>NC_090395.1:52289940-52593574 GCF_036365525.1 Heterodontus francisci
CGGGGGTGGGAGGGGGGAACCACCATGGAGCCTCACTACCGATGGGACGATCAGGCCGGGCCTCCCCCGGCATTGAGATCCATGGCAGGCTTCATCTGGAGCCATCTTCAGGCCTCCCTGCTATGGAACCCATGCCTGGGGGAGGAACAAAATCCAGCCCCTCATCTGCCAAGAGAATCTCACAAAATGACAGATCCCTTTAAATATGCACGTGCAGAAATTCTCCTTTAACCTACATAAAAGGTCAGGCAGGAAATTCCTCACATTTACAGGTGATGACATCTAGATTTGTGAAATATGGATGGAATGATCAAACTTTCAATAGTGCGACAGTTACTTCTCACAATGTTTTGCCTCACACATTTTTGCACTTCAACCTTAGTTGTCTTGAAATGAGCTTACCCACTCACAAGTGTTTGTCTTTCAGCAATCAAGTGCAAGACTGGTAGCTAATGGAATCCCCTGTTGCAGGTCTCTAGAAGTGAACCATGAATAAAGTTGATTGCTTCTTCAGAGCAGCATAAACCAATATTGGAGTTCTTTACCAGTATCTTCTTATTTTAGTGTAATCAATCAAAGTTTGTAACTCTATGGCACTTGAAGTATGAAGTGCATGTTAAAAAGAGGCAATGAACCTTACCAGCAGACGCAGAAGGCTATTAATTCCAGACATTCTTAGTCAGGGCCTCCCTCTCTGCAGCCAACTGCATTCCCAAAGGTAGAAAACAGCTTAGTAAAAACTGGATGTACAGGCTGAATTTACAATTAATCTAATAGGGAGTATTTTAGATATACTAAAACAGATTTTGCCTCTTCAATAGAACATCAATATCCCTAGCCTATTCACAAACTTAGTTGGAAACTATTGAGGTATAAATTGTCCTTTATCTCAATTTTTTTCCCACATAAGTTCCTCCCCATTCTATGAGTAAAGATTTTAATGCTATATATTTTTATCAATGCAAATGAAAAAAAAACTTTGGTGAAATGAAATAATGAGGAACCAGGTATAACCTACTCTTTTCTAAGGACATAAAGAAGATATTAAACATGATACAGCAATCAAAATATCATTTTCCTATTTTGATTGAGCTGATCTTATAGCCATACATTACAAATACATTCAAAATATTTTCCCCAGCCAAAAATAAGAACTTTTACTAATTCATTGGAAATGATGTAAGTTTGGGATTGACTACATGATGATGTTGAGGCATCTTGCTGCAGTCTGCACCCTCTAGACAGAATTATTTGCAGTCACCAATTGACATCTTCCCTTAACTGGAGGTTACGGTCGAGATTGGCTCCATAAATGGTTGGCTCATTAAATAAATGTTATACTAGAGAGTTGTCCTAAAAAACATTGAAAAATCTGATCCCAAAAAAGCTACTCAGCAGCATGTTTGTGTACATTTCATACACTCCTATCTTGGAATTGGTTTGTATGTCTGGCTGCGTCTTTCTGTTATGGTGTACATACAGGAGTCTTTGGATAGATACAAGGGGCTGGATTCTATAGGCTCGTCACCTATTTCTGTGGTAGGTGAAACCTTGGCGACCCGCACACACAAGGCACATGTCGTGGAGCTGCCGCGATTTCAAACGTAGCGGCTCATTAGCGTGGACGGGGCAGCTGCCCCCCTCCCCCCACCAAGACGAGAAGGGGGCAGGCGAGCCAACAACGGCATCCAGTGCCACTGCACCAGCGGCAGTGCCATTTTTAAAGGGGTTAGAGCCATAAATGACAAGTGAAATTTGTAAAGAGACTGGTAATTTAAAGTAAATAAAAGTGATTAAAAAAATCTTCTGGGCCCTCTCCCACTCCCCCAATACCAATACATGTCATTCCTGCCCATCCCCACCCCCCCCGAAATACTTACCTTGATTATGTGACCTTCCCCACACCCCCCCCAACCCCCACCACCTCCACAAAGTTCAGAACATTTGTCCTTTACTCCTTCCCATTACTCCCTCAGCCAATCAGGTATGTTTGACCCTGATCCCCCCTCCCACCCCCCCGTGCACTGAGAAAAGTACCTCTTCACCCTCCCCACAGGTGTCGCGCCTCATTTCCCTGGAAGGGGATTCGAAGGTGTGGCAGTGCTGGCTGCCAGGATGAAGATCGATACGGCCAATCAGGAGACGATGGGACCGTCATTTATTCAGATAGATTCATTTATTTACATATGGAAATCGAGGGGAATCCGCGAGGCCTCTCTGCCTCCATTGAGATCAGGCTGGGCCCTGCCGGCGTCGGGGTCAGTGGCGGGCCTCATCCGCAGCAATCTTCATGCCCCCCCGCCACCGGTCCCGATGTCGATGGCGCTATAAAATGCAGCACAAGGTCCTAGCCTTGTGTGCGGTACAGTAAATACAGGAACTAGTGGATCATCTCGGGGGCAAATGCACCTGCCTAGTATGCTTCCTCAATCTGCTTCTTCTTCCTCTTTCTCCAAGGCCTGCAAATGGAGAAGTTGCCCAGTTGGATTGTCGATAGTTTCACAAAACTCAGCTCATTAAGTAATTCACCTGCAAAAACAGATAAAAAATGCTGTACAGCTTTCAACAGATGTCATGAAGCTCCAAGAAGTTTCACGTGTTGCCGTCATTGACAGAGACAAGAGTTACATATTGTGGAAGCAGGAAAAACAGCAATGTACCTTTAAATAAAAGGTACGGTGGCGCAGTGGTTAGCACCGCAGTCTCACAGCTCCAGGGACCCGGGTTCGATTCTGGGTACTGCCTGTGCGGAGTTTGCAAGTTCTCCCTGTGACTGCGTGGGTTTTCGCCGGGTGCACCGGTTTCCTCCCACAGCCAAAGACTGCAGGTTAATAGGTAAATTGGCCATTATAAATTGCCCCTAGTATAGGTAGGTGGTAGGGGAATATACGGAAGGTGGGGATGTGGTAGGAGTATGAGATTAGTGTAGGATTAGTATAAATGGGTGGTTGATGGTCGGCACAGACTCGGTGGGCCGAAGGGCCTGTTTCATTGCTGTATCTCTAAATAAATAAATAAAATAAATAAATAAAATGGACTCAACTGAAGTGATAGGCCACCCTTGTATTTCAAATGAGTGCGGATAGTAATTGGGTGGCCATTCGGCAGGGTAGGAAGAGGCAAACAGTCTAGGAATCCTCCAGAGTGTGGCTGAATACCAGTGAGGGTGACTTCACCTCAGGGGATTGCAGTTTACAGCTTATCCATGGTGCTGTGGGGAAAATAATTGCATGGTGAAGGGGCACAGTAAAGTGTAGAAATGCAGTGGTTTAGTTTAGTTTAGAGATACAGCACTGAAACAGGCCCTTCGGCCCACCTAGTCTGTGCCGACCATCAACCACCCATTTATACTAATCCTACACTAATTCTATATTTCTACCTCATCCCCACCTGGCCCTATATTTCCCTACCACCTACCTATACTAGGGGCAATTTATAATGGCCAATTTACCTATCAACCTGCAAGTCTTAGAGGATTCAATAGATGGGGAAGAACGGGCATTTCTGCAACCAACGATGTAAGTCTAGGGATGGGCAAGGAAGTGGGGAGCCACTTAAGGGCCTCTTCTTGCCACTGCTGGTATTTCACCAGGTGCCCAGTACAGCCAGGTGGCCTCCCTGTGGGGTGGGCAAGGGGGCCCTCGTGCATGAGCAATCAGTGGGCCACGAAAGGCCCCTGGTGGCAAAGGCTGCCCCCATGCTAACCCCACACCCTGCCCTTACCAACCAACTCCCAATCCCTTGCTGGGGCTTGCCTGACTTAACCCCACTTACCTGCTTCAGAGGCCGGCGTCCATATTGCATCTTCCAGCTGGGTACAGTCCCAGAAGTGGCCACCGCTCCCAGTGACGCTGTTGAACTGCCAGCCCTCTGATTGGCCAGCAGCTCTTGGAGGCGGGATCCCTGATCTTAAAAGGACGGGTACCCTGGCGCCAGACAGCTAACTGCCTGAACGCCAGCAAACATGGCTGGGGGGGGGTTCCCCGAAATGGCCGAGGCAGGGCTCCCCCTGCCTTTCTGGCCTGGTGCTGGGACCCAAGCCGCCTGCATAAATTTCTGCCCTGTGTGTTATCTCGCTGTTGCCAGGGTAAAGGACATCACTGAACGGGTGCAAAACCTTTTGAGTGGGAAGGGCAACAACCAGAATACCAAAATTAGCAAAATTGAAGTCCATATGATGACAGGAGCAGTGACAGCTTGGATATGAAATTGGTTAATGGACAGAAAGCAGAGTGTAATGGTGAACAGTTGTTTTTCATACTGGAGGGAGATACGCACTGGTGTCTCCCCGGGGTTAGTGTTGGGACCATTACTCTTATTGATATATTTTAATGACCTGAACTTGTGTATACAGGGCATATTTACAAAGTCTGTAGAAGACACAAAACTCAAAAATGTATTACACAGTGAGGAGGATTGTAACAAAATGGTACAATTTTAAAAGGGGTGCAGGAAAAGTGAGACCTGATGGTGTACTTATATAAGTCTTGAAGGTGGCAGGACAAGTTGAGAAGGCTGTTAAAATGACATACATGATTCTTGGCTTTATAAATAGAGGTATAGAGTACAAAAGCAAGGAAGTTATGCTTAACCTTTACGAAACACTGTTTAGGCCGCAGCTGGTATATTCTGGCCATTTCTGGGGGCGATATTTTTGAAAGGATGTCAAAGCCTTAGAGAGGATACCAGTGATGAAAGACTTCAGTTATGTGGAGGGTCTAGAAAAACTGGAGTTGCTCTCCTTAAAGTAGAGAAGGTGAAGAGGAGGTTTGATAGTGGTGTTCAAAATCATGAAGGCTGGGATTTTATGGACCCCCTGAGGCAGGGAAGGAGGCGGGTGTGGCACGGGGTATGGTGATGGGTGGGGGAGGGGTGGGGTGGTGGCAGGGCGGAGGGCCCGTTGCCAAGCGCTCATTCCGGGGCGGGATAGGCCAACGATGGCCTTCCCACCCACGTACCAATTGAGGTGCTTAAGTGGCATATTAATGGCCAATTGAGAGTCTGGTCCCACTACCACTTGGATCTTATCAGCGCGGGGAGGGGCCTCCACTGTTCGGGGAGGACAGCTTGCAACATGAGGCGCCCTCCCTGCTGGCTTGGGGGGATTGGTTGTGTGGGTGCTCCTCCATGGGTAGTTTATGGCCCATGGAGGACCCCCACCAGGGACAACTTTACCCCCCCTGGACCCCCCTCCCCCTGGACTTCATGACCAACACCCCATACCCCCGCGCCGGGCCCTTCACAACTGACCCAGGCGACACTGCTTCACCTACCTCTTCTATGGGGTTCTAGCACAGGGCCTGGGTCCAAGGCCTGTGCAGTGCCAGCAGTGGCCTGCTGATACTGCTGAGCTGCCAGCCCTCTGATTGGCCGGCAGCTCATGGAGGAGGGATCCCCGTCCCTTGAAAGGGTGGTGGTGGCTGCAAAATTGCAGCGACGGGTTTCCCCATCCTTTTCAGCCCAGCGCCCGGAGCCCCGCCTCCTACACAAAATCCAGCTGAAAGTGTTTGGGTAGAGTAAAAAAGGAAAAATTGTTTTCAGTGGCAGAAGGATCCGTAACCAAAGGGCACAGAACTAAGATACTTTGTGAAAGAACCAGAGGCAATATGAGGGAAACATTTTTATGTAGTGAGTTGTTCTAATCTGGAATGCACCACCACTTGAAAGAGGTGGAAGCAGATTCAATAATAACTTTCAAAAGGAAATTGAATAACTACTTGAAGGGGGAAAATTGCAGGGGACAGAGCAAAGGAGTGGGAATAATTAGCTAGCTCTTTGAACGAGCCGGCACATGCACAATTGGCTGAGTGGACTCATTCTATTCTGTATCATTCGAAGATTCTGTGATTCTATGAATGATTAGCCTATCGACCTTTGTTCAGACACAGGAATTGCATTTCAAGGAAAGTTCCTCATTATTATTGGAATCAGGCCTATTTTAAACCTTGATCACAGCATTTACATGGCCTTAAGTGCCTCCAGGACACATTTGTATGCACGATGCATGTAGAGTGCAGAGTAGACTACATACCTCCATGCCCAATGAAAAGGGCCTCATCTGCTGAAGTGTAGCAGCAGTGTAGGTGCCTCTGTCTGTTATCAGCCTCTATATTTCACATTGTGCATATTTTCACATCATATTTTTATCTTAAGAATAGTGGGAGGAGATATAATCATTGACACAATGGGAGTCAAATTCCTCTGTGTTTTAGAGCTAATAAACACACTGTGTGTGGTGCAGTGTAGTAATTCGATGTATTAGCATTAATGGAGTGTTGGTGCATTTTTGTCCACAATCCTAAAATTTCTTCCATGGCCAAACTGATTTAACACATACTAGCCTAAATTTTCCAGAAATTCCATGCAGTATTTGGGAGGCTGGAAGCAGAAAATGAGCAAAAGTCTATTGTATGACCTGGCCCATTCAGGGCTGCCAAATAGCTGTATAGTTACATAGAGTCGACAGAACAGAAACAGGCAATTCATACCAGCTGATCGATGGTGGCATTGATGCTCCACATGAGCCTTGTCCCAGCCCTCTTCATCTATTGCCTTATTCTTCTATTCCTTTCTCCCTCATGTGTTTAACTCGCTTTCCCTTAAATGCATCTAAGCTCTTTGCCTCAACTACTCCTTGTGGTAGCAAGTTGCAAGTTCCACATTCTTTCCACTCCTTGGATCAAGACATTTCTCCTGAATTCCCGATTGGATTTATTCGTGACCATCTTATATTTATGACCACTAGTTTTACTCCCCCTCACAAATTGAAACATATTCTATGCCTACCCTATTAAACCCTTTCATAATCTTAAAGGTCTGTATCAGGACTCCCCTCAGGGCTCCCACTTCAACATCATCTGAAAAGGTCACATTTCACTTCTATGCTGATGACATCCTCACCGCCTCACCACCACCTCCCTCAACCTCTTCACTGTATCTGATTTGTCACACTGCTTGTCTTACATCCAATGTTAGATGAGCAGAAATTTCCTCTAATTAAATATTGGGAAGACCAAAGCCATTGTTCAGCCTCCGCCTTAAATTCCATTCCCGAGCCATCACTTCCATCCCTTCCCTTAGCCACTGACTGAGGCTGAAGCAGACTATTTGTAATCTCAGCTTCCTACTTGACTCTGAGCTGAGCTTCTGACCCCATAACCTTTCCATTACCAAGAACATTTACTTACACTTCTGCAATGTCATCTGTCTGCATCCTCACCTCAGCTCATCTGCTACTGAGACCGTCATCCATGCTTTTTTACCTCTAGGCTAGACTCTTGCACTGCTGTCCTTGTCGGCCTCCTATCATCCACCTTCTATAAATGTGAGGTAATGCAAAACTCTACTGGCTGTAACCTAACGCAAACCAAGTCTCGCTTACTGATCATCGCTGCGCTCGTAGGCCCACATTGGCTCCCGGTCCGGCAACATCCCAAATTTAAAATTCTCATTCTTGTGTTCAAACCCCTTCATGGCCTCACTCCTCTTTATCTCTGTAACCTCATCCAGCCCTACAACTCTCTGAGAACACTGCACTCTTCCAACTCTGGCCTATTGTGAATCCCTGATTTTCTTTGTCCCACCATTGATGGCCATGCCTTTAGCTGTCTAGGCCCTAAGCACTGGGATTCCTTTCTTAGACATCCCCGACTCTACCTCTCTCATCTCCATTTGAGATATTCCTTAAAATCTACCTCTTTGAGAAGCTTTTGGTTATCTGTCCTAATATCTCCTTTCGTGGTTTGGTGTCAAATTTTGTCTGATAATGCTCTTGTAAAGTGTCTTGGAATGTTTTGCTATGTTAAACACATTATATAAGTTGTTGATGTTGATACGATAGGGGCAGCAGAGCTGTGTCAAGAAAAATGATATGCCAAATAAGGAATATTAATTAATCGGTTATAAACTTACATTAAACTTTTAATGGAAACAAAACCTGCAGTTAATTTTTTAAAAAACTGACAGCCAAGATGGCCACTGCAATTTGCATCTGAAACATCTTTTCACATTCCAAGGCCCCAACCGGAGACAGAGGTCTGAGGAGCATGGACACAGAACAATGGCTTGCTCTAAGTGATTGAATTATCTAAGATTGCTTCATTAGCACGACAATCAAGGAAATCCTAACACCTTGACTTTGAAAGAGCAAAACCTCCAAGTGTAAATATTGGCATCCTGGGGTCTGGGGAGCCAATTCTGAACCTTGAATGGCATTAGATTGTTCCAGAGAATACACTGAGGCAGTCAAATGATGGTCTGTCCATCTCTGTGAAAGCTGGGAGTTTCCTTGAACAAACAGTCAAGCCAGTAACACAGACCGTGCGGCAGCAGGAAGGCTGTGTACCTCCCTCTCTCTTTCTCTCTCTCTCCAGATAACAAGACAAGTCTGAAAACATCTGTGACTGTGAATGTTCCAAGGCTACAGATTGCTACAGACACAGACCAGGGGAAGAGAGCCACCTACAAGTGTGCCTCCAGGAAAATCCTGAGCCAAGCAGGCCAGCCACAAAGTGTACTTTGACCAGCCAAAGATTTGAAGAATACAAGTTCAGCCGGAAGACCACTGAATCAGCCAACCTCACAGACTGTGTATTTCATTTCCATTTATTCTGGACTCTAATCCAACCACAAAATCTACTTTTCACTCTGTAATCTATCTGTGTGTGTTTGATTTTCGCTTGAATGTGTAGTGTATTTTTATTATTTTATTTAGATTAGGTTTCGAATGTTAAATATAATAAACTCACTTCTTTCTTGCTTAAACTCAAGAAAATTGATTGATTCTTTCACAATCACATTAAAGATAAAAAGTAAAAGGTAAAACACTCACTGAGGTGGTAAACACAACCACAGTTTAAACAGGAATAAATCCTGTTTAAATAAGAGGAAGGGCAAGAGGGGCTCCTCCTCACCTGGCCGTAACAGCTGGTTTATGGAGAATAAAGGATGAGCTGCTGGTCAGGAGAACATTGGAATAGTCAAGACTGGAGGTGATAAAGGCATGGATGAGAGTTTCAGCAGCAGATGGGCTAAGGCACAGTGGAAATGGGTGATGTTACAGAGGTAGAATTATATGATTTTTCTGATGGAGAGGAAACTCAACTCAGGGCCAAATATAACTTTTTGAGTTTTGAGCAGTCTGGTCATGCTGGAAATAATGGATGGGAGGGGGATGGTATCAGTGGCAGGGGCACAGAGTTTAAGGTGGGGACTATGTAGATGGCGGAGAGGATTTAAGAGGTGACTCGTCACAGAGTACCCACATTTTATAAACATTGTTACAGCCCCATGGTGAGGGGTGTTGGTAATTCCCACTTATCAACTTCCACTTGACCGCAGCAAGTGTTTTTTCTTATTAGAGTTTAACCCCTTGGTGTTTTATTTGTCAAATAAACAGACAACAACAGGTTTTCTTATTGGTTTAAAACAGAAGATTAATTATTTATTGAGCAATATGCTTTATCCCGAAATTGTCACAACCGCATCCACTCATGCATTCCCTCACGCGCACACACACACACACAAAACAGACAGATAGAGAGGAAAAGGGGTAAGCGGTTGTAAGTGGGGGGTAGGTTTTGGGGGTTACAGTAAACCTGCTGAATTCTTTCAGAAGTCAAGTTTGCATTGGTTGCAGGCCTGAGGTGTTTGTAGGTTTCTCTCTTGGTTGAAAGTTCTGTTGAAGACAGTGGATCACTTCTAATTCACTGCTGTATAAGAAAAGATGTGGAATTCTACAGCAGGGCGCTTCCCTTCTGGCTTGCTGGATTTCTCCCATCCCCTTAGCTGGAAACAAGCTTCTTAATGGAGCTTCTTTCTGGGAGTCTCTCTTTCTCTTTGAAGGCTGCCTGTTTAGGGTAAGAAGTTTGTTATATCTCGCCTCTGCTGGGAGACAATGATTTTCTACCCTGTAGTGACTGACAATGGTCCAGGATGTGGCTACCTCACACCTTCTTTGTATCAGAAGAACCCATTCAATTCAGAAATGTTTCAGGATGGGTTTAGGAGGGGTGCAATTGACACCTCTTAGCTTTGAAGGTATTATTTTGTTTGTACCAGCCAGTAGACAGTTTGAATATGCAAAGACCAGTTTGTTTACCTTCGGCAGCCATATTTGGCAGCATTGTTCATTTTTTAAAAGGTAAAGTCAATTTTTATAACTCTTCAGTTTTAGTCTGTACTTTTTCATTGTCGCACTTGCAACACATGGTGTTAATAATAGTTACCCCCAAAATGTTGAAGATGGGCGAATTTGGTAATGGTAGTACTCTTTAGGATCCAGGAGTAATGGTTGGGCTTTTTTGTTGCAGGGAATCATTGTCTCATGCTTATCTTGTATTAATGATAGCTGTCACTTGCCAGCCCAAGCCTGAATGTTGTTCAGGTCTTGATGTAGGTTCCAGAGGAGGTATAAATGTCAGTGAATACATTAAAAGCAGCACTGCTATGCAGCAACAGCAGGGGAGTCTAAGAGGTGTCTAAAAATATGTAATGTTCCTGGTATTAAGGATATCATTGACTACGTCCAACATGGCCAATCAAGCACCTGCACAACAACCCATGATGTTTAACATGAAGTCATTATGCAAGTGAAAGCCTGATATTTGGGGAGTGACCTGTATTGTAAAGGGTTCATAAATATTATCCACTTATTCCGTGCTGAATACATGTTAAACAGTTGACAATTTGTTGATATGGGTTACTGTCTCAAAACATAGCTGGAGAAGCTCAGGAATCACTGCAGGAAACAGCAGAGCCTCCTCGGTGTGATTGAGCTGCCTTTTCATAGAAGCGTGCCTTTATGTTAATTGGGCATTCATTATTTTTCCAAATAACCATTGAGCAACAAATTTACATGGAAAGCATTAATTTTGAAGTAAGCAATGACCTCTGGGTTTTAGATGATGTGCTTTGTCTTTGTCAAACATTGTAGGGAAGGTGTGATATTTATAATCTACTATTGCTACCTCTTCTGGATGTAATAGGTATGGAGGCTTTGTAAGAAATCTGCAATGGACAAGCATTTGACTCAGTAAGCTACTTATCTCTGCATATAACAAGGAAAGATGGTTTTGTCTGAGTGGCAGTAATAGCTTGCCCTGTTCAGCCAACGGGGGCTTGCTTTTGGAGGCTTCTCATGTCACTTGTCCTGAAGTATCTCTCAAAGAACAAAGAACTGATGGAAACTTAAAAACCAGCTGACTGTTCATGTGATGCTGGCTGTATGCCTCTGCTCATGCCAGCTACAGTTCTATTCACAGAATACTGCACTTTCACAAGGTCTCTATCTCCTTCTTATGGTTTTCTGAAGCCAGCTGTTATTACGTCATAGATTGTGGACCTCAACACCTTGAGATCATCAGTGGGAACATTGCTGGAAATGCTCTACTTGTGCTCGTCGCCTGCTTGCCTGAGTTCTCTCTAATGCTGCCTGCTATACAGTGCCAATCTGCTTCATGGCAGAACTTAATTTGGTAGTAGAATCACTAGCATCTGCAAATCCAGCTTACAGTGTGGTTTGCAAGGAAGTAAGTGATTGATGTAGCTGTTTGCACATGCAAAGCATCCCCTGCCTCATAACTAAAGGTCGGAATCAGAAAGTAACTTCACAGGACCATGGCCCCACTCGGAGCTACCAGAATCCGCTTCCTTCCCTTCCATATTACAATTCTTTAATTCCTCCCCTGCTGGCTGCTGTTTCAAGTGGTAATAATTCAACTGTGGTCAGACTTGCCCTGGAAGACCCAGCTTGCTGTGCCTGGACTTCTGGCTTAGCTGTAATGAGAAGTAAAGAGCATATGATAATTTGTGGTGCATCTTGGTATGTAGCACATTTGGAGGCAACATAGTCACGGCTCTACATTTGCTGAAGGAGACATTGCACACAGATCTGCAATTATAATTCTATAAACCTGGGTGTATTCCTCTCCCAGTTTGTGCATCCTGCTCTGTGCACTATTGTAGCAAAATTACAATCCTGTTTATAAAGAGTAGGTTTGTGATTTCATTACATACAGCATACTGAGTAAATCTACCACCTCTATTTTGTGTGCCGTCTAATTTCTATTACTTCATACCAGTTCAATATCAGCAGGATCCACAAAAACCATGGTGAACGTAACTTCTCTATGAGTATCTCTTGATAGTTTTGTTCACTGTTACATACAATTACCAACCTTTCATAGCAACTGGCCTTAGCAAATCCGACAGGTTAACCTTCAGATTAAAGCTGGTTGTGTGAAATCCATGGCTCATAAAAAAATAGTTCCACCTTGGGTAACACCGTATGTAAATGCAGTCTAAACTTCAAATTTCCTTCTTGCACAGTGGATTCCAGTATACCAGTCCTACTCATTTCTGTCGTATTTTCGTTTCTTATCCTGACATATTTCAGACAACAGAATTGCAATATATGTTCATGTCACAAATAATAAATTAAAAAAATCAAAAATATAGCACCCAGAATAGGCCATTCAGCTGCTCAAGCCTGCTCCACCATTCAATTAGATCCCGCTGATCGGTACCTTGACTCCATCATCTCCATATACCTTGATACTTGATACCTTTAACTAACAAAATCTATCTCTATCTCTCTCAGCCTTGAGGAGAGAACTGGCTAAGGTTAATTGGGTAAATAGACTGGAATGTATGGTGGTAAACGAACATTGGGAAACATTTACAGAAACAATTCAAAGGGTTCAACAAAAGTACATTCCGTTCAAAAATAAAACTCGTTCAGAAAGCCCCGTCCGTGGCTCACTCAGGAAGTTAAGGAGAGTATTAAACTAAAAGAAGAGGCTTACAATGTTGCAAAAAATAGTAGCAAGTCTGAGGATTGGGAGCATTTTCAAAACCAGCAAAGGGCCATCAAAAATTTGATAAAAAGGGAAAAAATAGAATATGTGAGTAAACTAGCCAGCAATATAAAAGATTGTAAGAGCTTTTATCAGTACATAAAAAGGAAAAGAGAAGCTAAAGTAAACGTTAGTCCCTTTGTGGCAGAGGAATGAGGAAATGGCAAAGGTATTGAGCAAATATTTTGTATCTGTCTTCACAAGTTCTATACCAGAAATAGGCAGTAACCTAGGGGCTAAAAAGTGAGGAAATTAAGGATATTGATATCAGTCGAGAAAAAGTATTGGAGAAACTTGAGGCACCAGATGGCTTACATCCTAGGGTTCTAAAAAAGATAGCTGCAGAGATAGTGAATGTGTTGGCTATGATTGTCCAGAATTTCTTAGATTCAGGAATGGTCCGGTCAGATTGGAAGTTGGCAAATGTTACGCCGCTTTGCAAGAAAGGAGGTAGAGAGAAAACAGGGAACTACAGGCCAATTAGCCTAAAATCAGTCGTTGGGAAGATGTTGGAAATTATTATTAAGGAAGTCATAACATTACACTTGGAAAAGCATAGTCTGATTAGAACAAGTCAGCATGGGTTTACTAAATGGAGATCCTATTTGACAAATTTATTGGAGTTTTTTGAGGATGTAACTAGTAGTGTAGATAAAGGGGAACCAGTAGATGCAGTATACCTGAATTTTCAAAAGGCATTTGATAAGGTGCCACATAAAAGATTAAAAGGCAAGATAAGGGCTCATGGTATTGGGGGTGATATATTAGCGTGGATAGAGGATTGGTTAACAGACAGGAAGTAGAGAGTGAACATAAATGGGGCATTTTCAAGTTGGCAGGCAGTGAATAGTGGAGTGCTGCAAGGATCAGTGCCGGGGCCTCAGCTATTTAGACTTTATATTAATGACTTGGATGAAGGGACAGGGTGTAATGTATCTAAGTTTGCTGATGATACAAAGCTCGGTGGAAAGGTAAGCTGCGGGAATGATGTAGAGAGGCTGCAAAGAGATATAGACAGGTTAAGTGAGTGGGCTACAAGATGGCAAATGGAGTATAATGTAGGAAAGTGTGAAGTTGTTCACTTTGGTTGTAAAAATAGAAAAGCAGAAATTTTTTTAAAAGGTGTGAAACTGGTAAGTGTTGATGTTCAGAGAGACTTGGGGGTACTCGTACAAGGAGCGCACAAAGTTAACAACTCATACAAGGAATGCATAAAGTTAACATGCCGGTGCAGCAGGCTATTAGGAAGGCAAATGACAAGGGGATTGGAGTACAGGAATAAAGAAGTCTTACTAAAATTGTACAGAGCTTTGGTGAGACCACACCCAGAATACTCTGCAGTTTTGGTCTCCACATTTAAGAAAGGATATAGTTGCACTGGAGGCAGTGTAGTGAAGATTTACTAAATCACTCTCTGGGATGAGGGGCTTGTCCTATGATGAGAGGCTGAGTAAATGGGCCTATATTCTCTGGTGTTTAGAAGAATGAGAGGTGATCTAATTGAGACATACAAGATTCTGAAAGGGCTTGATAGGGTAGAAGCTGAGAGATTGTTCCCACTGGTCAGAGAATCCAGAGCACGGGAACACAGTCTTAGGATAAGGGGTCAATCATTCAGGACTGAGATGAGGAGAAACTACAATACTCAAAGGGTTGTGAATCTTTGGAATTCTCTACCCCAGAGTGTTGTGAATGCTCCATCATTGAATACAATTAAGGCTGGGATAGATAGATTTTTGTTCTTGCAGGGAATCAAGGGATATTGGGAGCAGGCAGGAAAGTGGAATTGAAGCCCAAGATCAGCCATGATTGTATTGAATGGCAGAGCAGGCTCGATGGGCCATATGATCTACTTCTGCTCCTATTTCTCGTGTTCTTGTGTTCTTGAAAGATCCAAGTGTCCTAGTATCTATAGCCTTTTGGGAAAGAGAATTCCAGATCTCGACTACCCTTTGTGTGAAAAAAGTCCTTCCTAATTTCCTCCCTAAATGGCCTCGCTTTAATTTTAAGATTACGTCCCCACACTCTCTGTTCCCTGATCAGAGGAAATAATTTCTCTGTAACTATCCGATCAAATCCTTTTAATATTTTACACACCTCAGTCAGAATCCCTCAAATCTTCTATACTCAAGGGACTCGTCACAACGAAAGTAGAAGCTTACTCAGAAAAACTGATGTGAATACAACAGAGTGATGAAACAGTTACATTTACTTGAAGCACAATGATATGTCGATTTACATATATGTTGAAGTTATGCTAAATTTCATAGCTGGCTGCACTCATCAGACTTTTTTTCCCTTACCGAGCTGTGGGAAATAAAAAAAAATAAAGCTTATGAACAGGCTTAATACCTCACTGGCTCTGTTAATATTCTCCTCATCAATGTCAAGCGTGTCGTTTTCTCATCCTCTGGAGACTTTTATGTGTGCTGACATGAAGTTGGAAATTTCCAAGCAAGCTAATTCCAGTAACAAGCTAGCATAAGCAATAAGCAATGGGAAAGTGTGCTTATTGTGCAATATTGTGGAATACTCAGCCTTCGAAATAGACAAGAATTGATCTACCAAAATAAGACATTGAAGCAGTGTTTTTATTTCTTAGATTTTGGTTGCTGTTTTCTGCATTTATTTGCGACTGTTAGAACTGGTTTTAATGTTTTGAAATATCATTTTGTCAATATACACTGTGGCCTATTTGCTTCACTGATGTTACTCAATGGAATAAGTCAACCAGCTGAGTACTGAACAAAATCATTTAAGTTCTACAGAATTGATATATATTGTGTAAATTTATCAAAGTGAGAATCCAGGATAAGACCCTACAATGGTCTCAATCCCCACCTCAAAAATACATGATAAATGTACCAAGCTAAAGCAGGCACTGACATGGATGACACAACCATTCCTACTACTCTGACTCATTTATTGAGGCTTATTTAATAATAGTTAGGGACCATTGTGATACAAATGGGTCCATTCCTGTTTTCAGGCACTGAGTCGGCACTATGCTCACAGCCCTTTTTTTATTCATTCATGGGATGTGGGTGTCTTGGCTAGGCCAGCATTTATTGCCCATCCCTAATTGCCCTTGAGAATGTGGTGGTGAGCTGCCTTCTTGAACAGCTGCTGTCATGTGGGGTAGGTACACCCACAGTGCTATTAGGAAGGGTGTTCCAGTATTTTGACCCTGTGACAGTGAAGGAATGGCGATGTCGTTCCAAGTCAGGATGGTGTGTGGCTTGGAGGGAATCTTGCAGGCGGTGGTGTTCCCAAGCATCTGCTGCCCTTGTGCTTCTAGGTAGTAGAGGCCGCGGGTTTGGAAGGTACAGTCTAAGGAGCCTTGATGCATTGCTGCAGTACATCTTGCAGATGGTGCACACTGCTGCCACTGTGTGGCGGTGGTGGAGGGAGTGAATGTTTGTGGATGGGGTGCCAATCAAGCGGATAGTATCGAGCTTCTTGAGTGTTGTTGGAGCTGCAACCATCCAGGCAAGTGGAGAGTATTTCATCACACTCCTGACTTGTGACTTATAGATAGTGAGCAGGCTTTGGGGAGTCAGGAGGTGCGTTACTCACCACAGGATTCCTAGCCTCTGACCTGCTCTTGCCGCCATGGCATTTGTATGGATACTCCAGTTCAGTTTCTGGTCAATGGTAACCCCTAGAGTGTTGATAGTGGAGGATTCAGCGATTGTAATGCCATTGAATGTCAAGGGCAGATGGTTAGATTCTCTCTTGTTGGATATGGTCATTGCCTGACACTTGTGTGGCACAAATGTTACTTGCCACTTATCAGCCCAAGCCTGGATATTGTCCAGGTCTTGCTGCATTTCTGCATGGAATGCTTCAGTATCTGAGGAGTCATGAATGGTGCTGAACATTGTGCAATCATCAGCAAACATCCCCACTTCTAACCTTATGATTGAAGGAAGGTGATTGATGAAGCAGCTGAAGATTGTTGGGCCTAGGACACTACCCCGAGGAACTCCTGCAGTAATGCCCTGGAGCTGAGAAGATTGATTTCCAACAACCACAACCTTTGCACTAGGTAAGACTCCAACTAACGAAGAGTTTTCCCCCTGATTCCCATTGACTTCAGTTTTACTAGGTCTCCTTGATGCCATATGCGGTCAAATGCTGCCTTGATGTCAAGCGCAGTCACTCTCACCTCACCTCTTGAGTTCAGCCCTTTTGTCCATGTTTGAACCAAGACTGTAATGAGGTCAGGAGCTGAGTGGCCCTGGTGGAACCCAAACTGAGCGTCACTGAGCAAGTGCCGCTTGATAGCACTGTCAACGACTCCTTCCATCGCTTTACTGATGATTGAGAGTAGACTGATGGGGCAGTAATTGGCTGGGTTGGACTTGTCCTGCTTTTTGTGTACAGGACATACCTGGGCAAGTTTCCACATTGCCAGGTAGATGCCAGTGTTCTAGCTGTACGGGAACAGCTCGGCTAGGGGCGCGGCAAGTTCTGGAGCACAGATCTTCACTATTGCTGGAATGTTTTCAGGACCCATAGCCTTTGCACTATCCAGTGCCTTCAGTCGTTTCTTGATATCATGAGGTGTGAATCAAATTTGCTGAAGACTGGTATCTGTAATGCTGGGAATTCAGGAGGAGCCGAGATGAATCATCCACATGGCACTTCTGGCTGAAGATTGTTGCAAATGCTTCAGCCTTATCTTTTGCACTGATGTGCTGGGCTCACCCATCATTGAGGGTGGGGATATTTGTGGAGCCACCTCCTCCAGTTAGTTGTTTAATTGTCCACCATTCAAGATTGGATGCGGCAGGACTGCAGAGCTTAGATCTGATCCATTGGTTATGGGATCACTTAGCTCTGTCTATCGCATGCTGCTTACACATGAGTTTGGCATGCAAGTAGTCCTGGGTTGTAGCTTCACCAGGTTGTCATCTCATTTTGAGGTATGTCTGGTGTTGCTCCTGGCATGCCGTCCTGCACTCTTCATTGAACCAGGGTTGGTCTCCTGGCTTGATGGTAATGGTGGAGTGGGGGATATGCTGGGTCATGAGGTTACAGATTGTGGTTGAGTACAATTCTGCTGATGCTGATGGTCCACAGCGCCTCATGGATGCCTAGTTTTGCATTGCTAGATCTGTTCGAAGTCTATCCCATTTAGCATGGTGGTAGTGGCACACAACACGATGGAGGGTATCCTCAGTATGAAGGTTGGACTTTGTCTCCACAAAGACTGTGCAGTGGTCACTCCTATCAATACAGTCATGGACAGATACATCTGATGCAGGCAGAGTGGTGAGGACGAGGTCAAGTATGTTTTTCCCTCTTGTTGTTTCCCTCACCACCTGCCCCATACCCAGTCTAGCAGATATGTCCTTTAGGACTCGGCCAGCTCGGTCAGTAGTGGTGTTACTGAGCCACTCTTGGTGATGGACATTGAAGTCCCCCACCAGAGTACATTCTGTGCCCTTGCCATCCTCAGTGCTTCCTCCAAGTGGTGTTCAACATGGAGGAGTACTGATTCATCAGCTGAGGGAGGGTGGTAGGTGGTGTTCAGCAGGAGGTTTCCTTGCCCATGAGACTGCATGGGGTCTGAAGTCGATGTCCCAGGGCAACTCTCTCCTGACTATATACCACTGTGCTGCCACCTCTGCTGGATCTGTCCTGCCAGCTGAATAGGGCATACCCAGGGATGGTAATGGCGGTGTCTGGGACATTATCTCTAAAATATGATTCCGTGAGTATGACTATGTCAGGCTGCTGCTTGACTAGTTTGTGGGACAGCTCTTCCAACTTTGGCACAAGCCCCCAGATGTTAGTGAGGAGGAATTTGCAGGGTTGATAGGGCTGGGTCTGCCATTATCGTTTCCGGTGCCTAGGTCAATGCCAGGTTGTCCGTCTGGTTTCATTCCTTTTCTTATACTTTGTAGTGGTTTGGTACAACTGAGTGGCTTGTGAGGCCATTTCAGAGGGCATTGAAGAGTAAACCGCATTGTTGTGAGTCTGGAGTCACAGACTAGGTAAGGACAGCAGATTTCTTTCTCTAAATAACATTAGTGAACCAGATGGGTTTTTAAAACTATCGACAATGATTTCATGGCCATCATTAGACTAGCTTTTAATTCCAGATTTATTAATTGAATTTAAATTCCACCTTCTGCCATGATGGGATTCGAACCCATGTCCCCAGAGCAATACACAGATTGGGTGACCGCTTTGTGGAACATCTCCGCTCTGTCCGAAAGCATGACCCTGAGCTTCTGGTTGCTTGCCATTTCAACACCCCCCCCACTGCTCTCATGCCCATATATCTGTCCTGGGCTTGCTGCAGTGTTCTAGTAAACATCAACGCAAGCTCAAGGAACAGCATCTCATTTATCGATTAAGCACGCTACAGCCTGCCGGAGTGAACATTGAGTTCAATAATTTCAGAACATGATGGGTCCCCCCCTCTTTTTATTTTCAGTTTCTTTTCGTTTTTTCTTTTTTCTTTTTATTTTATTTTAGTTTGTTTCATCGTTCATTTTTCTTACCATGTGCCTGCCCACTTTTTTTTCATGTTTGTGCTTTGGGCCAGGGCTGTTAATTTTTCTGTGCATTAACACCCTCTCTGCACTAACGCTTTGTCTCTCAACACACCATTAACATACCATTTGCCTTTGCTCCATGACCTTCTGATCAGTTATTCTCTGGGACCCTGTCCTATCAACACCTTCACTTTTGTTATCTCTTGCCCCACCCCTGTTTTATTTGCTTAAAACCTATTACGTTTTTAACCATTGCCAGTTCTGATGAAGGGTCACTGACCTGAAACATTAACTCTGCTTCTCTCTCCACCGATGCTGCCAGACCTGCTGAGTATTTCCAGCATTTCTTTTTTTTATTTCTGATTACCAGCATCTGCAATGTTTTGCTTTTATGATCCCCAGAGCAATACCCTGGGTCTCTGGGTTACTAGTCCAGTGATAATACCACTCTGCCACTGCCTCCCCGAATCACATTGGCACCATGATGTAGTGAAACTGATCCCCCACTTCATTAACAAACAAGTAAGCTGCCAGTGCTACTCACATTGTTCAGTGGCCGGTCACCTAATCGGGGCCCTGAAAATGGCCTGTCCATGGTGCCATGTAAAGGTAGCCTGCACATTTTGAAGGAAGGTGTATTTTGACTATAAACCCTGGGATTTATTATGGACACTTAAGACGTGCCTGTAAAGAGTAAAAATAAAGGCCCCAGGTTCTAAAATGCTGCATTTGGGGTCCTGGTGAAGGTGTTTCACCAGCGGAGTGAGTTACTGTCCCTGCCAGAAAGCCAATGAGTCTCCAGACAATTAGATAGGTAGCAGTGACAAGCGATGGCACAGGAGATCAATGCCAGGAGCATTGCACCCAGGACATGGCTGCAATGCCACAAGATGTTCAGTGACTGCAGCAGGGTTGCTGAAGTAGAACTTATAACTCAGATCTCGTATACTGTCTCCTCCATTCTGCATCACATGTAGCCGCACTGCTCACAAGTGATACTACTTTCCATCACTCTCCTGCAAACACTGCACCTCCTGCTGCTGCAACTCACAGATTCAAACCTGCTAATTTGCTTACTATTTATGCCCTCACATCCACATAGCTCTGCCACCTTTCACACTGCATCCACACTATTCCACCATGGCAAGCACATCCTCTGACTAAACTACCATTAACACACTCCCTCCTTTCAACATCAAAGTGCTGCATAATGCAAGGGAGCAGGTGCACCCAGGAGGAGGGAAAGCCAATGCTCATGCTGTGTCATTGCTTAAGGAGGAGGTACTTGACCTCTGAGCACTTCAGTGCTGCAATGGGACTTTCCATTATCCCAGTTTGACAGATATAAGTATCTTTCACAATTTGTCCATTTGGGGTGAGTTGCAGCACTTGTAAAATTCTTGAGATTTGGCAATGTGGGGGGAGATTATAGTCTGTTATTACTGTTGGAGGTTTTGGCATGTGTCAGAGATTAGTGGAACTCCTGGTCTGTGCACGTACTGGGGACCAATCTGGGCTCAGGTTTTGCTTGGATGGAGATCCTTTATTCTCGTACCATTGGGGCAGGGGTGCTGCTTTGTGGGTTCTGGTCTTGTGAGCTTGGAGCTCTGGCAGGGAGTCAAGGGATATGGAAACACTGATAGAGTAATGAGGTCTGCAAGCAATTGGAGGGATGTCCCAAGATTTCAGAGTACAGAGGCAGGGGCTCCCAGGATCTGGCAACACAAGGAAACATTCTGCGATCTGTGAGAACTGGGAGAGTCTCGCACGATGGGGCACGAGTGGTACTTAATAGCATTTGCGTGGGCAACAACAGGCAGATGTTGTCTCTCCGACCCTAATTTTCTGGAATTTCTCCCACCTTCGGTGTTCTGATCTGAAGCCAGTTTTTTGAAGAATGCCTCACGTCAATACTGCATTTGCTAACTGAATACACACATGTGGTTGGCATATAGTATTAACACATGGAGAGTGCTAAGAATCAGCTACAGACTGGAACTTGGGCTGACACAACAGGGGAGTACGGCGAAGTTTTGAGAAGTTGGGGGCTGATAGATGGCAATGGCATTGGGGCATGACGCGAGACGCAAAAATATTCAATGAAGACCTAAAGCCCCAGGCTTGTGGCAGGGGTTAGGCCTCCAGGGGTAAAAATTAATAGCTGCTTTTACAGTAGGAACATAAGAAATAGGAACAGGAGTAGACCATTCAGCCCGTCGAGTCTGCTCCACCATTCAATATGAACATGGCTGATCTTGGACCTCAACTACACTTTCCCACACGCTCCCCGGGCTGGATTTTAAAGCCCCTCTGCCGCCAGGAATGGTGGCGGGGGTGGGGGGGGGGGGCAATAAAGATTGGTATGGTGGAGGCCCGTCAACAACCCCGATGGCAGCAGGCCCCGTACCGATCTCGGAGGCAGCGGTGAAGCCTCGTGGTGGCCTACCCAGCCACTTGGCGACGGGACCCGCATTAAAATATGTCATTGCCCACTTACCATGCAGGCTGCAGCGATTCAGGCAGCATGGTGCAATCTTTATTCTGGCGGCCAGCAATACCACGCCTTCAAATCCTCCTTACGGGAAACGTGGCGCGACACCTGTGGGGAGCAGGAGTTGATTCTCTCTGAGCAGGAGGCGGGGAGCGGGGTTACAATGATGCAAATTGGTCGGGGAAGGGGTAAAGGACAAAGGTGCTGAACTTTGCGGGGGAAAGGTCAAATTTGCAAGGCATGTATTCTGGGGGGAAAAGGGCAGGAATGTTGTGATATGCCATTGGGGGGGTGTGGTGGGAGAGTGTGTTGAAAGGTCATTTTATTCATTTTTGCAGAACTTTAACTGGCCCTTTAAATTGTAAATGTACATTAAGGGCTGTGAGCCCTTTAAATATGGCGCTGGCACCTGCGCATTGGTGCCGGACGCCATTGCCGGCGATGGCTCACCTGTCCCCCCCACATCATCGCGGGGGGCAGGCGCCGCGGCCATGCAAATGAGCCGTCGCGTTTGAAATCACAGCGGCTCTGCAACGTGGTCCCCGTGCGTGTGGGCCACATCTTTTTACGCCCAGTGCCTATTTCAGCGGCGGAATCTTAAAATGCAGCCCCCTATATCCCTTGATTCCCTGAGAGACCAAAAATCTGTCTGTCTCAGCCTTAAATATATTCAATCCACAACCAGTGAATTCCAAAGATTCACAACCCTTTGGGCTGAATTTTGTTGAGCTCCCGATGTCGGGCTCCATGGCAAAGCCGGCCGGCAGATCGCAGCGGCATCGGCCCGCCACAGAGCCCAATGCCGGGATCTCCGGGCCCGATTTTCCCAGCGGCGAGGCTCCCCTGCCGTTCGGCAAGGGAACCCGACTTTGCATATTGAAATTCACTTTATGCATACATTTAAATGCAATTCCCAATGATCTTACAGTTGGATCCGGATATTCAGTGCAATGGGCGGCACTCACGTGCCTTCACTTTCCCGTCCAGCGAAAGCTGGCGCCACCAAGATGGGGAAGGGGAGGATTGGAGTATTTTTAGTGTAGTGGTGGTGGTGAACGGGGTCAACTCTGCATTTTTCACGTAGGGGTTAAAGGGGTCAACTCTGCAATTTCAGTGTATTCTGGGGGTGGGGGGCAACGAACCAAGCATTTTAACTGTAGTGGGGGTGGGGAACGGAAACAGGAGCAACTCTGCATTCTTTGAGCAGGGCTGGCAGTCCTTTAAAAATGCACCAGCACCTGCGCAGAGAAAGCTGCCGGCGTTGCAGAGCTCGCCCCCACCATGTGATTGGGAGTGGGGGAATCGCCATTCCTATTTAAATGAACTGCTAGGGTCAAGATCGCGGCTGCATGGGGGTGCGCGGGACGCCTTTTTTTTGTCCGCTGCCTCTGTCAGCTGCGGGAGAAAAAAATTCCGCCCTTTGAGTGAAGAAATTTCTCCTCATCTCAGTACTCAATCATCGGCCCTTATCCTGAGACTCTGCCGCCTTGTTCTAGATTCCCCAGCCAGGGGAAACAACAGCTCAGTACCTGCCCTGTTAAGCCCCTTCATAATCTTGAATGTGGGGTAATTTTATGAATAACTTAAAATATGTTTAAACAATCGTTTTTTAAAAATATTTTTATGTTACTTCCATTATTCATTGCATTTTTTTCTGGATACAGTTGTTTGTTTGAAGGAAAACCTTTTGTGGATGAAAGATTTTCAAAAGTGCTTTGACTGATTCAGTTCACTTGGATTGTCGCCTTTCCAAGAAATTTGCATGCGAACAAGTTAGAATTTATAAATTTCAATAACAATTAAAAATGTGCATATCAACTAATGCAGGATGAACAATTTTGAATTAAATTTCTACCACAATTAATATGTTTGCATAACAGCCAATCATGTGGAAAAAATTTGAATTGCCATGCAATGACTGCAAGTGTAACACAGAAAGTTGCCGAGTGCACGATTACACCAGAGGGTGTAAAGGACAGTGTGAAACCTGAAATATGGCGGTCAGGAAGTGCATGTTAAAGGTACAGTTTTCATAACATAGGTGAACAAATACTCACATTGGCGTTTGACAGTATGGAAAGTTGTCTTGTGGATAACAAAGGTAGCATTTCAACATATAAGTAGTGTTACTGAGAGAAGTTTAGATTTAATCAAAATGGAGAGTTGTCAGAAGAGGATTTTTTTATTCTTTCATGGGATGTGGGTGTCGCTGGCAAAGCCAGCATTTGTTACTCTTCCCTATTTGTCCTTGACAACTGAGTGGCTTGCTAGGCCATTTTTAGAGGGCAATTATGAGTCAACCACATTGCTGTGGGTCTGGAGTCACATGTCGGCCAGACCAGGTGAGGATGGCAGATTTCATTTCCTAAACAACATTAGAGAACCAGATGGGTTTTTACAATACTTGATAATTTCATGTCACCATTACTAGCAATAGCTTTAAATTCCAGATTTTTAAAAATTAATGAATTAAGTTTAAATTCCACCAGCTGCCGTGGTGGGATTTGAACCCATGTCACCAGGACATTAGCCTGGGCCTCTGCATTACTAGCTCAATGACATTACAGCTATGTCACCATTTCACCCTAACTCACATTGAAATGTTATCACTTACATGTGTACGATTTTTCCTTCTACCTTGGAATCAATTATAAAAAAGATCGGGTAGCACAGCAGCGAACCTTACCCTTAATTTTTTCTACTGTTCAGGAATTATGTAGCTGTAGCACTGCAGAAAGCATCATCTTGTAACTTGCATGTGATATAATTGTGAAAAGAATAATGCTGAGCTCATCGTTCCCAAATTCCCTAACCTCAGTCTTCCTTTGAAATGGTAGGTAGTAAAATATATGGGTCTATCTTGCAGAAAGAACAACTATACATGAAATATACAAACTAAGCATTGCCCCTGCAAAAGGTAATGAAGAGCTTCAGAACCTTTAAGGAAAATACCAATCCTCGCTCCTAATTGTAACTTCTGCTATGGTTCTGTGACAACTTGGCAATAAAACATGGGTGTTAATGTTTATGAAATGCTGTTTGACATAGTAAGTTGATTTGATTATACAGCATTGAAAACAAATGTACCATTCAGTTAGAGAAATTGAATGGGATAATGAACAGTTGTGAAGACAAGTCAATGTGGCCTCCAATTTTTATACTAATGTAGAGAAATTAGTGAAGCTGGGATTATTCTCCTTAGAGCAGAGTAGGTTAAGGGGACATTTAATATAGGTTTTCAAAATAATGAAGGCCTTTTTGATAAAATAAATAAGGAGAAACTGCCTCTACTGGTGGGAGTGTCAGTAACTAGAGGACATAGATTTAAAATAATTGACAAAAGAACCAGAGCAGAGAATTGGGGATTTTTTTACATAGCAAGTTGTTATCATCTGGAATGCACAGCAGATTGAGCAGTAACTTTCAAAAGAAGGAAACATTTGTAGAACTATGGGCAAAGAGCAGAGGAATCGGACAAATTGGATAGTTCTTTCAAAGAGCTGGAACAGGCATGATGAGCTGATGAACATGGTTCTATGATCCTAATCTTAATTAAACTAAACAGAATGATTGTTAGCTCGAACAATTTGTGTCATCTGAATTGAAATCCTTCCTTTCCACAGGCCCAGCTGTGCAAACTTTCATGCGTGCACTAAATCTACTATCTTGTGAATGATTTACTAAGTATTGTCTTTTCCTTCCTTGGTGCTATTCTGGATATTATAGTAAAGGAACATCAGTAAAAAAGTAGAAACACTACTGAAGAAGAGAACAGTTACGTTGGTATAGGACAGAGCAATGCTTCTCATTCAAAATACTGATATTTAAATCTAATTTCCGTGTGCCATCAACTTTTCCAAGGTCTTTTTTTTGTCAATTATCTCTTCATTTGGCTCAGCAAGTAGTAATAATGTAGGGGCATTACAATTCATAAGAAATAGGAGCAGGAGTAAGCCATATGGCCCCTCAAGACTGCTCTGCCATTCAGTACGATCATGGCAGATCTTCTATCTCAACTCCACTTTCCTGTCATGACGGGATGAATGGCCTCCTTCTGTGCCGTAATTTTTCAATGGTTCTTTCTGTCTGATTTGCATATTCCTTTAGAGCCCAAAAATCTATCGATCTCAGCCTTGAATGTATTCAATGACTGAACATCAGCAGCCCTCTGCGGTAAAGATTCTCAACTTGCCAAGTGAAGAAGTTTCTGCTCACCACAGCTATAAATGGCTGAGCCCTTATCCTACGACTACGCACCCTGGTTCCAGATTCTTCAGTCAAGGGAAACAGCCATGTAGTATCCACCCTGTCAAGACCTTTCAGAATTTTGTATTGTCAATGAGATCATCTCTCATTCTTCTAAACGTCAGCAATTATAGGCCTATTCTACTAAATCTTTCTTCATAGGACAACCTTCTCATCCTAGGAATCAATCTGGTGAACCTTTGTTGCATTGCCTTTAAAGCAAATATATCCTTCCTTGGGCTTGTGTATGGAGACCAGAACTGTGCACAGTACTCCAAAGCTCTGTACAGATGCAGTAAGACTTCCTTACTATCATTCACAGCAGCAGCTAAATTACAGGCGTGATCTTACATGAGCTGGCCAATTAAGAACCTGCTTCCAGGAGCGCCGGAGCTGCAGGAGCTACAGGGATGCAATGGAAACACCATCATTATCAGGGGAGCAGGGGAGGACTGGCACTGCATCAGTCCCAGCACTACAGGAGTCATCAGTCTCCAGGAGATCCTCACGCTATGGCAAGCCTTTAACATGGCAATGTATCAGCCTTGCCATATCTTGCCAGGAAACATTAAAAAGCCTTGAAATCTCACGCAGCTCCAACTTCCTGCTGTGCAGCCACCTCCTTTGAGGTGCCGAGGTGCTGACACAGCGAGGGGCCCGTGCGATGCTGGCAAAGTTGCCTTGTGCTAGGAAAATCTCTGAAAATTGATCCCTGTGGACGCACGGGTTGCCGGCATCAGACCCAGCTCATCCCTGAGAAAAGCATCCGGAGGCAGGAACCTGTTGGCAAAACAGTCCGACACATTTTTTCCAAAATTTGCTTGTGCACACCCCCCAGCCTCCAAACCTGTCTCCAAGGGCCTGAAAAAATTCTGTCCAACTCACAACTTACTTAACCACCTAGCTTTGAATCATCAGCAGACTTGGTGCATTACTCTCAGTAGGGAAGGGGAAACTGTTCAGGGTTCCTGCAGCTGATGGCTAGCTGGTTACATCTGACAGAAGCACATTTGTGTGAACATAAGGTGAAGATTGGATCATGTTCACTGTCAAGGGGCACAAGTAAAAATGTCGACTTTGTGGAGGATGAGTAACATCTGCACAACTGTAAACATGATGAGAAAATCAATGAAGAGGAAAAAAGTTAAGAATGGGACTGTGACTCAATACTAAAGGTTGTGAACTTAAAAGTTGAATCCTAGCTTTCTTCAGAAAATCAACTGGCCATAGAAAGTTGGGTTAGTGTTCATTGGAAATATTTCCAAACTATGTGGAGTCCCTCATCAAATGATTGTATGACATTAATCCATATCTATCACTCCTACAATCTCTGCCACATTCTGACTTCTTACTTTTCATTTCTAATGTAAAAAATATACAGATTCTTCTTACTATGTTCTTCACTATGTTGTGTGTAGCTCACAAAGGTTTTTTTTAGTAGCAATATTACTATGTCTGTTTGGAATAGAAATGAAATACTGTACTAATGTGCCTCCTGGCTTGCTGTAATCATGTGACTTCTACCATGAGGCACTCACTGCAAGTATCCATGACAAGTTCAGTTCAATAAAGACACAGTACAAGCCAGACTAGTGTCCTGTGAGCTCGTAATGTGGTGTCAGAAGTGGGATTGAGATTGAGTGTTGAAGAACTGTATAGAAGCACAGCTACTACAAGAGGAACACAGGATTATTCAGAGCTGATGAAAGCTGCTAAAAGCTACAGGAAGCCCCAGAAAAGGAACAAAGAAGCAGGCCACAGCTAAAAGCACTGAGTAAGACACAATGGCTGCAATTTATCCTCTCCCGGCGCCGGTCGAAATGAAAGGTGCTAAGAAGCAGAACTGGCAGTGTTTCCACTCGCAATAGCAAAATTCTGAAATTATGACAGATTTAATTAAAAAGCCAGAATAACTATGAGTAGCTACACTTTTATCACTGTTGGGGACAGACTGTTACAAAATGTATTCCACCCTAAATCTCTCTGAAGAACATCAAAAACAGACAGCAGAAAAATTGAAAGCCTTGAAGGCATGCTTTGAATCCCAAGTTAATGTAACTTAGGAATGGTATGTGTTCAATATTAGGGCCCCAAGCTGAAAAGAGTCCATTGATCAATATGTGACTGCATTAACACTGCTCACAGAATCCTGTGAATTTGCGCAACTAAAAGATGACCTAATTAAAGACCGGATTGTATTAGGCATAAGAGATCCCATAGTGAGAGCACGTCTACTGAGAGATGACAAACTAACTCTCAGGAAAGCGATCGACATGTGCAGAGGTGCTGAGGTTGTAAATCAACAGCTAGAGCATATTTATGGCAGAACAGATCAGGCCTTGCATTATGCTGATAGACATTCCAAGCCGAAAGGGCAGAAAGATCACAGACAAAGGGCAGGATGCAAATACTATGGAGGACATTACACAAAGGAAAAGAAGGCATGTCCAGCGAGAGGAAAGCAGAGTTCTCACAGCAAGAAGCCGAATCATTTTACACACAAGTGTTTGGCTAGAAGGAAACACAACAAGCAGGTACAGATGGCCACTGGAGAGATATCAGCCGAAGATTCTGATGAATCACTATACACCATACAACAAGTTGGGTCAGTCAGGTCGATAGGTGATAAATGGTTTGTGACTGTTGGAATGATGACTGCAGAAGGCGAATCTCAAGTCAACAAAAGTGTCAGATAGACACCGGTGCGTCATGCAACATCATGACCTTCACAGACCTCTGCGAAGTGGTTCAACATGGTGATCCAAAAATTAAGCCCTCGAAAGTAAGGTTGAAATATATGATGGCACCATACTTGTGCTGAGAGAACAAATAACTCTGAGAGCCTAATGCAATGACAAGAATGAAGATCTGGAGTTCCAAATCATAGATGGCAAGCAAGAACCACTCATCTCAGCCAGAGCAAGTCTAAAGCTTGGACTGGTAACCCTCAATGTGCACAAAGAGATTTGCAGTGTGTTGCAACACACTAAACCATTGACCGCAGAACAGATCCTAGAGGAGTACAATGATGTATTTACAGGTTTAGGATGTCTTCCTGGAGAATATCTTCTCGAAGTAGATAAGAGGGTAAGACTAATTCAGCATCTGCCAAGGAAAGTTCCAGCTGCCCTCAAGGCCAGTCTGAAAGACAAGGTAGATGAGCTGGAAAAGAAGGGAGTAATTAAGAAAGTGACAGCTCTTACAGAGTGGAGTAGCAGCATGGTAGCAGTGAAACAACTTGGAATGCTGAGAGTGTGCATCGCCCCAAAGGATCTAAATAAAGCTCTGAAGAGATCTCACTACCCCATGCCAAACATCGAAGGAATTTTGCCACAACTTGCAAAGGCAGAAATCTTCACTACCCTAGATGTGAAGGATGGTTACTGGCAAGTGAAGAGCTGGATGAAAGCAGCAGCTTTCTAATTACATTCTAGAAACCGTTCAGGAGATGGTTACGCATGCCATTTGGTATTTCCACGGCTCCAGAGGAGTATCAACACAGACAACATGAGATAGTTAGTGATTTTCCCGGAGTGGAAGCTATAGTGGATAATCTGCTAGTTTATGGATGCGGAGACACAATGGAAGAAGCCATTGCTGACTACAATCAAAATCTAGTGCGACTGCTAGACAGAACTTGCCAGATGAACCTGAAGTAGAACAAGAAAAAATTGCAATTAAAGATGCCCGAAGTCAAGTACATAGGTCATGACAACAAAAGGTCTTCGCCCAGATCTCGAAAAGGTGAAAAAGGTAGCAGCGATGCAGCGACCAACAGATGTAAAAGCAGTGCAACGACTTGTTGGATTCATCAACTATTTAGCAAACTTCTTGTCCAATCTATCGTCGGAGTGTGAACCATTACACCAACTCAGTGGCAAGGACAGGCAGTGGTATTGGGGCACAGAACAAGAAGCAGCATTCACTAAAATCAAGGAACCAGTGACGGTAATGCCAGTGCTGAAATACTATGAAACAAATGATGAAGTTACCCTGCAGTGTGACACCAGTGAGACAGGACTTGGAGTTACCCTAACGCAGCAAGAACAACTGGTTGCATTTGCATCCAGAGTGTTAACGCAAATGGAACAACACTGCTCAGATTGAGAAAGAGTGCCTGGCCATTGTCTTTTCTTGTGAACATTTTTATCATTACCTACTTGGAAGAGACAAAGTGACAGTCGAATCTGACCACAAGCGACTTCAAAGTATTTTCCTCAAGCTGTTGCTATCTGCTCCAAAGCGTCTGCGAAGAATATTACTCCAGTTACAGAGATATCATCTGGATGGGACATATAAGCAAGGGAAACAGATTGCTGTCATGCTGTCGCGAGCACCACTCCCTATGAAGAAAGTAGAAGACGCTACGACAGAGTGTGAAATCTTCCAGATCCAACGTTAAGCTGCAGCTCGACATGCTCTGGAAGTCATCAACCCAATAGAGAAATTGAATCTGATTGACAAGCGCCTTGCTCAAATCAAGTGAACTACCCAACAAGATGCAACTCTACAAGTGTTGCAAGAAGTAGTGATGAAAGGATGGCCTGAAAGCACCAAGGACACTCCTGTGGTCACAAGAGCATCTTGGGCATAAAGAGATGAATTGACATCCCAAGATGGCATCTTGCACAAAGGAAATAGAGTCGTTATCCTGAAGGGGTTGAGAGGAGAGATGCTAAAGTGCATCCATGCAAGCCACCAAGGAGTTGAGTTGAGTCTGAGGAAGGCAAGAGAAGTGCTCTACTGGTCAAACATGAGCAATAAAATCAAGGACCACATCAGCCAGTGCAGTGTGTGCAATAAGTACCAAGCTAAGGAAGCTAAAGAACTGATGACACATGACATCCCAGACAAACCATGGATGACGCTGCGCGTAGACCTCTTCGCTCGCGCAGGAACTGATTATCTTGTCACCGTAGATTACTATTCTGACTCCTGGGAGGCAGACCAGCTGACTTCAATAACTACCAGTGAGATTGCAGAATGCCTGAAAGCACACTTCAGTCATTATGGCGTTCCTGACATTGTGATGATCGACAATGGCCCTCAGTTCACGAGTGAAGAATTCAGCCGCTTCATAAAGGATTGGGAAATTCAACACCATACATCATCGCCACACTGTCCCCACTCAAATGGAAAGGCTGAGGCGGCAGTAAAAATCGCCAAAGGAATCAGAAAGAAAATGAGCAAATTCAGCACAGATGTATACAAGGCAATCCTCGAGTGGCGAAACACACCTACTGAAGGCATGGAAAGTAGTCCAGTACAAAGACTAATGTCACACTGCATCCAAACTACTCTTCCAATAGGAAAAAAACTACTGAAGCCAGAAGTAGTAACAGGCATGAGTGACAAATTCAAAGTGAAATGGCAGAAAGCCAAATTTCATTTTGGCAGAACTGCCAAACCCCTGCCATAATTGAGCATTGGAGAGCCAGAAAGGGTACATACCTTTAACACTCTCAAAATGATTCAGCCCAAGTGGAAACGTGGGACCTGAGTAGGGCAATTGTCAAGTCCATCGTACGTGGTGGAAGTGAATCACGAGATATCCCATCGTAACCGCAGGCACATAAGGGCAACTGGAGAAGGTGTTCCTTTATGCAGGTGGCCAATCAGGATGATGTGAACTCACCATCGGCACATATCACAGATCAACCATCAGTCCCAGAGGTCCACAGCACCCCAACAATGGAAATGGAACAACAGCAGTTACTGTGGCAACACAAGTGACATGGGAACGACACTCCCCACAGAAGGAAAATCACCCAGATGAACCGCCAACGACAACCCGCACATGCAGCATTAAGAGAGCGGCACGATTTAAAGATTATGCATGTAATGCATGTGCAGAGACTGACGAGAATAACGAACTGCTAATGCATGAGAACAGTTGTGTGCATAATGGGTAACTTGGGCAACTCATAGTGTAAATGATGCATACAATTTTTTGTATGAAAAGGGGGATGTTTGGGATAGAAATGCAATACTGTACAAATGTGCCTCCTGGCTTGCTGGAGTCATGTGACCTCTACCATGAGGCACTCACTGCAGGCAGCCTTGACAAGTTCAGTTCAATAAAGACACATTACAAGCAAGATTGTTGTCCTGTGAGCTCATAACAATGTGTCTCCTCAATAAGGTCAAAATATCAGCCTGTAGCCATTTTCTGTCCAATACACAGTTCCAATTATTTGGCCATATGTTGCTGTATAAGTGCTCCTAATAGCAATTCCAACAAGGCATGTAATGAAATGTTGACTGTTTGAAAATGTTTCTTGATATTTATTGATCCAAAATCAATGGTGGAGCCATTGACATGCTGGTGCACCATGTGGAACTGCAAACATCTCATAAGATCATTAGAAATAGGAGCAGAAGGAGGCCATTCAGCCCTTCAAGCCTGCTGTGCTATTCAAGACGATATGACTGATCTGCTACCTCAACTTTACTTTCCTGCACTAACCCCATATCCTTTAATTCCTTTAGTAATCACATACAAAAATAATCTCTATTAATCATAGTAAACTTAGCAAGTAAAACCTCATTGAGCATTGAATATAGCTAAGAAGAATGAATAAAATGAATGCGGATAAATAGTGTCATGCAGGCCCCCACCTGCCATGAATAAGGCACATAATTTCGCCACATGGACCTTAAACTTAAAATTGTTGCTGGGAAGAAAATAGGGCCTAATACAAGGAATTGCCAGGCCCCTCACTGGACAGACCGTTTTGCATACTAGCAGACAGTGTTGGAACAAAGGAACCAGTCCCTGCTCCCCCAATACACAGAAGACGTGGTCAGACCAGTTTCATCACATGACTAACTGACTGTTGGAGTTTTTTGAATTTGAACTTGCCACAGAGAATTTGAACTCAGAAAGCTCTTTGCTTCTGGACTGAGAACATCTCTCTCCTGTCTGCTCTCATCTCGCTCTCACCAGCTTTGGAAACCATTGAAGACACATAAACCCCAAGAGAGAAAAGCCTGCTGCAATGAACAAGGTTTAAGAAGAATACTGGGCCTCAACGAAAAGCAAGAATTACCTACAGAAGGACTACAGTGAGCTCGAAGCACAGTAACGAGAAACTCTTCTGATATTGACTCAAACCTCTCCACTTTATTTTTCTTCTGCTCTTTTCTGTCTCTATTTTCATGTGCGTATAATGCATGCCTGCTAGCATGGGTGTGACGTGTATCCGTAGGCATTGTCCGAATTAGAGTTTAAGTTTAAGTTTTAATAAATTTCACTTTTCTTCTTTAAACCTAGGAAAGCCTGTTTGTGCTCATTTCTTTGCATTATAATTGGAAAGTGGTGAACAAGGATTCACCAAGAGGGAGCACAAAACACAGTGTGCTTAAAAATTAAATCCTGTTACAATATGACCAGGTGAAGGCTGAAAGAGACACTGAGACACCTTTCTCACCTGGTCATAACAATAGTTTAAAGATGTTAAAATTGCCAATTTTTGAAACACTGAAGTAGACCACATTTAAACTGAATTGCATCTCATGCTGAAAAAAATTGATTACACTAGCAACAATATATTTCAGTTATATCTCCCATATTTCTATCCCTGAAAGGTGTTTATGAGAATTATAGGTGATTCCTTACTGGGACTGAAGTTATATCTAAATACTGAGAAATTTGATTGTGCTGTACCCATTTTACAGGCCTAAAACAGTTGCCTGAAGTTCATATATGGCAAGCAATGTGCACACACTCATTTTGTGCCAGTGGTTTTCCACTCGAAATATTGAATCAAGCTCCTCTACAGACGTCCTTTCATTGCAGCAGCTTTTTGGGGAGCTGAGTGAGAGCGAGTGAGCAGCTGGGAAGGTCAGTTTGAAAGTAAACTTAATTTCCTTTTGTTTTCGGCGGAGGCCAGGGGGCTGCTGGGTAAGTAAAACATTATATATTTGGGCGGTTTAAAATAACTTTCCTTTCATTGCAGCAGCTTTTTCGGGAGCAGAGTGCGAGCGAGTCAGCAACTGGGAAGGTCAGTTTGAAAGTAAACTTAATTTCCTTTTGTTTTCGGCGGAGGCCAGGGGGCTGCTGGGTAAGTAAAACACTATATATTTGGGCAGTTTAAAATAACTTTCCTTTCATTGCAGCAGCTTTTTGGGGAGCTGAGTGCGAGCGAGTGAGCAGCTGGGAAGGTCAGTTTGAAAGTAAACTTAATTTCCTTTTGTTTTCGGCGGAGTCCAGGGGGCTGCTGGGTAAGTAAAACATTATATATTTGGGCGGTTTAAAATAACTTTCCTTTCATTGCAGCAGCTTTTTCGGGAGCAGAGTGCGAGCGAGTGAGCAGCTGGGAAGGTCAGTTTGAAAGTAAACTTAATTTCCTTTTGTTTTCGGCGGAGTCCAGGGGGCTGCTGGGTAAGTAAACGCTATATAGTTGGGCGGTTTCTGAACCCGAGACACCACACTTGTAGTGTCTCCCACCCGCCCTCCTCCTCTAACCAAAAAAAAGGACTCGGTGGGGTGTAGAAAAGGTAAGGCTTTTTCTATTTCTCTGGTTTTATCGTGATTGGTAAAAACTTTTCGTTCCTTTTTCATTTAACTAAGTTAAGCTTAAGATTAAAAATGGCAGGAGATCTCAGACCCATGTCATGCTCCTCTTGCTCAATGTGGGAGCTCAGGGACATGGCTGATGTCCCTGACTCCTTCACGTGCAGTAAGTGTGTCCAACTGCAGCTCTTGTCAGACCGCATGACGGCTCTCGAGCTGCGGATGGACTCACTGTGGAGCATGCGCGATGCTGAGGAGGTCGTGGATAGCACGTTTAGTGAATTGGTCACACCGCAGATTAGGATTGCTGAGGGCGAAAGGGAATGGGTGACCAAAAGGCAGAGAAAGAGCAGGAAGGCAGCGCAGGAGTCCCCTGCGGTCATCTCCCTCCAAAACAAGTATACCGTTTTGGATACTGTTGAGGGAGATGGCTCACCAGGGGAAGGCAGCAGTAGCCAGGTTCATGGCACCGTGGCTGGCTCTGCTGTTCAGAAGGGCGGGAAAAAGAGTGGAAGGGCTATAGTCGTAGGGGATTCGATTGTAAGGGGAGTAGATAGGCGGTTCTGTGGTCGAAAACGAGGCTCCCGAATGGTATGTTGCCTCCCAGGTGCACGGGTCAGGGATGTCTCAGATCGGCTGCAGAACATTCTAAAGGGAGAGGGTGAACAGCCAGTTGTCGTTGTGCATATAAGCACCAATGATATAGGTAAAAAACGGGAAGAGGTCCTACAAGCAGAGTTTACGGAGTTAGGAGCCAAGTTAAAAAGTAGGACCTCAGAGGTAGTAATCTCAGGATTGCTACCAGTGCCACGTGATAGTCAGAGTAAAAATGAAAGAATAGTCAGGATGAATGCGTGGCTTGAGAGATGGTGCAGGAAGGAGGGGTTCAGATTTTTGGGACATTGGGACCGGTTCTGGGGGAGGTGGGACTATTACAAATTGGATGGTCTACACCTGGGCCGGACTGGAACCAATGTCCTTGGGGGTGCTTTTGCTAACGCTGTTGGGGAGGGTTTAAACTAATGTGGCAGGGGGATGGGAACCAATTGAGGAGGTCATTTGACAGTAAGGAGGTAGTAACAAAAGCCTGTAAGGAACTAGATAATGAAGTCAGTGTGACTAAGGGGAAGAGCAGGCAGGGAGCAGATGATGAAAGTAAAGGGACTGGTGGTCTGAGGTGCATTTGTTTTAATGCAAGAAGTGTAGTAGGTAAGGCAGATGAACTTAGGGCTTGGATTAGTACCTGGGAGTATGATGTTATTGCTATTACTGAGACTTGGTTGAGGGAAGGGCATGATTGGCAACTAAATATCCCAGGATATCGATGCTTCAGGCGGGATAGAGAGGGAGGTAAAAGGGGTGGAGGAGTTGCATTACTGGTCAAAGAGGATATCACAGCTGTGCTGAAGGAGGGCACTATGGAGGACTCGAGCAGTGAGGCAATATGGACAGAACTCAGAAATAGGAAGGGTGCGGTAACAATGTTGGGGCTGTACTACAGGCCTCCCAACAGCGAGCGTGAGATAGAGGTACAAATATGTAAACAGATTATGGAAAGATGTGGGAGCAACAGGGTGGTGGTGATAGGAGATTTTAATTTTCCTAACATTGACTGGGATTCACTTAGTGTTAGAGGTCTAGATGGAGCAGAATTTGTAAGGAGCATCCAGGAGGGTTTTCTAGAGCAGTATGTAAATAGTCCAACTCGGGAAGGGGCCATACTGGACCTGGTGTTGGGGAATGAGCCCGGCCAGGTGTTTGAAGTTTCAGTAGGGGACTACTTTGGGAATAGTGATCACAATTCCGTAAGCTTTAAAATACTCATGGACAAAGACGAGAGTGGTCCTAAAGGAAGAGTGCTAAATTGGGGGAAGGCCAACTATACCAAAATTCGGCAGGAGCTGGGGAATGTAGATTGGGAGCAGCTGTTTGAAGGTAAATCCACATGTGATATGTGGGAGGCTTTTAAAGAGAGGTTGATTAGCGTGCAGGAGAGACATGTTCCTGTGAAAATGAGGGATAGAAATGGCAAGATTAGGGAACCATGGATGACAGGTGAAATTGTGAGACTAGCTAAGAGGAAAAAGGAAGCATACATAAGGTCTAGGCGGCTGATGAAAGACGAAGCTTTGAAAGAATATCGGGAATGTAGGACCAATCTGAAACGAGGAATTAAGAGGGCTAAAAGGGGTCATGAAATATCTTTAGCAAACAGGGTTAAAGAAAATCCCAAAGCCTTTTATTCATATATAAGGAGAAAGAGGGTAACTGGAGAAAGGATTGGCCCACTAAAGGACAAAGGAGGAATGTTATGCTTGGACTCAGAGAAAATGGGTGAGATTCTAAACGAGTACTTTGCATCGGTATTCACCGAGGAGAGGGACATGACGGATGTTGAGGTTAGGAACAGATGTTTGATTACTCTAGGTCAAGTCGGCATAAGGAGGGAGGAAGTGTTGGGTATTCTAAAGGGCATTAAGGTGGACAAGTCCCCAGGTCCGGATGGGATCTATACCAGGTTACTGAGGGAAGCGAGAGAGGAAATAGCTGGGGCCTTAACAGATATCTTTGCAGCATCCTTAAACACGGGTGAGGTCCCGGAGGACTGGAGAATTGCTAATGTTGTCCCCTTGTTTAAGAAGGGTAGCAGGGATAATCCAGGTAATTATAGACCGGTGAGCCTGATGTCAGTGGTAGGGAAGCTGCTGGAGAAGATACTGAGGGATAGGATCTATTCCCATTTGGAAGAAAATGGGCTTATCAGTGATAGGCAACATGGTTTTGTGCAGGGAAGGTCATGTCTTACCAACTTAATAGAATTCTTTGAGGAAGTGACAAAGTTGATTGATGAGGGAAGGGCTGTCGATGTCATATACATGGACTTCAGTAAGGCGTTTGATAAGGTTCCCCATGGCAGGCTGATGGAGAAAGTGAAGGCGCATGGGGTCCAAGGTGTACTAGCTAGATGGATAAAGAACTGGCTGGGCAACAGGGGACAGAGAGTAGCAGTGGAAGGGAGTTTCTCAAAATGGAGACGTGTGACCAGTGGTGTTCCACAGGGATCCGTGCTGGGACCACTGTTTGTGATATACATTAATGATTTGGAGGAAAGTATAGGTGGACTGATTAGCAAGTTTGCAGACGACACTAAGATTGGTGGAGTAGCAGATAGTGAAGGGGACTGTCAGAGAATACAGCAGAATATAGATAGATTGGAGAGTTGGGCAGAGAAATGGCAGATGGAGTTCAATCAGGGCAAATGCGAGGTGATGCATTTTGGAAGATCCAATTCAAGAGTGAAGTATACAGTAAATGGAAAAGTCCTGGGGAAAATTGATGTCCAGAGAGATTTGGGTGTTCAGGTCCACTGTTCCCTGAAGGTGGCAACGCAGGTAAATAGAGTGGTCAAGAAGGCATACGGCATGCTCTCCTTCATCGGACGGGGTATTGAGTACAAGAGTTGGCAGGTCATGTTACAGTTGTATAGGACTTTGGTTCGGCCACATTTGGAATACTGCGTGCAGTTCTGGTCGCCACATTACCAAAAGGATGTGGATGCTTTGGAGAGGGTGCAGAGGAGGTTCACCAGGATGTTGCCTGGTATGGAGGGCGCTAGCTATGAAGAGAGGTTGAGTAGATTAGGATTATTTTCATTAGAAAGACGGAGGTTGAGGGGGGACCTGATTGAGGTGTACAAAATCATGAGAGGTATAGACAGGGTGGATAGCAAGAGGCTTTTTCCCAGAGTGGGGGATTCAATTACGAGAGGACACGAGTTCAAAGTGAAAGGGGAAAAGTTTAGGGGGGATATGCGTGGAACGTTCTTTACGCAGAGGGTGGTGGGTGCCTGGAACGCGTTGCCAGCGGAGGTGGGAGATGCGGGCACGATGGCGTCTTTTAAGATGTATCTAGACAGATACATGAATGGGCAGGAAGAAAAGAGATACAGACCCTTAGAAAATAGGCGACGTTTAGATAGAGGATCTGGATCGGCGCAGGCTTGGAGGGCCGAAGGGCCTGTTCCTGTGCTGTAATTTTCTTTGTTCTTTGTTCTTTGTTCAAGGGGCAGAAGTATTAATAAACCTCATTCAAATATTAATATCAGGGTCCTATGCTTGTCACATGACATTTTTGTGATATTGGCGTGCCCAGGTGCTTGGCTTGCCATGTGCTAAACTAGCTTGCTAACTCGTAGTGCTGAGACAACAAGAACCCATCAGCAGTGTATTTAAAGTGCTGATCAACTACAAACAGGTTAGCAGTTGGTTTATTCTTTTAAGCTGCTCGTTCACTTCCTGGTCCAGTTTCTGCCTTTGACAACTGATTTCTGATCTCTGCTGGTTTTTACTGGCACTGGACTGCCTTTTTTGTTTTGAAACAGTCTCTCTACAATCTAGTCTGGTAGGGCTGCCTCCATAATATCGCTTGACTCTACCCGTGCCTCAGCTCATCTGCTGATGAAAGCCCCATCCAGGCCTTTGCTACCTCTAGACTTGATTATTCCAATACCCTCCTGGCTGGCCTCCTATCATCCAGCCTCCATAAACTTGGGCCGATCCACATCTATACTGCCTGGGCTCTAATACACCAGAGCCTATACACCCCTATGCTCGCTAGCCTATGTTGCCTCCCTGTCTGACAATGCTTCCATTTTAAAATATTCATCCTTGTTTTCAAATTTATCCCTGGTCTTGCCTCTCCCTATCTCTAACTTCCTCCAGCCCTACAATCCTTTGAGATCTCTGCACTTTGCCAATTCTGTCTTCTTGCACTCCAGCTGCCGAGACCCTAAATCCTAGAATTGCCTCCTATAACCTCTCTGTCTCTCTCCAGTTTCTCCATTAAGTCGTGTCTTATAACCTATTTCTTTGACCAAGCTTTTCGTCATCTGTCCTAATATCTCCTTATGTATCTGGGTGCCTAATTTTGTTTTCCATACAAATGCAAGTTGTTTTTGTTACCTTTGGTGCTGGAGAAAGAAGGAGCAGCTGGGAGAAGAGGGAGGAGGAGGACACTGCGGTGTGCTTTTTATAATGGCGATAGTGCTATTGGCGAGGGGATGAATAGACTCTCTAAATCTAGCATTACCCATACTAAAATATTTTTTACAATTTTAATGAGATTTGTGGTGGTCCACCAAGAATCTCGGGGAAGGGCCTTGCCCCAGCGAGGCTTTGTGTCATCATTTGAAGCTCACAAAGTCATGACTATTGAGAGTAAAAAGTAATTACAGTGTGACAGCAATATATTTCTGACCTCTCGTCAACCCATTTCTGTTAAACTCTAAAATAAAAAGTTCAATTAAATTTCAATTTGAAATGATAGATATAAATGTTGTAATAGCAGTTCAATTTTGCAGGAAGTTTCCTTAGGTTTGAAAGCGCAAGCTTATTCCAGGTGATATGTGAATGACTCTCAAGGCAATACAATCAAAGTAAAGAGTTAACAACCTCTGAGTGGTATTAAGTAAACACAATACGAGAATAGCACTTTTATTATTGAGGAGACAACTGATCACAGTGGCAAGTAAAGGTCAGCATTGAATATCTAAAGAGATCGCATATCTATTGTCAACACGTGCTGTAAATGTCAAGTAGATATTTTCTCCCAGGCTGAACTTGAAATGAAACGAGTTTGGCACATGTCGGGCTGGATCTTGTTCTCCTCCAAACGGTGCGTTTCATGGCTGGGTGGGCTGGAGAATTGGAGCGACAGTAACCACCACAGAACCTGATGCCGGGATTACCGGTTCCGATCTTCCCGGGGGCAGCGAAGCTCCGTGGCGGCACTTACGTCACTCTGCGATGGCACACTACTTTAAATATGGTAAGTGCCCCTTTGCATCTATTTGAATGTAATTTGCCGCAACCCTACCAGCAGTTTCCAATCTTGAGCTCGACGTGCGGCACTCATGTGCCTTCACTTTCCCGTCCTTGAAAAACTGGCGCTACCGAGGCGAGAGTCCGCGGTGCCTGCAAAGATTGGTAAGTAATGCTTTCTGTCCTCCGTTTTTGTTGCAAATTCGGACAAAGTAAATTTAAATTGTAAGAAGTGAGGGGGTTGGAACTCTGCACTGGTCTATTGTGAAGGAAGTGGGGGGACGGGGTCAACTCTGCATCCATTCTTCATGAAGAGGGGGGAAGGAGTCAACTCTACATTGGTCTATCGTGAAGCAGGCGAGAAAAGTGTCAACTCTGTATTGGTCAATCGTCAAGCGGGGGAAGGGGTCAACTCTGCATTGGTCTATTGTGAACGGGGGGGGAAGGTGTCAACTCTGCAAGTGGATAAACTGTTTGGGGAGGGCGGCACAACTGGGAAACTGTATAGGTTGCTGTTGGTAGTGGTCCAGTGCAGGCACCTGTAACGATGGTTAGGCTGGCTTGCACTTATTTCAAGCTTCTGCGGGTAACGTCATGCCATACCATACCTTACAGATCATGCTGGAACAATGCTGAAGCAGGAATTAACACAACTCTCATCTCAGATAGGTATAATTGACCTTTTGAAGGAGCCCAAAGTTACCAGGAGCATAGAGATGGGTATGATCCACCCTGTCTTCCTGGATGTCCTTGTAATGTTGAGGCATCTCTGCTGGAGGCGGGCCCAAGAGGCACATGCAGCCCATGAGGAAACTCCCAGGCATGAGCAGCAGCAGCCACCAAGGCGCAGAGGAGCCCAGATATGCCAGTGAGTCTACAGGACTGGGATGACATACCTCCAGATGTCGGAGCGCCAGTGTCAGAGACGACTGCAGATATCCAGAGAGGCTGTCACACACCTCTGCGCTCTGTCGAATAATGACCTGCAACCAACGGGTTTTGTTGGTTGTCCTATGCCTGTGGCCCTCAAAGTTACTGTAGCCCTAAACTTTCAGGCATCTGGATCATTCCAGGGATCTACCGGCGACATGTGTGGGGTCTCTTAATCCATAGTACGCCACTGCATCAAGGAGGTTACTGATGCTTTGTACAGGACGGCCGGCGACTATGTCCGCTTCAGGACAGACCCTGAGAGTCAGGCCGAGAGGACCGTTGGATTTGAGGCCATTGCGGGATTCCCACAGGTGCAAGGAGTCATCGACTGCACACATGGCCATCAAGGCTCCCACGGAACAACCAGCCGCATACATAAACAGAAAGGGCTTTCATTCATACGAACATACACACATATGAATTAGAAGCAGGAGTAGGCCACTCGGCACTTTGAGCCTGCTCCGCCTTTCAATAAATTAATTGTTCAACTGATTACTCCACATTTCCACCTACCTCCGATAACCTTCCACCCCTTGCTTATCAGGAATCTATCTACCGCTGCCTTAAAAATATTTAAAGACTCTGCTTCTACTGCCTTTTGAGGAAGAGAATTCCAAAGACTCACAACTCTCTGAGAAAAAAACATTTCTACCCATCTCTGTCTTAAATGGGCAACTCCTTATTTTTAAACAGTGACCCCGAGTTCTAGATTCTCCCACAAGGCAAAACATCCTTTCCACATCCACCCTGTCAAGACCACTCAGGATCTTAAATGTTTCAATCAAGTTGTTTCTTGCTCTTCTAAATTTCAGCAGATACAAGCCTAGCCTGTCTAATCTTTCCTCGTAAGACAGCTCGTCCATACTAGGTATTAGTCTAGTAAACCTTCTCGGTACTGCCTCCAACCCATTTACATCCTTCCTTAAATAAGGAGACCAATACTGTACACAGTATTCCAGATGTGGTCTCACCAACGCCCTGTATAGCTGAAGCATAACCTCCCTACTATTGTATTCAATTCCCCTCACGATTAACGATGACATTATATTAGTTTTTCTAATTACGTGCTGTACCTGCATAATAACCGTTTCCAATTCATGCACTCGGACACCTAGATCCCTCTGCATTTCAGAGCTCTGCAATCTCTCACCATTTAGATAATATGCTTCTTTTTTATTCTTCCTGTCAAAGTGGACAATTTCCCACTTTCCCACATTATACTCCATTTGCCAGGTCTTTGCCCACTCACTTAATCTATCTATAGCCCTTTGTAGCCCCCTTAAGTCCTCTTCACAAGTTACTTTCCTACCTATCTTTGTGTCATCAGCAAATTTCGCAACCATACCTTCGGTCCTTTCATCTAAGTCATTTATATAAATTGTAAATAGTTGAGGCCCCAGCACAGATCCCTGTGGCACACCACTCTTTACATCTTGCCAACCAGAAAATGACCCATTTATGCCTACTCTCTGGTTCCTGTTAGTTAGCCAATCTTCTATCCATGCCATTATGTTACCCCCTACACCATGAGCTTTTATTTTGTGCAATAACCTTTGATGCGCCACCTTATAAAAAGTGGCGCAGTGGTTAGCACCACAGCCTCACAGCTCCAGCGACCCGGGTTCAATTCCAGGTACTGCCTGTGTGGAGTTTGCAAGTTCTCCCTGTGTCTGCGTGGGTTTCCTCCCACATGCCAAAGACTTGCAGGTTGATAGGTAAATTGGCCATTAGAAATTGCCCCTAGTATAGGTAGGTTGTAGGGAAAATATAGGGACAGGTGGGGATGTGGTAGGAATATGGAATTAGTGTAGGATTAGTATAAATGGGTGATTGATGGTCGGCACAGACTCGGTGGGCCGAAGGGCCTGTTTCAATGCTGTATCTCTAAACTAAACTAAACTAAACTAAATACATCTACTGGTTTCCCTTTATCCACAGCACATGTAATTCCCTCAAAGAACTCCAATAAATTGGTTAAACATGATTTCCCTTTCACAAAACCATGTTGACTCTGCCTGATTACCTTGAATTTTTCTAAGTGCCCTGCTATGCCATCTTTAATAATAGGTTCTAACATTTTCCCTCAGACAGATGCTAAGCTAACTGGCCTGTAGTTTCCTGCTTTCTGTCTCGCTCCCTTTTTGAATAAAGAAGTTACATTCACTATTTTCCAATCTAGCGGAACCTTCCCTGAATCTCGGGAATTTTGGAAAATTAAAACTAAAGCATCAACTATCTCACTAGCCACTTCTTTGAACACCCTAGGATAAAGTCCATCAGGACCTGAGGACTTGTCAACCCCCAGCTCCAACAATTTGTTCAGTACCACTTCCCTGGTGATAGTAACTTCCTTAAGTTCCTCCCTCACTTCCATTTACTGACTTACAGCTAATACTGGGATGTTACTTGTATCTTCAATAGTGAAGACTGATGCAAAATATCTGTTCAATTCATCTGCCATCTCATTATTTTCCATTATTAATGCCCCAGACTTACTTTTTATAGGACCAACGCTCACTTCGTTAACACTTTTCGTTTTAAAATATCTATGAAAACTCTTACTATCTGTCTTTATATTTCTAGCTAGTTTTCTCTCGCCCTCTAATTTTACCTTCCTTATCAATCTTTTAGTCATTCTTTGCTGTTTTTTATATTCCGTCCAATCTTCTGACCTGCCTCCCATCTTTGTGCAATTATAGGCTTTTTCTTTAAGTTTGATACTATCTTTAACTGTTTTAGTTAACCATGGATGGTGGGCCCCACCCTTGGAATTTTTCTTTCTCGTTGAAATGTATCTATTCTGTGTATTCTGAAATATCCCCTTAAATATCTTCCACTGCATCTCTATTGACCTATCCCTTAATCTGATTTGCCAGTTCACTTTAGCTAGCTTTGCTTTCATGCCGTCATAATTGCCCTTATTTAAGTTTAAAATACTAGTCTTGGACCCACTCTTCTCTCTCTCAAACGCAATGTAAAATTTAATCGTATTATGATCGCTGCTGCCTAGGGGTGCCTTAACTATGAGGTCATGAATTAATCCTATCTCGTTGCACAATACCAGGTCTAGTCTAGCTCTCTGGTTGGCTCTAGAACGTACTATTCCAAGAAATTATCCCCAAAACATTCTATGTACTCCTCATTTAGGCTACCTTTGTCCATCTGATTTTTCCAGTCTATATGTAGGTTAAAATCCCCCGTAATTATCGCTGTACCTTTCTGACAAGCTGCCATTATTTCTTTCTTTATACCTCATCCTACAGTGTGGTTAATGTTAGGTGCCCTGTACACCACTCCCACAAGTTACTTCTTGCCTTTATGATTTCTTATCTCTACCCAAACTGCTTCTACATCCTGGGCTCCTGAATTTAGGTGATCGCTCTCTAGTGTGCCAATACCAACATTAATTAATAGAGCTATCCCTCCACCTTTTCCTAGTTTCCTTTCGTTCCTAAATGCCAAATACCCTTCAATATCCAGGTCCCAATCTATGTTGTCCTGCAACCATGTCTCTGTAATGGCTATCAGATCATATTTATTTATTTCTATTTGTGCTCTCAGTTCATCTGTTTTGTTTCTATGAATGATCAACTAGTATGCGACCACAGAAGGCACGTCCTGCAAGTGTGTGCCCACTTCCCAGGCAGCTGCCATGACTCGTTCATCCTGCGCCATTCCCAGGTGCTGCTGCTGTTCACTCCCCCACTCAGCTTCAGGGGTGGATGTGGACTCTTGGGGATTCTTGATGACGTGGCTTCTGACGCCATTGAGAAACCCCAGCAAAGATGCAGAGAGCGCTACAATACTTGCCACAGCTACCATTGAGCAGGCCATCGGTGTGCTGAAGATGCGCTTCTGATGCCTTGATAGATCTCGTGGAGCCCTACACAATGCACCAGACAGGATTGGGTGCATCATTGTAGTCTCCTGCATTCTGCACAATATCGCAGTACAGAGGGGGGAGGCCTTGCAGGATGAAGAGGTACCGGTGCTGGACACATCCTCCGGCAATGAGGACACAGAGGGCAACCAAGAACAACCACATATGGAAGCACAGAGAGCACTGATGGAGGGCCAACATGGCAAGCAGTGAGTAAGGGAGACAAGCATCAACTGATTATTGAGCCACAATCCCTGAAGTGCAACAACTCTTCATCAGAGCACAAAGCACCATCATGCATCTCGTCTGTAGTTTTCTGTCTCTGTAACATCTGTCTCTCCAGTGTGACTGGCAGCAGCTAACTGCGCCATTGTCCATGTGACTTCAGCCGTGCAGTGTCAGATCATGCAAATTGGTATAGCAATGATGTCATTGCTTACATTGGCAGTACTGTCAGGCTTATGATGTAATGGAAAGACACATAATCAGTCATGGTGGCTTGCGTTATTCAGACAATAAAAGCTGATGATTGGCAGGCCAACACATATAATTAAAGTGCACATGACATATCTGTTTCACCCGTGAATACCCATATGTGTCAAGGTGTCTTTTTAATACGGTGCTCCTTCGCGGTATGACCTCTGCTCTGGCAGCTGGACTGGAGGCAGACTGCTGATCAGGACGCCCCTTGGCTGAGGATGACTTTGGCGGTTGTGCACTGCACGCCTGAGGCCAGGAGGGCCCCGGCTGCCTGATGCCTTTTGCACCTGTGCAGGGATGTCCTTAGGCACCGTGGCTGCTGGAGCTGGACTCACTGGTGGAGAGGCTGAGGAGCCAGTGTCCACACTCGAATCACCCTGAGAGGAGACGCTAGATGTGGAGTGCAGTCTCCTTTCCCTCTCAAGCCTCATTGGAACCTTGCTGTTCCCAGAGAAGGGCCAGGAGCGGTAACTCTCTCCATGCTCCTGGTCCTTCTTTCGCCCAGTCACTGCTGAATTGAATACCCAAAGTGAGGGTTTGTAGGTCATGGCGCATCTGTGGAATGTGGCTCTCCATGAGGGTTGCCAACCTCTTGATGGATGACGTCTTGTTCTCATATGCCTAGGACATGGCAGCAGTCATGGCATAGATAGACTCCCCCACCATCCGCTCAAGGCTGCGCATGGCCTCTGGCATCTCCATCAGATGTTGCCTTACCTCTCCCTGCAACTACAGCATGCCCTGTGCTGCCGACATCAGAAGCCCATCTTCAGCCTGGGGTTCAGCATGGGTCTGGCCACTGACTTTCAGAGGCCTCGGCTGTATCAGCCTCAGCCATTTGCTCGGGCACGTGTGTGGTGCTTTCGCCAGTTCATGACCCCGAATCTAATGCCGATTGAATACCCCCCGAGGTGAGAGTATTTGCGCTGGTGGAAGGTGCAGGAGTGTCCTCTGTTACGACCAGGTGAGAAAGAGGTCTGGGGTTCTCTTTCAGCCCTCATCTGGTCTTATTGTAACAGCGTTTAATTTTCAACATACTGTGTTTTTAGCTCCCCCTTGTTCACCACTTTCCAATTATAAGACAAAGAAACCAGCACAAACCGGCTTTCTTAGGTTTAAAGAAGAAAAGTTGAAATTTATTAAACTTAAACTGCAACTCTAATTTGGGTAACGCCTACGGATACACGACGTGCCCATGCTAGCATGCATACATGATTCACACATGCAAATAGAGACAGAAAAGAGCAGAAGAAAAATAAAGTGGGAAGGTTTGAGGAAATACCTAAAGAGTTGTTGTTACAGTTCTTTGAGCTCACTGTAGAGTCCTTGATTGTAGGTCGATCTTGCTTTTTGTTGGGGCCCAGTATTCTTCTTAAACCTTGATCACTGTAGGAGACTTTTCTCTCTTGGGGTTCATGTGTCTTCAGTGGATTCAGAGGCTTGTGAGAAAGAGATAGGAGCAAACAGGAGAGAGATCTTCTCGATCCCGGAGCAAACAGACTTTCTGCCCAAACTGTTTGTACAAATTCAAACAAACTCAGGTTGCCCAGCAGGTTAGTCATGTGACTAGCTGGTTTGACCATGTCCATTTGTGTATTCGGCCATCTTAGCAGTCAACCTGGAATGAGAGCACCCCACCTTCAACGTCTGGTGATCAAAAGACCATTGTGGGTGAATGTCAGGGAATGGTTGCCTTGTCCTTCCAAACACCGTCTGTTAATATGCAAATGTCTTTCCCAGCCACAGCTGATCTTTTCAGCAAGTCCTCCCCTCACTCCAGTAAAAGTTTAAAATCAATGTTCATGACAAAATTAATGGGCCTCATTCAAGGCAGGTGGGGGCCTAGCGTGACATCTCTGAATGTATCTCTTCCTCAGAGATGCTCGTCCTATCCTCGGTTGCTAGTGGCATTGCTGAGTGTTGCACTGCAGGATACAATGTGAAGAACAGACATTTAGGTGTTATGGTACATATGTCACAATGATGACAGCATTGTGTTTGCATATGAGATGTAATTTCAAATCATCTGTGTTTGGCCATAATCACTCTCTTCAAATGGGACCCCGAGTTTCACATCCAATATGGCGCATGCTCCTTGGCTCCTGGCTAACTCTAGTGCCTCCTCTTCAGCTTGCGACAGAGGCCTCAGGTCGGGCACCCCGTTGCAGCCCTGACCTACTCCCTACTGTTGAGGGTCCTCTTCTCCTGAAAGAGCAAGGATGTAGATATTGCACATTAGCAAATGCCAACATCACGGTTGTACCAACATGGGCGCAACATCGACACCTGGGGGACGTTTTGTCTGGCATATGGACTCACCCTGTCATGGGTCTGACATGCTCTGAGGTACTAACGAGGGAGACTTGATTCACATATGCAGCCAGTCATGTGCCATCAATCCTCCCTGACCTCCCTGTCTCTGAACTGGCAGGGTCACCCATATGGCATACCATGCAGAGACAACCAGATCACACCAAGCAATTTTGAAACATGCCACTTACCTTTGCTGAACGCAGGAGGTCATTGACTCTCTTCCGACACTGGACCCAGTCTCATCGGGTGACCACCACCACCACCCACTGCCCCCACGACTGTTAACCTCCTCTGCGATCTCTATCTAGGCTTGCATGGTCAGGTGGGAGGTCGTCTTCTTGCCATCACTGGGGAACAGGACCTCCTGCCTTTCCCTTGCAGCCTGGAGGAGAATAAGCGGAAGGTATCACTGAACCTTGAGGCCACTCTTGCTTGGACCTCTGCCATGACCAGAGGGATGCCCAGTGGTGCCGTTTGCTGACTGTAAGATTCCTGGAACACTCCTGGAATGTTGCTCCTAAAAGCTTCACTGCAATGCAGGGAGAGATTGAATGCAGGGCTGGCAGCCTTTTAAAGATGGTGCCAGCATCTGCTCCTGCATCAGGTGACGTTGTCTGCGGCTTTGCCAAAGCCGTCCCTGCCACGAGATTGGTCGGGGGGGGGGGGGGGGCGGGGGCAGTGCTGTGTGGGTCACATGCGGGACGGCTGCCACGTTTTGCACCCGCTCCCGGCGGCAGGACTACAAAATCCAACCAGTAATGTGTAGATTTGTTTACAACATTTCCCCTCCAAATTTCTCCTGTCCTCATCAGAATTCACTAAATCATGTTAGGTTAAAGTTGCCCAGACAGTGAGCATGCTCCAGAGCATTGCTGTAGGGGTCATTTTCTTGTTTGTGAGTTTAGGCAGTATAAGGCTAATTTTCTAAGTTTCTGCTCCCTGCCTGTGGGTGTCATCCCCCTCCAGCAAAGCAGCTTCATAAATGTACCCCAAGTGTTGACATATTGTTCAGTAATGGCTGCATGCTGTTATTGACAGAGTGTAGGTGACTTGCATTTGTCACCTCTCAACTGACCACAGATAGTGGTTTAAAAATGTTGTTTTAGTCCCTGTGTGTATTAATGGTCAAATAAGTAGACAATTGACAGGTTTTCTCGTCGGTTAAAAAGAAAGATAAAGATTTATTTTTACACAATAGCCGAAAAATGTTCATGACTTCACCCACTCACGCATTCACACACACACACATAAGAGAAAATAAAGAGTAGAGAGGTAACATGCAATTAGAATCCAATTGTCGTAAAAGATTTCATTGTATTCGAAACCTTTAGAAGCTTTTTGGGACGCAATCTTTAGATGGTATAGGCCTGAATGGTCTTTGTCTTATAAAGGACAAAGTGTCACAGTCTCCTTGTGGTTAAGCCTTAATCTGAAGTCAATGGTGGAAATCCTGCTTCACATTCGCAGGTGGGGAGTTCCAAAGTCACCTTGCAATTTCTCTGCTGCTGCAGCCGTTAAAAGATGTTATCAGCAGGGCTCCTGTTCAGCTGGAACTGTCTCACAGCTTTTCTAGCTGGAAAAAAACCTTCCCTGGCTGTTCCCCCACTCTCTGTCCAGAGAGATACCTTTTAATGGAGAAACTTGTCAAGTTGGCATGTCAGTTAGGTAACTAAGGGCTCTCTCCCCTGCGTTGATTCATGCAATGTTCTAGAATATGGGAACCATTGTTACATGATGGCATCTGAATTTGGTCCATTCTGATAAATAAGTGTTATTTCACACCTATTATTTTGGCTTTGGCTTCGGAGTCAGTCTGTTTGCAAATGTCTTTGTTAGCTCCATTCCTGCAGATATGAGTTGTTAACATGGAATGGGCTGTTTTCTATTTCAACGTGTTTGTCCCAAAGCTAATTCAGACATGGATAATGGGTTTCATCTTCAACAGACAAACATGTCTATTGACAGTACAGGAGGGGTCACCTGACCTCTACTCCATTTTGTCTGTGGCACTAATGTGTCGTTTTTTGTAGTTCAGTTCAACAGTTGACTTTTATTTCATAATTCCTCCAGTTCCTTTCATATTTCATCACTGTTCCAGTCATGAGTGTGACAATACTTCCCCTCCTCTCCTCTTCACTTTCTCCCCACCCCCCCCCTTGTATTTTCCATCTTTCCTAACTAGGAATTCCCAATCATAGGACCAGGAGCAAATCTCTGGCTGATCTTTCTCCCATCTTCCTTATTCGAGAGAAACAGTTGTAGAACTCCTACCAACTTCTCTGCTGAGATTAGCTAACTTCGGACCATCCTTTTAAATACTGCCTGAACCAAATGTATTTTTTAAAGAATCCTGAAGTCCCCATTTTTCAAAGGCAATCTCTTCTGTTATACAGTTGAATTCTAAGAAATCGATGAAGTAGCTTTGCAAAAACATGTTATGCTTGGATCAGGATTCCCATAACGTTCTTAAAAAATTAATGATTTATAATGCTTTTACATCAACCTATTTAATCACACCTGCTGGAACGGAGTTTAAATAAACCCAGGATCATCAGGTATTTTATTTGTTTGGCCGTTGCAAATGTAAAGGAATTTAACATAATTGTTAGATACAAACTATCAATGCTTATAAAAGGATTTATTGCTGAGCATGAGGAAAATATAATAATGAAAGAACATCTTAGATCAGGTTATAAATTAAATATCACATTGGGATAAACAATCCTGTATAATAAATGAATGACAAGTAACTTGATACATTGACAATTATGCTTCATGTCTTCAAGTTTCTCCAATCCAGGATTTGACTCGCTCACAGCAATGAAACTGCTTTGGTCAAGGACATCAATAGCATCCGCCAGGGCCACTCAGTTCCTGAACTCATTACAGCCTTGGTTCAAACATGTACAAAAGAGCTGAACTCAAGAGGTGAGGTGAGAGTGACTGCCCTTGACATCAAGGCAGCATTTGACCGAGTATGGCGTCAAGGAGCCCTAGCAAAACTGGAGTCAATGGGAATCAGGGGGAAAACTCTCTGCTGGTTGGAGTCATACCTAGTGCAAAGGAAGATGGTTGTGGTTGTTGGAGGTCAATCATCTCAGCTCCAGGACATCACTGCAGGAGTTCCTCAGGGTAGTGTCCAACCATCTTCAGCTGCTTCATCAATGACCTTCCTTCAATCATAAGGTCAGAAGTGGGGATGTTGGCTGATGATTGCACTATATTCAGCACCATTCGCAACTCCTCAAATACTGAAGCAGTTCGTGTAGAAATGCAGCAAGACCTGGACAATATCCAGGCTTGGGCTGATAAGTGACAAGTAACATTTGCGCCACACAAGTGCCAGGCAATGACCCTCTCCAACAAGAGAGAATCTAACCATCTCCCCTTGACATTCAATGGCATTACGATCGCTGAATATCCCACTATCTTATTTATTTATTTTATTTAGAGATACAGCACTGAAACAGGCCCTTCGGCCCACTGAGTCTGTGCCGACCATCAACCACCCATTTATACTAATCCTACCCTAATCCCATATTCCTACCACATCCCCACCTGTCCCTATATTCCCCTACCACCTACCTATACTAGGGGCAATTTATAATGGCCAATTTACCGATCAACCTGCAAGTCTTTGGCTGTGGGAGGAAACCGGAGCACCTGGCGAAAACCCACGCAGACACAGGGAGAACTTGCAAACTCCACACAGACAGTACCCAGAATTGAACCCAGGTCGCTGGAGCTGTGAGGCTGCAGTGCTAACCACTGCGCCACTGTGCCGCCCATGCCCTATCAACATCCTAGGGGCTACCATTGACCAGAAACTGAACTGGAGTAGTCATATAAATACCTTGGCTACAAGAGCAGGTCAGAGGCTAGAAATCCTGTGGCGAATAACTCACCTCCTTATTCCCCAAAGCCTGTCCACCATCTACAAGGCACAAGTCAGGAGTGTGATGGAATACTCTCCACTTGCCTGGATGTGTGCTTCTCCAACAACACTCAAGAAGCTCAATACCATCCATAACAAAGCAGCCCGCTTGATTGGCACACCATTCACAAACATTCACTCCCTCCACCACCGACGCACAGTGGCAGCTGTGTGTACCATCTACAAGATGCACTGCAGCAACGCACCAAGGCTCCTTAGACAGCACCTTCCAAACCTGCGACCTCTACCACCTTGAAGGTCAAGAGCAGCAGATGCATAGATACATCACCACCTGCAAGTTCCCGTCCAAGTCACACACCATCCTGATTTGGAACTATAACGCCGTTCCTTCACTATCGCTGGGTCAAAATCCTGGAACTAACAGCACTGTGGGTGTACCTACCTCACAAGGACTGCAGCGGTTCAAGAAGGCAGCTCACCACCACCTTCTCAAGGGCAATTAGGAATGGGCAATAAATGCTGGCATTGCCAGTGACACCCGCATCCCATGAATGAATTTTTTAAAATCCTAAATGACAGTGACTGTATCTCGCTGCTCCCCTACCCATTCTCCTCATGCCCTCCTATCCCTCTCTGTTGAACTTACCCACTCCCTTCTCCTGCATTTCCTTTCCACGTCTGTGCTACCTCACTTTCATGGTTCCACTTCTCCCTGTCCTAATAAAGGCATTAGCTGGAATTTTACGATGAATGGATGGGAGCCGGACTCCGATGTGAAAGTCGGTGGTGAACCTGCTTCCGCCTAGCCCAGGGATCTGTCCCATATTTTACGCGTCCCCAGGCTTTAATTGTCCCGAGGCGGGTCTTCCACCTGCTTGAGGGTGGAGGTCCCGCCTCATTGAGCTGCTGGCCAATCAGCGGGCCGGCAGCTCTTAGTCCCAGCAGCGACACCGGGAGCGGTGACCACTGCTGGGACTGCAGCCCAGCCGACACCATGGATCGAGGAGGGAAGGAAAGTAGGGGCATGCCTCAGCAGGGGGAATCGGTCCTACCCTGGTGAGGCTGGAGTAGTTGTTTGAGGGGAGGGGTTTGTCTTGGGCCCCGGGGGTGGGTTGGGAGGCGGGGGCAGCCCTCAATCGGGCCCCTTGTGCATGACTGCTATGCCCCCCACTCTGGGGCGCGGAAAGGCTGGCAGCTATCGCTGGGTGGCCTTTCACGTCCACAGCACACCCGCTTGCCGCGGGTAAAATACCCGTGGAGGTAGGCGAGGGCCCTTAAGTGGCCACTTAAGGGTCTTGATTGACCTCAGGCGGGCGGGCCATTTCCCAACCCCCGCCCGACGCTGTAAACTTGACCGGAGGCGGAAGTGGGGCGGGTTGGCCTCCCGGAGCCTGCCGCTCAATTTTAGGCCGCCCCCACGCCACCATCTGACCCGCTGGGGCGGCATAAAATTCTGGGCCATTGTATCTATTAAATTGTTTCTCAACCCATACCTACACTGTCACCTCCAGAATGTCCACAATCTTGGTCCTCGCCTTTTCTTTGTCTCCATGTTATCACTCAGTGTCATCATTACACAAGCAGAGGGACAATTTCCACACGTATTCCTTCAAAAAATACATTTGATGAAAGCAGTATGTAACTGGAAGGTCTTCTTCCCAGCACCATCACTGACAGGGGGACTGTTGCTGTATCATCTGTTTGTCTGACATCATGCTTCGGACATGATGGAAATTTTCTACAGCTTAGCCTTGACAAAACTGGCGATTGTAGGAGCACAAGGTGGTTATTTATGGGAAGCACCATCTCAGACCATCTAAGTTTTGATCTCCAGAAAGATTTGAAAGTTCTTTACTTGTAACATCCATTTGTTTATCAAAAGCTTTCAGGGTTTTGAACCTATTCAGATCTTACCACTGCCTTTAGTTTTGATTATATAAGACTTCCTGACTGCCCACTCAGGCTGACTTTGGAGAAGCTGACATTTATATCCAAAGAAAGAAAGACTTGAATTTATATTGCAACTTTTGCAACCTCACGCATCAAAGGCGCATTGCAGCTAATGAAGTACATTTGAAGTGTCGTCACTGTTGTAATGTAGGAAGAAAGGCAGCCAATTTGTGCACAGTAAGGTTCCACAAACAACATTGTGAAAATGACCTGCTTCAATGATGTTGGTTGAGGGGTAAATATTGGCCTGGACACTGGGGCGAACTCCTCTGTTTTCGATATATAATTGTCATCATGATTTAACCCTGCAGCATTGAAGTAAAAGACTATTGACAGACTAATATTTGTGGATGAAAGAATCTCAGCAGCTGTAAAGACTGGATTATGCAGCAGCATTTACAGAACGTCTGTTTAAAAGTCGATCATTACAGGACAGGGCTGTGCAAAGAAAACAGTTGCTTTGGCTACAGTACTGGCCCAAGTAAAATCCAAACATCGGGATTGAAATAGTGGCTTCAAAACAAACCCCAGAATGACAACCATCATTACTTTTGATTCCAAAAAATATTATTTAAATGTGGGGAAGTAACTATTTATGCAAAAAAAAATTCAGAAATGTGTTAGATCCCATACATCAGAAAAGGCAATCACCCACATTGAATTCTAATGGAATGCAGACTGAAACAAACAATATACATTCTGCTTCAAGAAATGTTGAGTTTTCACTATAACTCTTCCTTGTTACTCAGGCTATTCAAATTGTTGAAACACAACCTAAGAGAGAGTTTTACTTCTAGCCTTCCTTTAAAAATAATAGCCCAGGTTTCCTCAGGGCCTGGGCGGAGAATCAGCATGAAAGGGGAGAGGAAAGATGAGGGTGAGAAATGGGGCAGAACCTTGATAATGCAAGGTCTCTGCCCTGAAGTTCATAATCAAGGGAATTTCATCTGGCAATAGGGATGGGTGGCAGTTCCTTCCACAGCTTGGAAGGGTGACAATTATAAAAGTAGTGGAACTGGTGGGATGGCATGATCTGTTGGAATTCCTGCTGCTGTCACATCCTTTGCCTGAATGTACTGGACAGGCTCAGTATAGTGGAGGGATGTTTTTGGGGCCATAGCACTGGTTTGGAACATTCCAAAAGAGAAATTGCTGCTGCAGTGAAATTGGCCCTTTTACAAAAGAGCATATTGTTATGGTCAGGTGAGGAGGGGGTCCCAGGCTCCTCTTTCATCTCTTCTCTTGTTTGGCTGCAACAGGGTTTATCCTTTCTTAACACAGTGGTTGAGCATACAACCTCAGTGAGCATTTGCTCCTGTTCCTCTAACATGATTACAAAAGAACCAATCAGAGAGACTTTCTTGAGTTAAAACAAAAAAGAGGAAAGTTTATTATACTTAACACTCTACCCAATTTAAAATACTAAAAATGCTTTACATATTCACACAAGAGTCACACACGCAAATGGATTATAGAGGGATACAGCTTTGGTGATTGGATTAAAGTCCGAAATAAATGGAAATTCAATACAGTATGTGAGTCCAATAGTCCTCAGCTAAAATTGTAGTGTTGAAGTCTCTGCTGGGCCACGTGCACAGTGGTTGGCTTGCTTTGCTCAGGGCTCCTGAAGGCAGAAGGGTAGTGGTTGATTCTCATCCCCTGGTTGCTGGCTGTCGCAGTCTGTAGGCTTGGGGGGTTCCCAGTCACAGCTAGATCTTCTCTTGATAGTTTCTGAGGAGAGAGAGAGAGAAAGAGAAAGTGCCTACTTCATTGATGGCTTTTCAGTTACTGCCTCTGCTGTCTGTGTGAAAAAGCTTACAGTTTCTTAAGAGTTGTGCAGGCAGCCACATGGCTCTATCATATCCCTTTGTTTTTAATGAGGTTCTTTTCTGGAATCTTCACTGAGATTAAAAGTGCTACATGCCTCAGGAGGTCCAGTCACACTTGGAGGGGGTTGGCTTTTTCAAAGTCAATGGGTATAGATGGCCTTGACGACCATGCTGATAAAGCCATTCTATGTAATTCAATCACTGAGAGCAAACCGTTGTTCTGGCTGAGTTCAGTTAGACTTTTCATCTCCACTTTAATCTCCTGGTGTTTCAAATGTAAATTGCAGTGGCCATCTTGGCTGCCAGTTTTTTAAAAGTGACCTTGTAGGGTTTTTCCATTAAAAGTCTAATGTAAAGTTCCAACCGATGAAATGAATAGTTCCCATTCGGCCTATAGAGATTTTCATGACAATATTTTTACATGCCAATGAAGCTACAGCCAGGTGCTATGCGTCTACTATAAGTGCTGCATTCCCCACACTGCATGGCTGCTTTCTCCCACCTAACAGGTACCCTAGATGTGCTAATAGTAGTGCAGATGCCTACCAGGGATAGTTAAATTGCCTGACCCTAGATTAGTGGTCACCAGCAGGATGCAATTTCTATTCCAATATAGTTACAGTGGCAGAATGAGAATTGCAAATTTTCTGCTCCTGTTTACGTTCTTGGTGCATTTCTTTCATTGTGTTCTCATCACTGTGACTCCTGCTCTGTCTGGGAGACTGCAGTGGGAGCTAGCAGATTTCTTCCCATGCTTTTACATCCACGCAGCTGTGTAACTTCAAGCTCACTGCAGGAGGTGGAATTTCCATAAGTTTGAGGAACAATGTGCTTCTCCTCCAACGCCCAACACCACCAAGTGTCCAACTTACAATGTGGTAATAAAAGATTATTGGCATCACACTTATAAAGGAGATTTGCAATATTTTTACAGAACATTTGCTTTGCACAGCACATATGTTCAAAACAGTTCTGTGCACAGAACCACACTGGTTTGGCATCTATAACCCATTGGGTCAATAAAGAAAAATAACTCAAACATCTGAATCTGAGCAGTTAAGGAAAATAATCTAACACCAACTTGCCACAACTGAAAATTTAGAAAAGTGCTGTAGCTCCCCCAATAGCTTAGTGAATAAATGCATTGCTTGGTAAAATCAGAAAGGTCCTAGGTTTAATCATATCACATTTTGTACATCTCTTTTGTATTTGTGTGCATTGCTATTTGACTTATTTCAGGTCATTCCAATTGCTGCTGCTATCAGCCCAGAAATATAGTTGATAAATACAAAAGGGTCTATAAGCTTTAGAATACAGTAAAATGCATTGGCAGCTTGTAATAAAACAACTCAACATTATTACATAGGAAATGGCTGGGAATCGCCATTATATTTGTTGTTGATCAAAACCGTTGTTACTTGCTTGTTGTACAGTTCCAGTTCTGGCTAACATTTGCATTTGTGTTTCCCCCAGAGGATAGCAATATTAGGTCATCTGGGAAAGTGAGGGAGTGAAATTATCTAGGGAGAATTATTTTCCCACATCACTTAAGTCCACATTTTGGCAGTCAATCAAGCAACGCCAATGACATCATCTGCATAGCTGGCCGTGGGCTGGACCTTCCGGCCCTCTCATCAAGAACAGCAGTGACAAAGTAACAGCTCAAAGTGAGAGATGAAAAACAAATGGGGAATTCATTACAAATTACTAACAAAAGAAATCACTTCCAGAAAGATGTTCATTTTCAAGCTTTAGCAGTCTAACGGAGAAAGAGAAATCATCCTGAAGTATAGTAGAACAAGTCTTTGAAAGGATCTTTAAAGACGGATTTAAAAATATACGCTTGGTCTGGTAGACTAAATAAAAGCTAGAAAATGAAAACAATAGAATTTGTGCCTGTCATTCTGTGTACATTTTGTAAGACAGGAGTTTAATTAAGCACCTTGAGACAATTTACGACCTTGAAGGTGTGATATAAATGCAAGTTGTTGTTGGGATAATGGAAGGGCATTTGCTCAGGCATCCAGAGCATATAAAAATAGCCCTTAGATAGAAGACTGGAGAGTTGTATATGAATATAATATAGTGGTACAAGGAATGCAGCACCAGTCTTTAACAGATATTGATGAATATTATGTTCATTTGTTTGCCTACCTGCAGCAAAACAAAAGGGGAAATGAAACATTCAACACTAACAACAACTTGCATTTATATAGCACCTCAATGTAAAAAGCACTCCAAGATTCTTCAAAGAGCATACTCAGACAAGAAAAATTAACACTGATTTTGACAATATTAGGAGAGGGGACGGTGACAACATTTGATGGAAGATCTGGGTTTTGAGGGAGTCAAAAAGGTAGAGAGGTGTAGGGAGGGCATTCCACAGCTTAGGGCCTAAACACGAGAAAGCGCAGCTGTCACTGGTGGGGTGAAGCAATTTCGAGGCCAGCGTTGGAGGAATGCAGTGTTCTCAGAGGTTGGCAGAGCTGGACGAGGTTACAGAGATAGGGAGCAGCAAGGCCATGAAGTGATTTGAACATGAGGAGGAGGCATTTGGACACTGGGTGCTGATGTATATCAGTGAGCACGGAGATAATGGATGAGTGGGGTTTTGTGCTCACTACGATGTGGGCAACAGAGTTTTGGATGAGCTAAAGTTTATGGAGGGTTGAGGATGTGCTACTGGTTAGGAGAGCATTGCAATAGTCAAGTTTGGAGGTGATAAAGACAATAATGAGTTTCAGCAACAGGTGGGCTGAGGCACAGCTTGAGACAGGTAATGTTACAGAGGTGAAAGTAGATAATTTTTGTGCTGGAGTGGATATCGGGTTGGCATTACAACTCAGAGTCAAATATGAGTTTTTGAAAAGTGTGGTTCAGCCTGAGACTGGCTGGGCGGGCGTAGAATATGGGTTTATGGCAGGGATCAAAAACGAGAGCTTCAGTCTAGCCAATGGACAAAATTGCAGCTCATCCAGGACTGGATGTCAAATAAATCATCTGAATATTTGCTGATTAAAGAAGAATAAATACTAAATTCACTCTATACCTATAACATATGGATCCAGACCATGCATATTAGGAGAATAGCTTTCCACCTGAAAGCAGCTGGCTTCTGGATACATGCAGGAATAATTGATTGATCGCCTCACATATTTATCTGAGAAAATCTCCAATCTCCTGCAGGTATTTACACAGTGAAGGGGATCAGGTTTCAGTGGAATGAATGGATTTGGCCCCCTTATGGATCATAGCTGAGTAATGCCTAACAGCTGAACAGGTCCAGAAAATATGTAGATGTCTACCAGCTCCTGCCCATACCCACTCCAAAAGCACTGGGTTAATGTTGGATATCAGCAGTGAAGGAAACAGATGTAAACTGGGAGTGCCTACCTGGTCGTCATGCAGCTGATTACTAGTAGAGTGCAAATAATGCTCCAGCTATATTGCATTAGCTGGCACAGTATTGACTTAATTTTTAATAAAATTACAAATTGACAGCTAGAGTTTTCTCCCCATTCATAGCAATGTTGAACAGAGCAGGCACAACCTTACACATGCACACTCAAACATGTGGCGTCACAGTGGCAGCTCCAGGGACCTGGGTTCAATTCTGGGTACTGCCTGTGTGGAGTTTGCACGTTCTCCCTGTGTCTGCGTGGGTTTTCGCCGGGTACTCTGGTTTCCCCCCACTGCCAAAGACTTGCAGGTGATAGGTAAATTGGCCATTGTAAATTGCCCCTAGTGTAGGTAGGTGGTAGGGAATATGGGATTACTGTAGGGTTAGTATAAATGGGTGGTTCTTGGTCAGCACAGGCTCAGTTGGCTGAAGGGCCTGTTTCAGTGCTGTATCTCTAAATTAAAATAAATGTGCATGAAGTGCTCATTTTTGCCTTTGAGTGCTGCTGTAAGATGGAATAATTAACTTTTTCAATCATTAGTAATGAAAAGTTTAGAAACAAAGTTTAAACTTAAAGTAAAACGTGACGACAGAGAATAGAAAAGTAACATTTAAATAATAAATGAACTCCTCGCTGTATTTCATCCTGGCGAGCCTGATTTCATCATAATGAAGTATAAAACTATTGATTCTTCTTGATGACCTTCATGTATCTGTGCATAACAAAGCAGTAACACCAAAAGATGATACATTTCTTCAAGTTACACCAATCAAGGCAACTCTAGTTCTCACACACTAATCTGCTGCTTTCCAAAGTGACCGTCATGTACATAATATAAAAAACTCCAAACTGTACCAGAAATCTAAATTTATTAAAACTCAGGTGAGCATAATAAATTCAAGTACAACTGTACTATTCCAATTGAAATTATGCTTAGATTGCTAGGTTTATTTAACAGACTGGTGCAAATTGGGTTTCGGGATCAATTCCTGCACTGGAAGGAGGAGGCCCGGGAGCTACCCGATAATGGGCCTCGGACCTCATCTACATGAATCCAACAAGCTTGCTGGGTGTCACCTGACAGCTCACTGGTGAAGACCATTTGAATTTAGAGCCATTGAATGGCTGGCAATGCCCCTCAAGTAGATCTTGGCAGGGAGTGGGGGCTGGGGATGGAGGGGTGTTCAGGTGAGGGTATTGACCAGGGGATGGGGTTAGGTGACCAGGAGAGGGAGGATGACGTGTGATTGGGAGAGGGAGGCAGACAATTGAGGTGGGGGAAGGCATAAAGGTAGTGATTGGGATGGAGGGGCAAGCAATGGTTGATAGCAGCTCGTGCTCCGCTCATCCATTTTCCCAGTGAGTATTTTTTTTTTAAATTAACCTTTTTGGTGGTGACCTGCAGTGGTCTAGTTAAGACGCTTTAGACTTCTTTTGGTAAAGCAGGCATCAAACAAGCATTAGGCCCCTTGTTTGTTTATGCACAAACCCTGGATGCCTTTTGTTAATGCCAACATAATAATGCAGTTGATGCACTTCTGGCTCATAATGCATGTGATTGCTGCCTGCCATACTGGGCATCTTCGTATCCATTTTATGTCTATGAAATGACAGCGCCATCGGTTTTCTATGCCATATTCTTTTGTGCTGATTCTTGCAATGTAAAATGGAAGGAAATGCAATCATGTATTTGGACTCACATATTCAGTTATTTATGTCTAGAATTAAAATTTTCTCATTTATTCTGTTGATAACTTTGGAAGAATTTCTAATTTTATTCATTTCTATATAATGAAAATACACCATTGATAGTAGGATTGATGAATACAGTTATGAAGCTGGAAATCTGCTTCACATCCTAGGATATTCATGGTACCTTGAAATAAGAAACAGTTCATTTTTCTCAGAGCAGCTTACCAAAGTACTATTGGACAGCCTTTTATTTACTCCATCAATATTTCCAATTTTCAGTTCGTAGTTCCTCATTGTATTTTGTCTCAACTTGGAGAATGTAAATGGGTGAGGCATTAAGGAACACACGTCTATTGGCCCAGATTTTGTGGTCAGTGACGAAGCAACAGCATTCACTGCTGATCTCAAATAAAACTCCCCACAAAGATCTAACAATATCTGTGGCATTTATTTCCCCTTTCTCCATGTTAATTTCATTCCAGCATCAGCTTGAGGGGATTTATGGCATTCAGCAACAGTGATGTCATCAAGCAAGCTAAGCAACCAATCGCATTGAAGAATTCTCACAGACAGCAAATCAAGAAGTAGAATCCAATGATTATTGTTCACTTCTTAATCAGTTTACAAATTGCGAAATAAAATTGGGACCGATACATGGGATTAGGGTAGGAGCTGAAATATCATAAACACATTTCCAGAAAATAATTTTAAAAAACGGATTTTTTTTTACAATGGAGAAATTTGATAATCCACAAATATAAAATTAATTTTTCAGGACCAGGGAGAGGTTATTGATCATTAATTATGAACTTAATACACTGTTAAAAAACCCAGTTGCACCTCAGTCAACAAGTTGTGAATTTTACAAAGGTTTTTACAGTGAGACGAATAGTGTAAAAGTTCGTGTCAATTCAAATGTTTTCAGAAGATTTTCATCTGCAGGAGCTTTGACAGTGCACCCGTGAAGAGCAGGGATCACTGACAGCAGCTTTTGAATTTCTGTGTTTAACTGTGCACGTGTGGACGCCAAAAGTTGGCATCAGATTCACAGTTGTAATGATGGTGAACGCTAACAGGTATGCCGTCATTGCAACAGCAAACTCTGGGCCATCATAAAATTCTCCTGCTGTCTCAGCTGAGAATGTCATAATACAACATCAAATGAACCCACCTAAAGAGCCCTGGATATTAAGTAAATAATAATTTGCTGTCTTTTTTTTAATCAGACTCTGAATGCTACTTGATTGTCTGACAGCCTATTGAACACAAGGTGATCAAGATACATTTTCAAGCCAGACACAAACATTGTTTTATTATCGACACAGGCAAGGGATGACTAAAAATGTGTTCATATTTCATGGTGACACAACTTCCAAAAAAAAAGGCAAAGTGGACAAGGTCAGATTGTGAGTTGTCATCCTAAAGAAAAAAATTATGAGGAGAAGTAGGAAAAAATATTTTTTCAGAGGCAAACTACATCTTTCAGGGCTGAGCAATCAATACTGTGTTGATATTTCTTAGCCAAAAACATCATGATAAGCCTACTGTCAGACAAAATACCTATCATCACTGTTTGGTGAGATATTCAAAGAATTTTGGTTTTACACTCTTTAACTTTCATGTGCTGTCATGCTTCAAATCAGCCAAGTGAATAGGTCATTACCACAGAACAAATTAACAACTTAGCTTTAGAAAATTCAGGAATTTGTAGTTAATTCTGTAGGAAGTTTCAGATTGATTTGGGTCTGATTACATAAAAAGGATTTCAAATTCAAATAAAGACTATTTAATGTGATAGGCCAGGCAAGGAATGTCTAAATGAGAAGCACATATTTCTGTTTCATATCAAAGATATATATTAAGCTTTTTAACATTACGAAGAAAGTGTATGGTTCACATCTGTGCTTCCTTGTTTTTTTCATACCACCCACCACAGATGAAGGGATTAGCTCTTTTAGCCTCAAGGTATGATCAAATCCCAATCTGCATTCTTTGTGAGGCCCACATTTGATTTTCATTTGCCTCTAATTTGGCACAGCAAGTTCTTTTCTGCCAACGCTGACTTATAATTTCCGAGAATCAATGGACTCCATTACATGGTTCCAGGGATGTAAGGACAGTAACCTATTATCCTTGGGTGGATTAATTTAGCACATATAACTGCAGTGTTAGTCATTTCTGATCTTTAGTACATGTAGTATATCTTTAATAGTACTGTACATTGCTGCTCCTGGTATTGAGGTTTCTGCACTCTATACACAGAATAGTAGATGCAGGAGTGTCCTTTTTCATGATCTCTGCTGACTGGTAGTGAAACTATTATCAAAACATAAACAACAAAACCTACTCACACAAAAGTGCTTTTAATCTCGTTCTTGAGTAACCCTAAATTCCAGGAAGGCTCATGTTCAGAAGCAGCATGAGTTTTGTCCATTGTTTTGTTATCCTTGATGTTAGGATGTGAACAAAGAAGCCATCATCACCAAACCCCTACCAGCCTTGTATTTATATCTGGGTTACATTTCCTGAAGGACATTAAATTTGCAATATCAGTGACACTTCAACACACATTATGAAATAAAGCAAATACATTTAATTTTCTTGTTTATCAACTACAGGTGAGATAACAACATAAGGTTTTTACATATTGTATGTAATACAATGCCAAGCATCTCACTACTTGTGAGAAGACTGGGCAAATACCAATTTTGAAATGATTGGAACCAGATGCCCAGTCACCATTGAACTCTTTTGTTTTCATTGGCTGTATAACGTGTTTATAAAACTGCTTCTAATTCTTTCACTCAAAGTTTCAGAAGAACGTGTCACAAGTCTGTTGTGAGAGGGCTGTAAACCTTTAATCTGAGGCACACCCTATCGTTTAGATCCTTAGATAGCAATGTTTTGATTTTCAAATTTTGAAAAAAGTAACAGTGGGATTAAGAGCATCCACCATCAGAACTGTTCTTTCTATTCCTCTCGGTTAATGCTCCTCCTATTTCAAGCACCCAGGGTCAACAATAAGTGCTCCCTGTCCACAGATAGCCCAGCCAACAGCAGAACAAAGCTCCCACAATTCTGCCTTAAAGCAAGAACAACCCCAACCTCAAAAACGCCCTCGACTGCTCCAGTGTGACTTTTAAAAATTTTTTCCCTGCCATTCATTGTACAACATCTCTAAGTGATAGTGTTGTTAATCCCAAATTAGGAGCCGTTTTGTGCTATTGAACAATATGAGCTAGGAATGAATATCGGACAAGCCAAAATTATTTCACATACAATCCTAACATCCATCAGACAGAGGAAACTTTAATCCTGTCAATCTGGGCTGAAGTTGAACCGCATTCCAGAGTTGAAAAGTCAGTGACGATTTCAATTTACAATCTTATTCCTACCATCAGTGATTTAAAACCATCAGATTACTGATCGAAAGACAGAAAAGACAATTCAGTCATCATCTGAAGAGCAAAGAGAAGTTAATGTTTCAGGTGAACCCTTCAACAGAATTCAAAGAAAAGGGTGCTTTGTGTGCCAAAGAGTCACATTGTACCCACCACATGCAGCAGCATTTCTACTTCACTAATCATCTATAGAGAATTTGGGTGCTATGTTGCTTCATCATTTGACCAAAGGTGCCATTTCCTGGCTCCACATTTGTTTTGCATAACCTGGGTTTTGCCAGAAACTTATTTTCCCCCCATATAGCTTTAGGAAAGGCTGACGTCTTTGATGCCTTTTGGAAAGCTGAGCTATTTTTGGCCCCATACAAATCTACAGCCTCTTCATTGTGACTTGTAGCCCGTAGAGTTACTTCTTTCTTCTTACATCTTAGGATGACTTGCTTCCACTCCAGTCCGATGGGTTCTGAGATGGCTGATAAATCTAATGTGTGATCTTCAGACTCTGCCACATGAGGGGCAGGTTGTTCTTGAAGAGTCAGGTAGATGAGTAGTTTGGAGGTTTGTGCACTCCCTCCGATGCCTTGACTTTGCCTCTGCATATTCCCAACAAAATCCCTCGAGGTGTATGATGCCTTCCCGAATAAGCTTTCTCCATTTAGGATGGTCACGAGCCAGGGACTCCCACAGTTCAACAGGGATGTTTGATCTCTTCAGGGATGCTTTGAGGACCACTCTAAGGTGTTTCTGCTGTCCTCCTGGGAGTGTCCAACCGTGACCAAGTTCTGAGTAGAACAACTTCTTCGGGAGTCTGGTGTTAGGTATAGGAGTTAATGACATACACGATTACCCATCTCCCTCTTTGTTGAGCCCCTGAAGGTGGAGCCAATCCAGGACCAGAGCTGATGTATGGATAATTAAGACTGATTCTGGAAAATCCATTAGGATCAGCCCTGCCTCATCTCAGTGAGCACAAAGCTCATTATGCTGCAGTCCCTCCACTTGAGTACAGCGACTGGAACATTTCCCCTCATATAACTTAAGGTCAAGTCTGTGAATCTTTCAATCTATTCTCAATTTGGAAAGACAGAAAACAAATAACTTTGTGTTTTAATTCTTTTGTATGTTAGTTGGTTTTATCTACTTCTGCAATGTTGCTTCTTGCCGAGTGTCAGCTTGGGGGAGTTGATCGCATTCTTAGCTAAGTCAGGAGATTGTGCATTCAATCAGCACTCCAGTGCATAGTATAGGTTGACACTGAGGAGTGCTGTATTGTCACTGAAGATGCTGCCTTTCAAATGAGATGTTAAACTGAAGTCACCTCTGCCTCTGTTTCTGTTGGATATTAAAGACTCCTAGCAGTATCTGAAAAAAATAGAACAATTATCCTGGCCAACTATGCTCCAGCAACCATTGGCAGCCGCGCTTTCAGCTGCCTAAGCAGTAACCTCTGGAATTCACATTCTAAGCCACTCTACCTCTCTGCATCTCTCTCCTCCTTTAAGATGCTCTTCCCTCTTTGACCAAGCTTTTGCTCACCCATCCTAATGGCTGCTTATGTTGCTCAATGTCAAATTTTGTTTGCTAACCCTCCTGTGAAGTGCCTTTGGGCAATTTTCCTACCTTAAACAATAACAACTTGCATTTATATAGCACCTTTAACATAATAAAGCATGCCAAGGTCCTTCACAGGAGCATTATAAAACAAAGTATGTTAAAGATGGTATGTAAATGCAAGGTGTTGTTGAAGCAGTTCAACTCTTAGTTAAAAATTTAACATTTAGGTTTTTTTTAGATGGAATTCTCTCAACCACTTTGAATAAAATGCATCTTAGTACTACATGAGAACTCAGAAATCTGGACTGTCTGATGGGCTTAACCTCAGGTAGAGTTCTACAAAATAAGCAGTGTTGACGTTTTATGGAAATAAAAGTAAATATCACTTGCATATAATCCCTATACCCAATCACTATGCAGACCAAGTCATTATAGAATATCTGCACAAGAATTGTATTTGTGAGTACTATAAAAAGAGAGAATAAAACTTTCCGGAATTTGTAATTTTAGTTTCTGATACATTTCAGGCTCATGGTACACAGCTGCTGCTGTTCAAATATTACTTTTTTTAAATATTCCAATTGCTACTTCAGAAATGTTGCAAAATTAATAGATAGCTGTTATCACCAGGATGTTTTTTATCTGATACTTTTCTCAATGGTAAAACAATGCACAAAAGATAAACATGTAACTACATCTACTTTAGACCTTTAATAAGACAAAAGTGCTTTAGAACAACAGAACCGCTTAAAGGCAGAGGGGATAAAGAGATTATTCACCAATTATTAAAATCTCATTATATACACTGTAATTAGATAAATCACCGCACACATGAGCTGAGGTAAGCTGCTGGAATGTTTTGTCATAACTAAAATAACAAAAGACGATACAATAAAACTATGTGGCTAAAAAATGTAGTCATTCAATCTCCTCAATATGCTCCTCTTTCATGCTGTTCAAATGAGAACATCATTGGCAAATTGCAACTCATAGGTATTAGTTTTCCATGTATTCAGACTGGAATGGAAAGTGTGAAAGACTTGGGAATGTGGTTACAGCTTATTTTCTAATAATCACCCCACCCCCGCCCCAAACCATGTATCATAACTTTCTTCCTTTTCTATTCTCCTGAAGAGGAAGACTTTTGCTTCTGTTATGATCAGGTGAGGAGGGGGTCACAAGGCTCCCTTGTTGTCCTTCTCCTTGTTTGACTGCAACAGGGTTTTTCTCATTTTTAAAACAGTCGATGTGCTTACCACTTCAGTGAGTGTTTTGCCTTTTTCCTTTGTTGTGATCAGAAAAGAACCAACCAGACAGATTTTCTTGAGCTTAAACAAGAAAGAGGTTTATTGTACTTAAAAAGCTAAACCCAATCTAAATAATATTAAAAAATGACGCTACACTTTCACTTGCACACACACACACACACACACACACACACACACACACACACACACACACACACACACACACACACACACACACACACACACACACACACACACACACACACACACACACACACACACACACACACACACACCTGAGTGATAAGAAATAGTTTGGTTTGGATTAGAGTCCAGAACAAGTATAAAATAATATACAGTCTGTGGGGTCCGTTGTCACCTGGCTAAAGTTGTGATCTTGAAGTCTTTGGCTGGTAGAAGTGCACTTTGTGACTGGCCCACCTGGTTCAGGGCTTTTCTTGGAGGTAAAGTTGTTGGTGGCTTTCCTCCCCCCATAGCAATGGTAGACATAGGTATTCCAAAGTCACAGACATGTTTCAAACTTGTGATGTTTTCTGGAGACAGAGATACACACACAGCCCCACTGGGGTCTTGTCTGGTTAGCGCTCAAAGCTTGTCTGCCTCAAAGTCTCAGGAGCTTGTCCTTTTGCAAAAGACTGTTAGTTTTCCCACAGATCAGGGGGCAGTCACATGATTGTCCAGTGTCCTCCTTTGCAAGTTAATTAGATTCGAGTCCAGATATTTTCAATCTTTCTCTTGAGTCTCATTGTTTCAATGTTCACTCCCTGGAAGTATGACTACCCTGTTAATGTTCCAAGATGGCTTTGAATGTTTTTTTCCATTAGATGCAAAGCTGTTAGCTGTTTCCAAATTTATGAGGCATTGTCCTGGATGCAACCTCATTAGACATGCCTCTCTGATTGAGTGTCCTGGAATGTGAGGTATTTCAATGCAAATTGTGGTGGCCATCTTGGCTGCCAGCTTTTTAAAAAGTTAACTGTTGGATCCCAGCTCCTTTTTAAATGTGGGTTTCCAACCAATTAATTAAAAATCCTCATTTGATATAGCATGCTTTCGTGACACTTCATTATGGTTTCACTACTCACTCATGCAGCTCAGTCAAGCGATTATTCTATGTGTCTGAATTAAGACACTGAGTCATACTAGGCAAATCCAATCTTCATATTATGTACTTTCCAGCAAAGGTACTGGACAGAAATACCTAGTTGGAACCTCTTCCTAGGAGGCAATATGTGTCTAGAAATTGGATCATGCCTGAACGGACACTGTGCACATCTAATGAAGCCAGCAGCTAGACTGCAGCAAATAGGCCTACCATCTCATTACGATAGTACTGGTGAGCTGCGGATGCCTTTCGTGGTCACGAGGAAACTCGCTGGATCTGGTTGAATAGGTTTGGCTGGCTCAGAAGCTGGTCAAATCTTTCCAGGAGAATCTGAGGAGAGGTTGTATGCAATCCAGAGTGATGACCAGTAACAGCTCTTAATGTGCAGCCAGGAGAAACTCTTTTTGGCCCCACAATATGGTAAGTAAAAAATATGCACTTACCTTGTGGTGGCAACCTCCAGTGGTCTCTTTAAGGATCATTGTTTTTGCTGCTGATCGCCTGAAGAAACTGACCACAAAATGCAAGTTGCAGTTATTTGCAGTGCAATTTGGCAAAGCAATCTGAAGTTAGGCCTCTGATTTGCATATATAATAGGCCAAATGCCAGTTGAATGCATGTGACCTGGATGCTGACTAAATAATCCTAATAAATACAGTGAGCGGCACACTTCTGGCACAAAATAAGCGTGCGCACACCGCCCACCATATTGGATCCTTAGACATCCATATTACACTTGTAAAACAGGCATAGCATGATCCAATTTCTAGGCTTTTGAGATCAATTGTGTCACCTTTGTTGCCCCTTCATTGAGATTGGCCATCTCCGCAAGAACAGTGATTGACTTTGGAATCCTTCGATGTTGTGTGGCCAAGTACCATCATATGTAATATTATTCAGCCATTAGTGAGGGATTCTTTCTCTTGATTATTCTTACAGCAATTTGTTAGAGTCTTTGGTGTCACGGCATAGTTAATTATTTGCTCCAATCAGCTAAGCTGCAGTTCCGACAGACAGGTTTCAGCCAAGAAAGCCAACTTTCAAAATAGAGCTCAGTAATTTATGCAAGCACTTGCAAGAACTGACCACCAATGAATGCTATCTGGTTGGAAATGAGTGCTTCAGACATTCTATGTATACTTTAAGGTTAAAAAATGGGGTCCCGATTGGTCGTGTGGTGTGCTGTTAAAATTTGTATACAACAACAACGGCATTTCTCAACTATAGCAAAGTGTTACAATCAGGTGAGGAGGGGTTACAAGTTTCCCCTCTTGTCCTTCCAATTATTTGGCCACAACAGGGTTTATACCTTTTTAAACAGTGGATGTGCTTACCACTTCAGTGAATGTTTTACCTTGTACCCTTTATTATGATTCATAAAAGAACCAATCGGACAGGTTTTATTGAGTTTAAAGAAGAAAAAAGTGAGTTTATTATACTTAACAATCTAAACCTGATCTAAATAAAATAATAAAATTACGCTACACATTCATGCACACACACACAAGAATCACACACACACAAATAGATTACAGAGAGATGAGGAGTAGATCTGTGGTTGGATTAGAGTCCAGAACAAATAAAAATTAATACACAGTCTGTTGGGTTGGGTGATTCCGTTGTCTTCTGGCTGAGGTTGTGTTCTTGAGGTCTTTGGCTGGTAGAAGTGTACTTTGTGGCTGGCCCACCTGGCTCCAGGTTTTCTTGGAGGCAGTACTGTGGGTGACTTTCTTTCCCTGTTGTCTTTGTCTTGGATCCAGCAACCGGCAGCAAGGCTTCGCATGCCCCACCAGGCCTTCTGGAGAGAGAGAGAGGGAGAGAAATAGCCCATCTGGCTTCTGCCCAGAATGAGTCACTGGCTTGTCTGTTTTGCCAAAGGGAAACTCCAAGCTTTCATAGAGATGTACAGACAGTCACATGACTGCCTCAGTGTATTGTCTGGAACCTTCTAATGAGATTCAAGTTTAGGAATTTCAGTCCCTCAGGCCTCAGGATTTTAACATTTACACCTGGAAGGGTAGGCCCTTTCAAGGTTAATGTTCCAAGATGGCTTTGAATGTCCTTCTAATGAATGCAATCTCCTGTGGTTCACTTAATAGAGCAATCCATTGCTTTTGGTACAGGCTCATCAGACATGTGTCTCCTCTTTGAGGCCTTGGACTGTTCAAGGTGTTTGAATGCAAATTGCAGTGACCATCTTCGCTGCCAGCTTTTTAAAAAAGTAAACTGTAGAATTCCAGCTCTTTTTGTTTCATTAAAAGTTTAATGTAGGTTTCCAATCCATGAATTTAAAAATCCTCTGTTGGCATAGCAGGTTTGTCTTGACACCACCACACCACACAGAATGAAATGTGACTACAGGAACATTTCATTACAAGGTTGTTGAAAAAAACAAATCACACGCATTCATTCTCAAACACTCACTTCGCAAGTTCACACATTAATGTGAAAATTGTTGCAGCTGGCATTGTTTGCAACAGCTATTCTGGTTTAATTTTTGTCTGGGATGATTCTGTGTTGGGGTATGTGTTGTCAAATGGGGTTAAATTTCTCTAGCCTCAATTTATAATACCCCTGGGAATGTGCATCTCAATAAGCATGTGGTTGTTGGTGAAAGTTGGGGCATGTAAATATCCATTACTGCTTCTGGTGAGTCCTTCTGTATGTACAAGCTTTAACCCTTCAACTGCTGTTTCTGCAACACATGGCTTTAACCATTCAGGCTCTAGCACCTTGATAATTTTCCTCTCTATAGTGACAGTGGGTAGTAAATTGTTTTTAGCGCCTGTGAGGTGTCTGAGATTTCCTCCAGGCCCTTGTTCTTGCTGAGTTCTGAATTGAAATTGTTGGGTTTGATTAGCTTTGGATTTGGGACCTGATCTTGGGTTCTTCAGTGGGTAGCTCCACCCTGACCTCACTTTTACTCTTCTGGGAAGTTACACAAGTGCTGCTTGCTTTAGGGCATTCTCCCTTCCCTTTTCCCTTTATTGTGGGGAGGGTCATTTTTCTAATTTGCTGTAAGTCCTCCGGGACATTAGTGCTCACAGGTGTCTGTCCAGCTTTCACTGCACTCCCCAGCGGCACTTCAACTAGGTGAGGCATCTCCCTCACTGTTGGCTTGCCTTTTTGGGAACTTTCCTTGTCCCACCAGATTTCTGTAAAATTTGTTAGCAGCCTTGCTAGGGCTTCCTGCATTATCCTGCATTTAAATAGGGGAGTGTGGGGTTGAATGTTCCCAACATTTCAGGGTTGGCTATCCAGGCAGCAGGGGGCTCAATTTGGGAATCCTTCTGGCCCTCCTTTAACATGTCCTCACTGCCCTTTTTGTCCACTTCCTGGCTGTGATGTTGTTTAACATGTTAATGTGGCAAGCCTTTGTTTTTTCCCTCGGTATGAGGTGTCAACTAAATAATTTACCTGGCTAATCCTTTTTGCCACTTGGTGTGGGTCACTAACCTGGGCTTTCAGGGGTTCACCCTGAATTGGGAGTAGTATCAATACATGGTCGCCAGCTGAAATGTTCTGGCCTTGGCATGTTTGTCTGCTTGCCTTTTCATAGCTGTCTGGGAGATTTTTAGGTGCTCCTGAGCCACTACGCAGGCTCTCGTGAGCCGCTCCCGGAACGTGGAAATGTAGTCTAACATGGAAGACTTATCCCTGGGTCCCAAAAATCTCTCCTTGATTAGTTTAAGTGGACCTGTCACCTTGTGTCCATAAACTAATTCAAAGAGACTAAAGCCGCTGAGTCCCTAATGACTAACAGGAGAAATCCTAGCCCTTTGTCCCAGTCATGGAAGTACTTGTAGCAGTATACCCTGATCATTGTCTTTTAGGTCTGGTGGTACATTCCAAAGCCCCTATCAGTGTGGGTGGTAGGCTGAGGACTTTAGCTGGGTTATGCCCAGATTACCCATGACTTTTTGAAAGATCCTAGACATAAAATAGGCAGAGATAGTTATTAGGGAAATAGCCTCTGGGAATTGGGTAACCATATCCATAATGGTGAGAAGATACTGGAAGCCCCCCATTGTTTCCGGCAAGGGTCCCACACAATCCACCAACACTCTGCTGAAGGGTTCCCCAAAACCTGGTATGGGAAATAGGGGTGCAGGTTTTATTGCAGGTTGGAGCATCTCCACAACTTGACACATGTGGCAAGTTTTACAGAACTCCACCACATCTTTGTGGAGTTTTGGCCAGTCAAAATGCTTTCTTATGCAGGCTTGAGTTTTCCGTACACTGACATGTCCGGCCATTGGAAGTTTGAGGGCTATTCTTAGAAGTTAAAAGTGAAATGTAGCTTTCCAGTCGATTAATTAAAAAATCCTCCTTTGCATTAGCAGGTTGTTCTTGATACATGAGATATTTTCATTTGTAACTCTCTACTTTACTGCAGGTAAAAGAGTACCACCAGCAAAGTACCATGGCTACTATCAGCCTAAATGTCTCCTGCCTCCCTCAGGTCCTTTCACTTAGGCCTTACTGCAAATGAAGCAGTTTGTGGAACACCAGGTGTTAACAAGGTATGTTAATATTCAAAAAAGCTTGAAAAATTCCTGCACAGATATGTGTCACATAAACAATGCACTATTTTTTCACAAAACCTAGAACATAATTTCTACCTGTACAGTTTTACAGTGTTAAATGTAGGGGACACAGTGCTGGTCAGCATTTTAAAATCTTCTTCAGTTCTGATGCTGGCAGGAGTGGGAGAGTTTTAGGTGGGTGGGAGATGGTGGCTTTGCAGCAACCAAGCCTTGTTTTCACCTGCACTACTGCTGTGGTGGCACAGTAGGACATGAAATTAATGTCTCTTACTCCCTACTGTTGCAAACTCGCTAAAAGGGCGCACAGTGTTTAAATCGTGTTTTGTGCAATTACTGTTTTTCTGGTGGTAAATGGTAACTTAATTGTTAGTTCATCTCGCTCCTTTTTGCCACTGTAAACTCTAGACAGTGGTGTCTGTCTTACACAGGACATAAAACACTTGTTGTTTGCCCAGTGTATTTATGCAACTTGCTTATCATCAGTTGAATCGGGTATTGTATTTTCTTCATACTCCAAACAGAAACTGTTTAACAGAGAGACAGGGACAGTGAAAAAAATATGGAAGAACATAAAAGTAAGTATTCAGTTATTTACTGTTCTCTGCTTCTCTTTTCCTTGGTTTGTATTCATATAGAATTATATAGAATTTTATAGCTTGGAAACAGGCCATTTGGCCCAACTGGTCCATGCTGGTGTTTATGCTCCACACAAGTCTCCTCCCATCTCACTTTACCACAACCTATTAACATATCTTTCTATTCCTTTTTACCCTTATATACTTACCAAGTTTCCCTTTAAATGCATCTATGCTATTTCCCTAAATGTTCCATGCGGTAACAAGATCCATATTCTAACCACTATCTGGGTAATTCTTTCTGTTTATCTCTGCTCCGGTTTATAACTCTCTCTGCAGTTTTATTCTTTATTTTCTTAGACTCCTTTCTTTTCTTCATTTCTTATTTAGCCACCTTTCTGTCAACACAGGGCACTCAAATCCACAGCATCCTTGTTTAAACCTGTTCCTAAGATCTGATGTGCATACTGTGTCAAGTGTTAGAGTTTCTTTGTGTTAAACCCTGGCTTTGTTAACTAGGATTACTGCTGCACAAGTTGCTCATCCAACTTTGAATGCTGTTCTCAAGCAAAGATAGTTGTAGTCCCTGAAATTCTAGCAGCAGCTCAAGAACTGGAGCAGCTCCAGTCATATTTTGCAGAGCTCTTGCTTTTTGCTGCCTGTTCATTACAATTTCCCAAGCCATCTAAGATCAGGGGATCACCGGAGAATCGTTAATGAAAGCATAGGACACTAATGCTGGAAACTCCCACATTTTCCAGGAAACTTGGAACGTCGATGCTATCTGAAACCCAAATACTTAGACTGGTTTTCTGTTACTGCACTTTCCAGACTAACTCATACGGATAAAACTGTTCTTGTTGCTTGAAACATGTGTCTCCTGCTCCTTTGAGGACTGTTTTGCAATTCTTTTGTACTTTCATTGTAATTTATCTGGTGGAAAACTTTCCATCATCAACCTGATAACAAGAAAGGATGGGGAACACAGCACCAGGTTGTATTTTTACTGAGGGTGTGTCCTTGTTGTAGGATAATGCTATGTCTGAATTCACTATATTTGCATGTACATTTTTCTAGAGGGCATCTGTTTATATCCATTCTGAGGATCTATTGACATGTTGAACTAGGGTGTATTTCTGGACCAGCAAGAACAGGTGCTCTACCACAATGGTCCTCCCAGCTGAGAAGTCCTTACATGTGGATACAAACATCAAAAGGTCACAGGCAGATGCTCTTGGCAAGGAACAGTTGGACTCATGGGATTGGTTGAGACTTTCGAGGGAGGGTCATGCAGACCCCTCTTTTACAATTGGAAAGTCCTCAACAGGTGGAACAGAGAAGGTATGAGGATTGTATCCAGGGAACTTTGTATGAGAGGCTTGCCTGCTAGTCTTTTTTGTTCATTAGTCTGGCCTATTAAGCATACAATTGGACAGAAGCTTTCCCCTAGAATATTTTTAAGTGAATGTGCATGTTTTTCGATATTTGGACAGATTAGTCAATTTGAGGGATCTAGACAGTTAGGATATATAGTAGCAGAAATAGAGAATGAGAGCCAGGGTTTAAAGCATTGACCAGGCTAAGGCAGAGTGCTGCTTAAGCTCTGAGGTCAGGGGGACAGGGGCAATTAAGGTAAAGATAGGAATGAGAGCCTACCCGACTATTATGAAGTATTTCCAGTACAGAAGCAGGCCATTCCAACGGCCGGTGTTGATGTTCCACACAAGCCTCCTCTCATCCCTCTTCAGCTAATGCAATCGACATATCCTACCAGGTTGAAGGAAGACTCATGTAGGGGTGCTAAAGCATTACAGGTACAAGAGATCGCAGGAGAAATGTTAAAGCAGGGCAAAGGACTGAATGCAAGGATTTTACTCACCTGGAAACAAATTGGCTGCAAAATTGGACTCCGTATTGCCCCAGCTTTGGCGCCACTTGCATCTTGGCCCATGCTGAACGCCATCTTGGTGAAGGTATTAATGCAAGAGTTAGGAGCATGTGCCAGAAATCTGCAGAGCAGGCAGATTGTGACATCAGTCGAATGCTGATTTAATGCTAGCGCTGCCATTTTTGACCTTGCCTCTCCAGTTAATGTCCTCCCTTAAACACACACAAGCCAACATGGATTCATCGCGCCAAAGACACCCGTCCCCTACCAGTGCCATTAAAAAATAATCATCAACAACCTGCAGGTTAGTTGTTGATTACTTTCTACTGGTTCTGTTTGAGTTTGAGGAAGTGATGGGTGTTCTGAGGAGTTGGTTAAAGTTGGTGAAATTTGCAAATGGAGAAGACGTTGGTTGTAACTGAAAGGGCTGTGGACACACCACTTGCTCCCATCTGTAGTAGCAGCCCCCACTTGGGCTGCAGCATGAGTAAGATGGTACAGAGGCAGCAAATAAGGGGACTGGCTGCTTACAGACAGAGCAGAAGAAGGGAGAGAGAGCTCTCAGCAGGAGTCCTTAACCACCTACAGTCTTCCAGAACACTTCACTTTCCACCACCTAAGCCAGGAGCATTGTTTGCATCGTCTGTGATTCACAAAGGAGGTGCTCAAACACCTCTTGGAACCAGAGCTGTAGCCTCAGAGCAAGGCAAGAAGGGTTGCTGCGAAGGTGACTGTGCCCTGAATTTCTTCACATCGGAATTCTTCAAGGCAACATATCTAACAGCCCCAGTTGGTCATCCACTGTTGCATCAGAAAGGTGACAGAGGCTCTTTATGCCAGGAAACGGAACTTCATTATGTTTTCTCTGAATAGAGAGAAGCAGGCAGAATGTTAATGGTTTTGCCAGGTTAACAGACTTCCCAAGGCTGCCTTTGCCTGTCCTAGTGCTCTTACGCAGTGCCACCCCTATGGCTGCAGCATGGCTGGTGGAAGGCTGCTGACATTCAGTGGGGGAGACTACATATGGCTTTGCAGGACGCCCTCGAGCAGCACAGGTCATAGAAGACCCGGTTTTGGACTGCATCACCTCTGCATGGATGGCAGCAGTCAAGGCTGGCTGGCTGACAGGCAACAGCAATGATTGATGGAGTGGCAGGGGTGGGAAGTTGAATGCTGTCATCCTGAGAAAAGAGAGCAAGTTTGTGCTATTAGGAGCCACTGCCATTCCCCCAGGGCAGGGGCTCAGCAATTCTAGTAATCTGCTGCGGCACAGAATGCTGGACTGCTGTGAGACTCTGAAATCCTCTTAGAGCCCTGGTATCTGCAGCCATAATGGCAGCAGTCTAAGCTTGCATGGCAACTAGCTGAGATTTTATGGCCCTCAGTCTAAGCATCCACTGCATGTGCTGAATTGGATACTGAGACATTGACCATCAGACATTGTATCATAGTCAGGTTCACAAGTGATCTCATTGAGTTGGCCACCACTCCACCCTGTAAAGAATGGGCTTCAGGTTTTCCGTAATGCCCTGTGCCAAGTTGGAGCCATCTGCCTCCACGTGCTTTGACAGTGACAGCAGGCTCTGCCAATGTACCAGACATTTCTGTGTGCATTCCCATCAGGCTTTTTCTATACGCTTCCCCATCAAAGTCCTCATCTGAGTCCTTTGCAGCAGATTTGGGTGCGATCACACCCTCCAGGAAGCTGGCACCTACGCCATCCTTTCCCTGTGACCTGGCTGCAGCCCACTTGTGCCCAGTGACTCACCACGCACAGATCGTGCCTCTATGCAACCCTCGAAAATCACGCAGTGCCAGTATCTGAGCTGCTGGTTGCGAGTGCCACATCAAGTGATGGTGTTTCTTCTTCATCAGTCTCTTGTTCCCCTAGGACTTCAGCTTCCCATACCACTGCCTGGTCCAGGTGGTAGTTCTTGGTATAAAAACAAAAAATGCTGGAAATACTCAGCAGGTCAGGCAGCATCTGTGGAGAGAGAAGCAGAGTTAATGTTTCAGGTCGGTGACCTTTCATCAGAACCTGAACCTGAAACATTAACTCTGCTTCTCTCTCCACAGACGCTGCCAGACCTGCTGAGTATTTCCAGCAATTTTTGTTTTTATTTCAGATTTCCAGCATCTGCAGTATTTTGCTTTTATTACTATGGCAGTTCTTGGTATCTGAGAGTATAAAGGCAAATGAGTAGGGTTGGAATGAGGGAAGCGGGGAAGCAAGAGGTGCATTTTTAAACCAACTACAGCTGTAAATCAGAAGAGATTGCAGGATGAGGAGGAAGTTGGATGTAGGATGAGGAGAAAGTGGGATGTGAGAAGGTGGATCTGGTAGAAACATACCGTTATCCTCGATGACTTCAGCCCTACCGCTGACCATGGCCTCAGTCGTGGCCACAGCAATGATTGCGAGCACCACCTCCTCTATCAGGATGAGGACATGCAGCCATGCCTGGTGAGGTGCTGCCACCTCTGATTATGAGCCACCTTGTCCTGCAACAGAGAGTGAAGTATGTCAGTGAGTGTGGTGCAATGTGTTTGTGTGGCGTACCAAAGTTATTGAATATTTGGCAGTGTGTGAAAGCTGTGAGATGTGAGTGTGTGCCTTGCAGCAGTGCTAAGTGTGGTAGTGCGAGGTGACGCTATAATGTGAGGTATGAATTGTGGTTATAGAGATTGTTGGTAGGTGAGTGAAGTGGGTGTGGTGAATGGAGCAGATGGAAAGGCTATTGCTTCATTTGCAAGAAAATGGCATGTGAAGATGCATTCACTGTCCTTGACCATGCGTGTGGGATCATTAAACTTTTTGCAACCCTGCATCTAGGTCCTGGGGCTAGGCTGCTGGCATTGACCATGATGGCTACCTGCTCCTGCTACCTTCTTACTGTTTGCCTGGACGTCCCTGTGGGCCCCTGAGGGAAGAGGTCCTCTCCTCCTGTGCAGCTTCTGCACCAAGGTCCCCACTGCTGCATCGGAGAAACATGGGACACACTTTCTGCTCGGTTGTGCCATTTTCAAGGCTCTTCCTGCTCATTAACTCTTCTTTCAACACTTCCAGCCTCTGCTGCAGGCAGAATGCATCTAGCTTTTCAAAGGTGCAATCTGGCTTTGATTTAAGTGGTGCTAGCCTTGCACGAACTTGGGCCCCCTGCTGAGGCATGCACCACTCAGTAGCATGTTTAGCACTGGGCTACATGCCATTATCTTTTAAATGAGCTGGCAGCAAAAACATTTAGGACCTGCCTCCATTTATTTTAATGGGCATGAGTTAATTGCACATCATGATCCCCCGCTCCCGTTTTTGTGGGCAATCAAATTTCTAGCCCAACAGGTCTGTAGTATAAGGGTATCAAAGGGTTAATTTTGAGAGAATGTAAAGATTACCAACCACCAGGATGAGGTAAGAGATCATGTGGGAGAGACTCGAGAACAATTACAGCATGGCTTTTGAAGGAGAAACATAGGCTAGTGTGGAGTGTATATAGTTGCTATACAATAAAGATTAAAGTTTAAACAAGACAGTCTAAGAACCTCTCTGGCTAGATTCTATATAGTGGCAGCATAAAAAAGCAAACATATAACATGGTGAACAGCGCTGGGATCGAAGTCTGAAACACAGAAGAGAAAATTTGAAGTAACAATCATCCTTCAGCCAGAAAAGAAGAAACTTTAAAACAAATAGTAGAAGAGAAAAAACAAACTACACACCGTAGAAGGTGGAGAAAAGCTCCATGGAGTGAAAGCATGGCTGAAAAGCAAGCGGTCGTGTGAGTCATTGTGCTGACGATCGAGAAATCACGGTAAAAAGAAAGCCTTTGAAGAGCTTAAAAACTAATTTTGTAAAGGCTCTGTGTGAGCAAAAGAGAAAAAAGAGGGGAAAACCCAATCCCTCACTTGAGCTGAACATGAGGGGTGGAGAGCGGGAAAACCCTGAAAAGCGTGCAAACTGAAAAAAAAGTCTGATAGTGAAAAAAAGCACAAGAAAGGCCCAGAACACAGCAGAGTGCCCATTAAAGCAGCTGAGCTGAAGAGGTAAAAAAATCATTAAAACAATTAAGCTTGAACAAAATAAATAAACTCTAGCAATAAAAAAGCAACTGGAACTGTCTATCGAACAGCTCTGTCAAGCCCAATAGGCAGCTGTGTAAACATTTTCGTGAACTGTTGAAAGAAAGGGGAAGTCCCTACCAGAAGTCTAAAAAAACCAAACAGGGAACACTGTCAAGCACTTGCTACACTCCATCATAGCAAACTAGCCTGAAAAAAGAGTTTCTTAAAGGGGAACACTCTAAAAAGTCCATGAAAATTTTAAAACTTGATCAAAATTTGGGAGTGCCAGAGAGTTTCAAAAGTGACAAGGGATCCAATCAGACTCAAAACTGGTACTATGGAGGGAAAGGTTCCTCAGATACAGAATTGCATCGAAATTGGACAGCAAGTCCGAAACAGGGCGGCACAGTGGCGCCGTGGTTAGCACCGCAGCCTCACAGCTCCAGGGACCCGGGTTCGATTCCGGGTACTGCCTGTGTGGAGTTTGCAAGTTCTCCCTGTGTCTGCGTGGGTTTTCTCCGGGTGCTCCGGTTTCCTCCCACAAGCCAAAAGACTTGCAGGTTAATAGGTAAATTGGCCATTATAAATTGTCAATAGTATAGGTAGGTGGTAGGGAAATATAGGGACGGGTGGGGATATTTGGTAGGAATATGGGATTAGTGTAGGATTAGTATAAATGGGTGTTTGATGTTCGGCACAGACTCGGTGGGCCGAAGGGCCTGTTTCAGTGCTGTATCTCTAATCTAAATAATCTAATCTGAATACTTCATTATATTTAATTGGTGCTGTAGCTGATGATATAATAGCAAGAAATGTATTGGTGAAAGATCAGCCGCATTTGATGAAGTCTTAAAAGCTTGTGATTCCTACTTCAATTGGCACAGCAATAACAGACCAATCATACAAGGTGAGAAAAGACTTTGGTACAAGGCTGAACAAGAGGCACCAGGAAAAAAGGTCCGGGGGGTGGATGGGATGGCGTGGGGATGGGTGGAAGAGCGAAAGACACCTTTAAACCCTGCCAGCGCTGTAGTGCCAAAACTTCCCACGGGCGTGAATAATGTCCCGCCAATAGAGAAGAATGCTTTTATTACAGAAAAATAGGGCATTTCAGTAAGATGTGCTGAAATAAAATCTCGACTACCTCAAGCTCGAAAGGAAAAGTAGTTATGAGTAGAGAGGTAAATGAAGTTCAGCAACCTCCTGCAGCAGACTAATCAAAATATTTTCTGGGCAAAATCAACGATCCAAAACAAGCATTTTGGTCAGCAGATGTATATGTCAATTGACATATCATTAATTTCAAACTCAACACAGGAGCAAGTGTGATGGTCCCGTCAGATAAAGAGCTGTGGCTTTCCACACATATTCTGAAACCAACAGAAACTCAGTTACATGGCCCAGGTGTTGTACTTGAAGTAAAGGGGAAGTTACAAGTGACACTTCAATTTAAGGGAAAGCAGATACTAGAAACACTATGCAATCAGAAGTTCTCACTCGTAAGTAGAAGAGCTTGTATTGACTTTCATACTATAAAGAAAGTTGGAGAAGATAAAAAAGAAGAATCCATGAGCCAGGGCAGAGGGAGAGCCCCCCAACCTGAGCCCTGATCACTGTGGAGAGTCCGGATACCGTCAGAGAGCCTGCACAATGCAGAGAGAACCCGTACAACACAGCACAGCCTGCCATGCCGCTCAAAGACTACAAGAATGAGAAAGAGAAATGCAGCAAGTTCCTACAGGAGTGCTACACGGACAGAGAACTTGGGAAGAAGCAAGTCCAACAAATTTGTCAGGTACACAGACAAGGTCAAAGAGAACCTCTTATTTCGACCCAATTCCCAACTAGACCATGGGAACGGTTGGCGATGCATTTATTCTACTTTGAGGGAAGATTCTATCTAATTATAGTTGATTACTTCTCAAGATAGATCGAAATTAAGTGAAGTTAAGTTGTATACAATAACAGTCATCAGAGTTTTACAAGAAGTTTTCGCAACACATAGTATACCTGATCAGATAGTATCTGATAATGGACCACAATTTGCAAATGATTACTTCACGCACATTGTGGAAGAATATGGATTTGTTCACCTAACAAGCTCTCCTAGGTATCCACAATCAAATGGAAGCTGAGCAAGCTGTCAGAACTATTAAAGCTATGTTGATGAAAAAATCAAGATTTCCAATTAGCACTACTGACCTACAGGACTACTCCATCATTGTGCGGATTAGCGCCATCAGAACTCTCAATGGGAAGAAAACTTCAAACACAACTTTCAATTCTACCCATGAAATTACTTCCAGGATTGCAAAGCAATGAATATCTGAAAGTACTAGACAAGGAAAAGTCTTATTGAAACAAACAGACCCATAATTATACCAGAAGATACCGTACTTTGAGCCTACCAAAGTTGTCAGAAGGGCAAAAGGTATTATTACGGGACCAAAATAGAGAAGGGGTAATTCTCCAGAAAGATGAGAATCAATAGTGATCTTATCTACTACAAACACAAGAATGTTCTATCTGGAGAAATAGAAGGAATCTTATTCCTTTACATCAAACACATCAATCGGTCATTTAGACAACTCAGATGATGAACTGAAAATTCAAAACGCACCAAATGCTTCAATCCTCAGCGAAGGCCGTCCAAGTTAAGAAATAAGGAATCAGAGAAAGACTACCAATCTTCTACATCTGACGACAACAGGATCAAAAAGAGTTGTGAAGCCTGCTGATAGGTTGAATCTATGAAGTCAGAGGTTTGGGGGAAGATGGGGTAGCATGTAAATAAAAAAGTGAATGTATATAAATATATATTGAGATAAAGACTTGGGGGAAATGTAGTATAAGAGTATCAAAGGGTTAATCTTGAGAGAATGTAAAGATTACCGCCCACCAGGATGAGGTAAGAGATCATGTGGGAGAGACTTGAGAATAGTTACAGCGTAGCTTTTGAAGGAGACACACAGGTTACTATAAAATAAAGATTAATGTTTAAACATACAGTCTAAGAACCTCTCTGGCTAGACTCTATATATTGGCAGCATAAATAATCAAATATATAACAAAGTGTACAAGGGTCTAATTGTGCAGGTTAGGGCGAGACTGCATTTTTTGAATAAAATCTGTCTTCAATTGACATCGAGTTGCTGCTTTCTGTATCACTGGAACCCAGAATCTTTCTATGAAAATGACCTGAACACACCAGAATTATTCCCTCCTTACAGAATGAGAGGTGTAGTATAGCAAGGGTTCTTGGGGCTGTGTATGTCTTACATTAATATATTATATTTATGATACAATGATCCAAGTCCAAATATCCTATTTAAATCCTCTTACAGAACTGATCAATGAATTAAGCAATAATAAACATGAAGCTGTGTGTACATTAGGGCATTATCACACTTGTGGCTGCTTTGGTAGAAATGGTAAACCAATGTTATGAATGTTGCCTAATTTCTTAGGTATGAGATGTAAAGGCATAAAAGAATATATGGCAGAATGTTATGAGTGTGCCGCAGTTTGTGGTGGCGCACTCTAAGACGGTGTTCATCCCATGTGGATGCGCCATCCCTGAGCCCCTGCGATATTACGTGCGGGGGCTCATTTAAATAGAGGGGGCGGAGCAGCCGTTTCCTCTATGTCATCGGGGGCGGCCTCCGCGTCCCCGGCAGCGGCGTCAAGCGCCACTGCGCAGGCGTCGGTGCCATTTTTAAAGGGCTTTAAGCCCTTACAAATAAATTTAATTTTAAAAGGGTACATATCAACGATTTTTAATACATTTACAAATAAGTGATGGAGGCCCTTCCCCAACACCCACAATGGTCATTTCAAGCAATGAAATGACCAACAATTGATTTATCTAATACCCGAACTCTCCCCCCAACCTTCAATGTTTTGCCCTTCGACTCCTTCCCACCATTCCCACATCCAATAAAAATTGATTTCCCTGTTCCTCCACCCCTCCACCGTACTGAAAATTTTATTACTCCCCCCCCCCCTCCCCATCAGATTCTCGCCCGGAGCTCAATACGGAGTTCCAAAGGCGCGTGGAGCACGAGCGCCAGCTGTAATATCGGAGTGGGAAGGCCGCCGCCTGCAGGCAAGTTTATTTAAATATTTAAAATGTTTATTTACATACGTTGATGAAGGGCCTGCCGCCAGGCGGCGAGGGGGCGCACCGAGGTCCCGCCGCCAGCGGTAATATGTGGCAGGCCCTTCTCGACATCGTGGGTAAAGGCAGGCCTCTCTCTGCAGCATTTTACCGGCCCCACGCCATGACCCACATGTTGAGGGGCCGGTAAAATTCAGCCCATAGTTTTAAATGAAACGTTCTGAAGGCTACTTCAGGAATTCTATTATCCTGATTGGTGATCACAGAGCTAATATTAATTGTGCATCATCTAATATGTATTTAAAGTTTCTCAATGAATTACTGGGTGTACAAAGGGTATTTTTATTTGGTGCATATATAACAGTCCACTGTCCCTTTCTGGACTCCCTGCAATATATATATTTGCTGTTTGAAGGGTTAAGTTTGAGGCCTGCTCTACAAACTAGCCAATGCTCCTCTGAACAGGCTGCTAGATGGTGTATAGGATAGTCTGTTGTGGATTTCCATCCAATTTCCTTTCAGTAGAAACATTTTTGGCTTTAACTGAGTGCCTCCCCACAGCATGATGACGAAACTGTCACTTTTGGAAGATCACGGGCATGAGTATTTATCCTCTCACTCCTTTTTGCAGCATATTGGGGGTTCACTGTGCTGCACAACTGTACTGGTACGAGGTGGTGATCAAAACATCATATTTGTGTTTGGAGTTGTGTTTTAACTTTTTATAGTTTTATTAATTTAGTTTTAGTGATATCTATAGTATATTGGTATGACTATATTATCTCTTTCCATCGCTATGTGAAGTGCATATAGGCTTGAAGATCCACTGCCCTTTAATCCTGTGGAAATGCTGTGAACTATGGGCAGGTAACCATTCCTTCCATCATTTCAACTACTCCATAATTCCATGGAGGTGGGAATGTGTCATGGAACTGACCCAAAGGGATTTCTCCCCCATTTTTCGGGCCCTCCCACCTCATTGAAAATTCAGCCCAACATTTCAGATCGATGACCTTTCATCAGAACTGGGAAAAGTTAGAAATGTAATAGGTTTTAAGCAAGTGAAAGGCGGGGGGAGGGTGGGGGAAGGTGGAAAAAAAACAAAAGGGAAGGTCTGTGATCGGGTGGAAGACAGGAGAGATTAAATGACAAAATGGTTGGTGGCGCAAGGCCAAAGGAAGTGACAATGAGACAAGTAAAGAAACAAAATATGTTTCTAGAGGAGGTGTGAATGGCAGAATAATGAACAACTGCCATCGAAAGCAGAAACAAGGGAAAAATAAGAGTAAAACCAAAACCTGCAAAGAGAAAGGAAACCAAATGGGGGCAGATGTTATGGTCTGAAATTGTTGAACTTAATGCTGAGTCCAGAAGGCAGTATAGTGCCTAATCGAAAGATGATGTGCTGTTCTTCTAGCTTACACTGAGCTTCATTGGAACATTGCAGGAATCTGATGATAGAAAGGTCAGTGTGAGAGCAAGGTGGTGAATTAAAATGCAGGCGATCGTAAGTTTGCAGTCATGCTTACAAACTGTTCTGTAAAGCGATCATCCATCCGGAGTTTGGTCTCCCCAGTGTAGAGCAGACTGCATTGTGAGCCCCTTTATGGGACATTGGTTTTGGCTGTTTTCCACTGTGTAGTGGATGGGTCCAGCACTCAGCGGGTGCCTTGCTTAACTGCACCAAAATAACATTGTAGTTCTAACAATGCCTTAAGAGCCCAATTTGCATTGAGGAATAAACTCCTGCTTGTTGTTAGCTTCAGTGCTAGCTGCTTAAATCTAAGCCTGCTCGAAAATGACAGTGGATGGGCCTTGGACAGGACTTTAGCTGAAATCTTTGGTTTCACCATTGCCGCATGCCCACTGGGAAACAAATATAAAATAATTAAAGTTTGGCGACTGTCTAAGTATTAGTCCATTTTATTTAAGTCTACAGTCATCTCAGGAGCACATCAATTAAAAGCCAGAACTTCCTCCCAATTATTTATATTGTTATGGTAAGGGGTGTGGTTGGTTCCCACTGTTCACCTCCCAACTGACTGTAATTGTGTTTTGTTTAAAATGATGAGTTAGCCCCTGAGTGTTTTACTTGCCAAATAAACAGATAGTAACAGGTTTTCTTGTAGGTTTAAAACAGATGAACTATTTATTGAACAAAATGTTCGGAACGCCACTCACATGCATTCACTCTCACATGCACTCTCAAGCGAAGATAGAAGGTAAAGGGTAAGAGTTGAAGATGTGGTAGGTGTTTATGGTTTTCTGGTAAATATGTTGAATCTTATAAGTAGGGCAGTCTCTTTTAAAGGTGCAGGCCTGGTTTTGTAGTCTTGAACTTGTTGTGGTGTTGTAGATTTCTGGTGGTTAAGATTTCACACTGAAGGTGGCAATCACTTTCAGTCCTCTGCTGCACCAAATTGAAGTGTAGAATTATCAGCAGGGCTTCTTCTTCTTGGTTAGGCTGCATCTTTCCACAGACCCTGGCTGGACTCCTTCTGTGACGTTGCTGTGATTTCTCCTCTCTCTCCAGAGGGTTACCCTTTAAGGTCAAAAATCCATCAAATTAAAGTCTCTGTTAGTTGACACGTGGCTTTCTCCCTTAGTGTGACCACACAATGGACCAGGATGTAGAATCCATGGCTATCCATTAATGTCTGGATATGTATCATTTTGTTATGATGTGTTTACTTCACACGTTCCTTGTCTCAGAAGGAATCCATTCAATTCAGGAATGTCTCTTGATGGTGTCAGGAAGGGTGTAGTCGACACCTCTTATTCTAGAGTGTATCCTTTTGTCCTTTCAAGACAATGAGGCAATTTTTTCATACACAGGCCAGGTCATCTGACCTTCAGCAGCTAATTTGCAGCACATTGTGCACTTTTTTAAAGGAAAAGTCAATTTCAAAGATTCCCCATTGAATGAAGTTTGTGTCTTAAAAGTCGGAATATGTATGTCTTTACTGGGCATGACACTATCTTTGGGTGTGTTATAATAAGGATAATGTTCTGTTCAAACCTATAAATCCAAACCAGTTGTAACCAGTCCACTTGAACCACTTGATCATGGAAAATGGGACAACTGGATCAGTTGTATTGTTTCCAGTTGACCATTTGTACTTGTTCCAGAAAATTATATTGGCTCCAGTTGAGACCAGTGAACCTGGTTCCAGTTGAAAATTATATTGGTCACAGTTGCGATCAGTTAGTCTGATTTCTGGCTCAACTCATTCAATTTGAGACAAGAGTATTAACGTGCAAAAAACTTTCCTATAAGTACCACTAACAAGTGAAAATTACCTATGACAATTATCTATTACCATGATCATGCAGTGCAGCTAAAAACACTCTTTATTGTGCTGTTCGTTTCAAATTTTATTGTGATGCAAAAAAACAGAAAACACAGTTAAATAGCAAAAACAAAATTAAACACAATGCAGAAATCAAGAAATAAGCGAACGCAGCAGTTAAAGTGCAAAAACATTAAATTACAGCTGTAATCAAAATACAAAACTTAAACATTAATTAAATTTAGATGTCTGATGGAACGTCAGATTTGGTCCTCTACTGATGTTTTGTATTTTCTCGGATATGTAGTTGTTCTTCTTACTGAACAATTTCTTGACAGATTCCTCACTCAACCCCGGGGTTTGGAGGTGATGTGTGAAGCATGCTGTAAGTAAGAGAAAAATATAAAGTCATAGACTTCCAAAACAGGAGACAGAGGCCTTGAGGTACTGAGCTCCTGTTGAGAGGGAATTGTAATGTTCTGACCTCTAATTAACTAATTAATTAACTACAGACTCTACATGAGGGTAGGTTATTCAATGGTTCAGTCTCACTAAATGACTTCAGTCATTTTGGAGGTAGGTTTAGCACTGCACCAAATGCCATAATGATCCATCACCTTCTGCTGAAACCAACAATTATTATTTAATGTATTGAAAATTAATTATAAGAATTATTACCTTGCCATCAATTGCAGTATACAACTGCTTGCTGCATGGCCTCTTCATGTTTCATAAGACTAAGGGCTTGCTGACTCTTCTTGTTTGGTGCTGGGGGAGCAGGCATGTCCGAGACTGTGTTCTTGCATGGTGCTGGGTATGCACTGGCATGCCTAAGCATGCTATATTCCCTTGCTGCAACGTGAGGAAAATAATTGGCATCATTCATATATCAGAGTTGGGAGGTCATTTGCACAACTCCAATTTACTCCATTATCTGTTTCCAATCAGACAGAGCTGTAAGGTCCCCGATCTTAGCTGACTTCTTAGACAAGACCAAAATGGCAACAGACAATGGTTTTGGTGCAACAAATCAACAGAATAAATGTTTAAATAAAATACGTACCAATAGGTGATAGTAGGCAAGCCGCTTTTGATCCTTGCTCCTCGAAGCTGCCTGGACACAGGTGATGTTGTCTTCTGTCTTTCTCTGATGTCTCCTTCTACTCTGGCTTCTTATTCTATGTGGGCCTTCTTCTGTGGTTCTTCCTGTGTCTGTCTCTGCTTGTGGTTCTTCAGACCCTTTTTTTCCTTCTTTTTCAGAGCTGCTTATGTGCCAAACTGCCTGTTCCTGGTCTTATAGAAATTGATACTCTTCTCCTAACCTGGCTTAATTTGATTGGCTCCTCTTGTCTCACTCCAGACTTTATGGCACTGTTTTCTTGCAACAGAGCTTTCATAAAAGAACATCTTTTAAAACTACTAATACAACAATACTTTCAAACCTTTTCATAAATGACTTTAAATATATTTTATAGTCTTTCCAATCAAAACATAAATTTAAATATATTTACACCTTGTTAATCAAAACATGAATTTAACCTTCTCACAGAGCTATATTAGTCAGGGAAGGAGGTGCATCAATGTAGAATACAGTCTAATTCAGTGCATATCATGTAGGCAGCTCTGAAAAACAGATACAAAAGCAGGGTCCGAAGAACCACGTAACACACAGGCAGAGGCAGAGACGCAGGGGCATTTTGTTAAGCTGCAGGCAATCTTACTGGTTTGATTAAGTCAATCCAGGTGGATTCAACTGGATTAACTATCAGTAATATTTTCCAGCTCAAAGATTTTGCCTGCCAGCTCATTAAAGTTGAAGTAGGTATATGTCAACTGGCTCCACATAATTCCAACAAGTTCCACTTTGCCAGCTAGTTCCAGGTGAACCAATTGGCAAACCAACTGGTACCAGATGAGCCCAAATGGTTCTAATTAATGTTGACTGGGCAACTGTAAATTCCAAATGGTTACCAGTTAAGATTGCCAGTTATCCCAGTTGCATCCAGGCAACACCAGTTGAGACCGCTTACTTCCAGTTGAGACCAGAAAAGACAGGTTAAGACCAGTTGACATTTCCAACTGGTTTCAGCTGGTGTGGAAATACAGGATACAAGTTTCCAATCCATAACCTCATCTTGCCATTGCTAATTTGATAATTCTTCATCTTGCAGCTAGTGTCAAGTCAATGTGAATTAGTGTCACACTCGACAAGCTTTAAACAATCCTTAACTCTCCTAACAGTCCTGTGAAGTACCCTGGGATGTTTTACTACATTAATGATGCTATATAAATGCAAGTTGTTGTTTAATGTATTACAAACTGATTTCTTGTTTCACCTCAATAAATAAAACTATTTAAGGGTACATTGTATCAAAATACTAGAACTTATTTAAATAAAAATTAACAATGCTGTTTAATTGTCTAGTTTCTACCTCATTACGATATTGGATTTGTGAAGGATAGTAAAATTAACTTCTTTCTCTAAAAACAGATGAAGGAATAGAGCAAAGAAAAAACAAGTTAATTTTGTCTGGGTGTAATGCTCAAGCTATAATCTGTGTCTTTTGAAATTGCAACACTCATATGTGTTAGCTGAACTCACATCCATGGCTAAATATTTACAGATATGCTGGTTGCCTACTGTATGGTCAATTTTATTAAATTATGAGTAATTTTATCTTGTGTAAGAAGTTTGTTTAAGTTATTTCTCATTTTGCTTATTGATAAAGCTAAGTAAATATAGCTTGAAGGCTTTCAGTTACCAGGCTTAATTTGAAAATGATGCCCAATAGAACTGTGTGCATGCGTTGCATGTGGCAGGCTGTTTTGTGAACCTTAATGCAGTGACATTATGGTGACTATTTGACATTTTAGACTCAGTAAAAATGTTCAAACACATGCTTTAATAAGAATCAGCTTTTGAAATGAAATAGCTCCAAATGTGTAGAAGATTCTGCATGTTAGTGAGTGAAACATGGAAAATACTTCAATAACAAATGACCTCAGACAAAAGAAAATCTGCTGGAAATTTTAGCTAAATCTTTAGGGATATGGAGGTAGAGTCTACAGACATTTAAGTGCAATTTTTTTAAAGAATAAAAACCTCCATAAACATCATTATTTTTAAAGTACTAAGTAATAAATCAAACGATGGTGTTTACCGTTTTGAAATAATGAAGTCGATCTTCACTTCTCCTATCGACATATTGTGGAAACTGGACAGAGAAGTAGTTAACATACAGCAGAGCAATTATCCACTCTATCCCTGCCCCAATCTGGCCATCTGCGGTTTTAAATGGCTAAGACAACTGCCTGAAGCCGATGAGGCAATTCTTCAAATATTCAGATTGGCTACGATGGTTATTTTTACCTGAGGCCAGAGCAGAGAGTAGTTGTGCTTTCCAGACCAGGCCAAAGCTGCTGAGATCCAGAGCTATTGCTAGAAGACAGCTAGAAAAGTGTGCATTTCTAACTAGCTACAGGTTTTCTTGAGGACTGTGCCCTGGACTTTCCACTCCTCCGATGCACTTAACCTCTACCAGGGCCAGTTCTTCCAAGTCAGTTGATTTTAACTGCTGGGAAACCTCTTCCCATTGACTTACCAGCTGTTTTGTTCGGAAATTTAGCAAGCGACATGCTAATGAGGCCCAGCCATTAAAATTGGTTAAGCATCTCTGCTATCACGTCTGGATGGGTTGACCATCTGCATTCCCACCCAGGTGTGAAAAAAACAAACCCAATACTTCTTCTTGTCTTCAAATTGACCAGCAAATTACAAGGTAAAGGTGGGAACCTAATACCTTGCTGTCCATGCCCAGAACTGTTGGACAGTTAACATCTGTTTTTGAACGAATTTAAAATTAAATTAGAACAGACTCAACTTCGGAGTTTTTCTCCAGTTTACAAAGTCTAAGTGGCAGTGGTTCTTAACCATACTCTTACCATAGCTTCTATAAGACTTTCATCCATCCTAAAAAGAAGGGGTAAGCCTGAGAGCCATTTTGACTTGAATTACTCTTCATTAGCCAGATGATCAACTAACCACATAACCTTAACTAACTAAGTCTGCTAGGAATCTGAATGATGCATCCAAACTATGAGGTCACCAAATCAAATTCTCCATTAAATGACAAGGAAGAAAATCCATTTTCATTCCTGAGATTAAATATTTTGTTCACACCATCATGTACTGCAATTTTGTATTTGGCTGCAACTGTTTCTATGTTGGCTCATTCCCTTGGTTTCAGGCAATTTACAAACAATTTCCTTTTTTTTTCTTTTCACGGCCCGTCATTATATTTCACCGAGGTTACAAACAGAAAAACTGATAATCATAATGTAACACTGGTCTAAGGAACACAATTACCTCTGCAGAATTGTTAGGGAGGCCTTATCTATACACACACATATCATTGCGATGAAGATGATATCTCTTTTACAACAAATAAAGATTGAAATTCTTTTCCTAAAAGGGCAATCCTCACCCTTTAAACTGAGGCACTGTCGGGTGTTCTTTCCACTTTTTGTGTGGTGATAGATATTTATTGTTGTTTTTTAATATGGATGTGCCACAATTAGGTTTATGTTTTGCTTTTTATAGTGTGAGAAAATGCCATTCTGTGCATCATAGCTTTTTAGTAAATCTTTTTACATTTTGTGTGAGTGGAATCCTTTTCCTTTCTCAGTTCTCCTTGTGCCACATACCAACCCTTGGCAAGATTGTGCATGTATGTGCTGCTCTTTGCCTCTACCAATACTATTCTAATACTACCTGTTTCAAGGTGCATCAGATCAGCTGGAAATGCCCCTCTTTGCTTTCATAGTCTTATCTCCTGAGATGGGGATTGGTCCTTCTCTTCCTGTTATCCCACAGAACAGTACACTGGAGATCAAGTGACAAATTGGGTGCAAATCCAGGTGCTGGCACTCCACTCAGTACATTGAGCTTTATCTGTTTTGTAGTCTTGATCGAACATCAATTTTTAAAATTCTGAAGACATCAAAATACATTTCTAAAACCTAAAAATGAAATCTCAGTCCTGTTTTTGTTTTAAAAAATATAGTTGGACAAAATTGGATTTCTGCAGATTTAAGCAAATTGCTTGAAATTAAACATGGAAACTCCACCTCTATCTACTTCTATTGCCCCTTCTTATAACTCTAATGCATGCCAATGACAAATCCAAAGGCTTCCTGTATCTCTGCCACTGGAACACAAGAATCTACTATGCCATTTATGTATAACAAAAAGTCCTAGGGAATTTCCAATGTGGAAAATATAGAAATGTGCAGGACTTCCTTTTACAGAGGCTTGTGATTTTTATTATACAGTTTGGCTGGGATTTTATGAGTGCCACGGTGTTCCCGACAGTGGGATCGGAAGTTGGCATAACTTCCGCTTCCACCGTATTTCCCGTCTCACACACGATTTTATAGGTAAATGAACCATGCGGCGACGGGCAGGGGAGACAGATGGGAGCACTTTGTGGGGGCGGCCTTTCATTGGTGGAACCTGCCATCACTGGCCCAAGCACCATGATTGCCACAGATATAAAACACTCTGTGCTTGCAGTCTCAAGGATCATCAGCCTTCCTTTCATGTAAGTATGTTCAGATTAACCTAAAGTGTAGCTGTTACTTAATTCAAAATGTTTTTGCCTCCATTCTTTTGTGAAATTCACAACCAACTTCACATAATTTATTTTCCCTGCAGCAAAAATGAGTCAGATGTCAGCCAGAACCCTCACTTTGCCCCATAGCTCCCCGATGTTGACAGCACTCAACCCTCCCTTTAGGCTCTTGCCAAATATCTTCACACTGTACTGCTATAATCCACTCACCACTCCTACAGCCGACAACATGCAGCTTCAGCATCAACAGCAACCATTCAACACCCTGGACACGCCACTCCACCCTTCCCTGTCCTCCATGCACCCGATCAAACCCACCCTTCTCTTCTCGAGTACCCGGCCCTGATCCTCCATGTAGCCTCTCCCCCATGCCATCGCCACTATCCCCCGAGAAGACTCACCCTTGCTGGTGCCAAGCCCAGAGGCAAACAGCCATTCCAATGCTAGTGTTAGTTTTGCAGATGAGTTAAAGAGAGAACAGCACAGACCTGAGACTCAACTGCACAAATCCCACTGCCGCACATCACGGTCAAACAATCGTGATCGGATGGCACGTATAGCGCTCGCCTTTCAATTAATTTGAAAGGCAGGACTGAAGTGTAACTATGTGTAGGGTAATGAGTATTCATGTTATTTAAATGAATGCAAAACTGCAATCCGCTACCATGCTGGGGGAATCCCAGAAGGCCGCAAACATTCCTGTATAAAACTGTGACTTTTCTAATATTTGTCAGTTCCGAAGAAGGGTCACTGACCCGAAACGTTAACTCTGCTTCTCTTTCCACAGATGCTGCCAGACCAGCTGAGTGGTTCCAGCATTTCTTGTTTTTATTACCGCAAACACTCTGCTGGCTTAATTTCTCTAACATATCCCACCATCAGAATCCGAAAAAACACCTCCCGCCTAATTATATCATGCTGCAAGCCACCAAATCCGCCCTTGCACAGCCCATAAAATTTCACCCTTTGTGTCCTTGTAGTGAATGTTCCTGACTAAGGCATGGCTAACTATGGTCTTCCTGTAGTATGAGATCTAAGCTATACAAAAGCTTTAATTGTTTTGTTTATGAGGATTACAATTTCAATGTTGTTGTCAGAACAATAGGCTGGATTTTAAAACCTCCTATGCCAGGAACGGTGGTGGGATGGCAATGGAGATAGGAAAAGAAGAGGCCCGCCACCGACCCTGACAGGCCCTGTATCAAACTTAATGGCGGTGGCGAGGCCTCATGGCAGCTGCCCCACCGCTCGGTGACAGGACCCACATTAAAATATGTTAATGGCTACTTACCATGCAGGCTGCAGTGATTCTGCCAGCAGGTTGGTATCTTAATTCTGGCAGCTGGCAATGCCGTGCCTTCAAATCCCCGTTCAGGGAAATGAGGCGCAACACCTGTGGGGAGGGGGGAGGAGGTGTTTTTCACTGTGTGTGGGGGTGGGGAGCGGGGTTAAAATACTTCAGATTGGTCGGGGTGGGGGGTGGAGTGATGGGAAGGGGTAAAGGACAAAGGTTCCGTACTTTTGGCGGGGGAAAGGTCACATTTTCAAGCTAGGTATTCCGAGGGGGAAAACGGCAGGAATCAAGTGTAATGCCATGGGTTGGGGAGGGGGGGGGGGGGGGTGCAGTGCTGGGAGAGTAAATGGAAGTATTATTTTAATCATTTTTGTAATTTTTAACATAACTGTCCCTTTAAAATTTAAATGCTCAGTTAGGGCTCGAAGCCCTTTAGAAATGGCACCGGCGCATTAGCGCGGACGCTGTTGCCAGTGACTGCTCGCCCGCTCACCCCACATCATCGGGGAGGGGGCAGCCGCCCCGGACATGGTAATGAGCCGCCACGTTTGAAATCACAGCGGCTGCGCGATGTGGGTCCCATGCGTGCGGGCCGCACATTTTTGCGCCTGACGCTTATTTCGGCGTTGGGCTCTTAAAATGCAGCCCAATGTGTTTTCGGAGTAAGCGTGTTGGTAGAGTTTAAGGAGTAATGAAGATCTTCAATGAGCAAAGAATCAAATTTATTCTAGTAGTTTTGTTTTACCCTGATACAGCCCAATATCACTTTTTAACAGTTATTGTATAAGTTTTTCTAATAAATACTATTGAAATACATCACTGTGTATTTAAAGGTCCTAATGCACCATTATGCAGCACATGCATGCTTGCACATATTGCTGCTTCAAGTTTTGGAGAAAGCTGAAGCCATACATTAATTATGCCTAACAATGGGTGCACCGTCCACCAGCTCAATAGGTTGTACTCTTATTGCAGTTCAGTATAGATTTACCCCAGTGCAAGTCATGGTTTCACACCAGTTTGACACTCACTGGCTGCTGGCTTGTTCTCTATTGTACTGGAGCTGACACAATGGGGTCAAAATTGCACAGCATGATATTCATAAAGAAAAAAACTAACATGTTTGTATGAGGTTTTCTTACTATTATAACAAAGCTGTTAGCCCAGTTATGTTAAACTTCTTAATGCCTTATTTAAGGCAGTGGACAGAGGAATTTACTACAAATACTTCAACATGTCCATTATTAATATCGTGCACTGCGATTTCAACTTGAATCCTACTCAAGTACTGGACCACTACTTGAATGGTTCTTACTTCAGCAGGCACGCTCAGAACTGTGTTTGATTCACTTGCTGTGTACACAGATATTTTTACTGCGCTTATATAATTTCTAGCATAAATACCACAAAAATTCTAATAAAGGCAGTAATTAGTTCTGGCTGTGGCCTACATAAAGGCACAAGGTTCATACATTAAAGTACCGCTGTTTATGTAAAAATAAAATTGAGAAATTTCCATTCATTTTCATACTAAGAAAAGGAGTGCTGATTCGGCTGCATGCAAACAAACTAAGAGTAGCAGGCCCAAGGTATTTCCAGAATGGTTTCTAATGGCGATATAATAATGTAGTGGTTATATTACTGGATTTTTAATCCAGTAGAAGGCAAGTTCAAATTCCACCATGTAAGTTTGAGAATTTTAATTAATTATTTCAAGTGATTAAGTGGTAGATGACAAGGGGACACAGCTTTCAGATTAAATATAAGGGATTTATTCAGAGCAGGAGAAACCTTTTCATATGTTTTACAGAAGGTTGTGAAGCTGTTGAATGCACAGAGATCATGAGATATTTAAAATAGGTTAGGTAAGGTGGTTAAAGGAAAGGGAAAATAAAAGGATATAGAGTGGTACATGGGATGAAGATTACTGCTCATGTGAAAGATAAACAGCAACATGGCTAATTGGGATAAAGGGCCTGTTTTTGTGTTTCAATTTTGATGTAAATCTATGTGTCATGAGTTCAAGCCGGACTCCAGAATTTAAGCATTTAATCTAGGCTGGCAATTCAGTACCGTACTGCGGGAATTGCTGTCTTGTTGGAGGTGCTGTTTTTAGGCAAGATATTAAACTGAGGCCTGGTTTGCCTGCTGAGGGAGATGCAAAAGGTTCTGTGACACTATTCACGAAGAGCGTGGTCTTCTGTTGTGTTGAGACACCAGATTGGCCTTCTGATTCAGAGGTGAGAGGCTACACCTAACCCATGCTGATATTTTTATGGCATTTTCCACTTGAAATTCTCCATGACGTCTCTATTTATCCACTCCAATGAGAATGTTGCTGTTTCAATTATATTTCCATTCTCAAGTACTTTTCCCCCAAAATTATGCTATTTCACATTTATCTACATTGAGTTGTATTTACCACGTAACTGCTTACTGCCCTTTGCTGTCTATCTTGTCTTGCAATTTTCCTCAAAGTTAACCATGCCCCCATTTTTGGAAAAATTTGATATTAGTCTCTCACTGCCCATGGATCGGGAGAAACATGAGATACAATCATAAAAACATAGACATTTTAGCACAAGAGGAGCCATTCTTCTCTGTGTTGCATTTAGTGCTGTGTGGCTGCCGCTTCAGCTTTGCACAAATGCAAGAATTGCAGTGAGACCAGCACCAGTTTAGCATTGTAGGGTGTGAGATCACCTTGATGAGTGAGTCCCTGCTTCACTTCAGTTTCATCAGCTATGGGCGGGCTTCCGTCAAGCCTTTAGCAGTGAAATTCAGATCAGTAATGTCATTGGAGGCTGCACTATCGAAGCCGAATGCCCTCCTGGGACTGCGTACTACAACACCAGCCACTTCCAGTGCAGCCCGTGTGGCTCACTACCTTGAGAAGCGTGGGTACCCTCTGCAAGCAATGGAAGCAATTGAATATGTTCTCTCATGATGGGTCTGCGCTAGCATTCCATAAAGGGCCAGGTAAGATAATTTTGATGCACTTTGACTGTTGCAGTGTCTGAAAGTACTTTGGAGTGTTTTTGGAGACGTTGTGGTGAGTTCCTGGATTTATCAGGGAGGGCAGAGGAGTAGCTGACCTTTCCACACAAAAGCTGCAACAAGTATGGGGGCTACAGTTGTAATGACTCTGGGCCTCAACATGACACGGAGACGGATTGGGGAACGTTACTTAAAGGGATGACGGTGGTAAGGCAATGGCAGACATTTAAAGCGCGCATGGATGAACTGCAACAATTATTTATCCCTGTCTGGCACAAAGTAAAATGGGAAAGGTAGCCAAACCATGGCTTACAAGGGAAATTAGAGACAGCATTAGATCCAAGGAAGAGGCATATAAATTTGCCAGAAAAAACAACAGACCTGAGGATTGGGAGCAGTTTAGAATTCAGCAAAGGAGGACCAAGGGATTGATTAAGAAGGGAAAAACAGAGTACGAGAGCAAGCTTGCAGGGAACATAAAAACTGACTGTAAAAGTTTCTATAGATATGTGAAGAGAAAAAGATTGATGAAGACAAATGTAGGTCCCTTATAGTCAGAAACAGGGGACAGTGGGTGGCACAGTGGCGCAGTGGTTAGCACCGCAGCCTCACAGCTCCAGCGACCCGAGTTTGGTTCTGGGTTTTGCCTGTGCGGAGTTTGCAAGTTCTCCCTGTGGCCGTGTGGGTTTCCGCCGGGTGCTCCGGTTTCCTCCCACAGCCAAAGACTTGCAGGTTGATAGGTAAATTGGCCATTGTAAATTGCCCCTAGTGTAGGTAGGTGGCAGGGGAATGGTGGGGTTGTGGTAGGGAATATGGGATTAATGTAGGATGAGTATAAATGGGAGGTTGTTGGTCAGCACAGACTCGGTGGGCCGAAGGGCCTGTTTCAGTGCTGTATCACTTTATGAGGGGAATTTATTATGGGGAACAAAGAAATGGCTGAGCAACTAAATGCATACTTTGGTTCTGTCTTCACAAAGGAGGACACAAATATCATACCAGAAATGTTGGGGAACACAGGGCTTAGTGAGAGAGAGGAACTGAAGGAAATCAGTATTAATAGAGAAATAGTGTTGGGGAAATTGATGGGATTGAAGGCCGATAAATCCCCAGTGCCTGATGGTATGCATCCCAGAGTACTTAAGGAAGTGGCCCTAGAAATAGTGGATGCATTGGTGGTCATCTTCCAAGATTCTGTAGACTCTGAAACAGTTCCTACAAATTGGAGGGTAATGTAACCCCACTATTTAAAAAGGGAGGTAGAGAGAAAGCAGGGAATGACAGACCAGTCAGCCTGACGTCAGTAGTGGGGAAAATTCTAGAGTCCATTATCCAAGATTTTATAGCAGAGCACTTAGAGAATAGTGGTAGAATCGGGCAGAGTCAGCATGGATTTATGAAAGGGAAATCATGCTTGACAAATTACTAGAATTCTTCGAGGATGTAACTAGTAGAGTTGATGAGGGAGAGCCAGTGGATGTGGTTTATTTGGACTTTCAGAAGGCTTTCGACAAAGTCCCACATAAGAGATAAGCGTGTAAAATTAAAGTGCATGGGATTGGGGGTAGTGTATTGCGATGGATAGAAAATTGGTTGGCAGACAGGAAACAAAGAGTAGGGATAAATGGGTCTTTTTCCGAATGGCAGGCAGGGATTGGTGCTCGGACCCCAGCTATTCACAATATCTATTAATGATTTAGATGAGGGAACTAAATATAATATCTCTAAATTTGTAGATGACACAAAACTGGGAGGGAGGGTGAGCTGTGAGGAGGATGCAGAGGCTTCAGGGTGACTAGGACAAGTTGAGTGAGTGGGCTAATGCATGGCAGATGCAGTATAATGTGGATAAATGTGAGGTTATACATTTTGGTAGCAAAAACAGGAAGGCAGATTATTATCTGAACGGCTATAAATTGAGAGAGGGGAATATGCAGCAATACCTGGGCATTCTCATACACCAGTTGCTGAAGGTAAGCATGCAGGTGCAACAGGCGGTAAAATAGGCAAATGGTATGTTGGCCTTCATAGTGAGAGGATTCGCGTACAGGAGCAGGGATGTGTTGCTGCAATTATACAGGGCCTTGGTGAGGCCACACCTGGAATATTGTGTGCAGTTTTGGTCTCCTTATCTGAGGAAGGATGTTCTTGCTATAAAGAGAGTGCAGTGAAGGTTTACCAGACTGATTCCTGGGATGGCGGGACTGACCTATGAGGAGAGATTGAGTCAGTTAGGATTATATTTGCTGGAGTTCAGAAGAGTGAGGGGGGATCTCATAGAAATCTATAAAATTCTAACAGGACTTGACAAGGTAGATGCAGGAAGGATGTTCCCGATGGTGGGGAAGTCCAGAACCAGGGGTCAGAGTCTAAGGATACGGGATAAACCTTTCAGTACTGAGATGAGGAGAAATTTCTTCACCGAGAGAGTGGTGAGCCTGTGGAATTCTCTACCACAGAAAGCAGTTGAGGCCAAAATATTGTATGTTTTCAAGAAGGAGTTAGATATAGCTCTTGGGTTTAAAGGGATCAAAGGGTATGTGGCGAAAGCGGGAACAGGTTACTGAGTTGGATGATCAGCCATGATCATAATGAATGGCGGAGCAGGCTCAAAGGGCTGAATGGCCTACTCCTGCTCCTATTTTCTATGTTTCTATGGAACAGAGGCTGCGGAGAGGGCAAGCTCTGCGCAATGCCCTCTGTCAAGTTGGTGCCAGACTCCTCCATGCTCCTTGACAGGAGACTGGCTTGCAAGCCAGCCAATGCACCCAACATTTCGGTGCATTGCCCATCAGCATTTTCCTGTATACCACCCCATCAAGGTCCTCACCTGAGTCCTCTGTAGCAGATCTTATTTGCAAACTCACTATCTAGGAAGCTGGCACAGGAACCATCCATTACCCCTATCCTGGCTGCAGCCCACTCATGCCTGGTAACTCATCACATGCTGATCCCAATTCTATATTAACCATGAGCTCTGTCGCAGCTGGCACCATGATGCAGCAAACCATCTCCTCCAAAGGGCTCAGGAGCTGCAAGCCTCCTTGTTTCCCACAGGCTCTGCTCTGCTCCCTTCTATTGTTAAGCACCTTGTTTGCAGGAGAGAGGGAAGAATGTCAACAATTGTGTAGCACCGTGTTTAGGTGATGTGCCTGCCATAGCCGAATACTGGAGGTATGTGGAGTCAGCAAGAGGTTCATGTGAGGCTGGCAGCATTGGAAGCTGTGTGAGGGCGAAGTGGAGTGTCTGAGTGTTTGCCGTGAATCCTGAGTGCCAGGGCATGCTGCTGGGTGAGCGATGGGTGAGTAATGGACTTGTGGTGCATTGAGCAGCGGGAGATGATGGTGTTCTGGTGGGTAGGAGATGTCCGGTGAAGATGCATTCACTGACCTTGACTATCCATGTGAGGTGATTAGACCTCTTGAGGCACTGCTGCCTCAGGTCTAGCCTCTGGGAGTTGACCTTCCTGGCCACCTGTTCCCAATTCCTTCTGAGGTTGCCCTTGAGAGTCTTCTGGCTCCCCTGCGGAACCATAGCCTCTCACCTCCTGTCCACCTCCACCACTAAGACCTCGAGAACTGCATCTCTCTGTGTTGGTGTTCCATTTTCCTTGTTTTGAATTGCAGCAATAGTATTCAGCAGCAACTTCCTGTCATTCAGTGCAGCTTCCCTTTAAGAGGAGCAGGCTGCCTTGGATATTAGAATCACATGCTATCAGCGAATGCTGCTGGGCTTCTTGCTGAGTGCAGAGGCAGCCAGTAGTGCAGCAGACAGGTAAATGAGGTGGCACTGTGAAATTTGTGTGCTGCCCACCTCCACCGGAACCGACGGGGGCAGGTCACGAATCACATCCCCTGAGCCCGAATAACGTGCCAACCAATTTTATTTATTTTAATCTTTGTAAAAGAGCCAAAGGTCTTGCAGTCTTCTTTCTGAACATTCTAAGCTCCACTCATAGCCTGGGGCTGGTGACTGGAGCTCTGTAAAGGACTTTGTTTTCTGCGGTGAGTCAAGCAGCAAAAGTTGGTGCTATTCCGTAGCATTTCTCCAAAGACAGGCACTGGTGTCAAATGATTCCTGCATTACAACTGCAGCATTAAACAGATGCTTCTGCTTTCAATATTTTATCAGGATGACAGCAGAACATATAGTGCAAGATGGATAAAGCTAATAATTCAATTGACTGGTATTCTATGTCATCTCCTCTACATATACACTGGAAATTGTGTAATTAAAGGGAAACATTTACTGCAGATTGCAATATTTTTCATACTAAGTCTCCATTTAATTTACCACATTTAAAAAAAAATTCTCCTATCTGCTTTTGTAATTCACTGATTTCAACCTCATGAAAAAGAACAGCATTATGGGTCACAAGGTTGCCAGAGAGCCAGTCCACTAAAGTCAGCTGCAGGCTTCGTCAGACACTGACTCCACTGAATCAGCAAGAGATCTGCATCTTGGTTTTGGTCCTTGACTCTGATCTGAAGCTGCCAGTCATTTTGAAGTTCAGCACTTGCTCAATGAACAGGAGTCCAGGACAAATGTGAACAGGGTAGGCTTTTTCTGGTGGCTTACAACAGTGGTTCTCAAATTGGAATTTACAAACCCCTGGGGGTCTGTGAAAACTTTCCCAGGGTCCGCAAAATAATTTGAAAGTCTTTATTAAGCGGGGCCAGCCTTACTTGTAAGCAATGTGGGCATCTGCCTAGGGTGCCATGGCCAAGAGTAAGTGAATGAGCGGTAGCTGGAGGTGAACTTGGTGTGAACTGTGAGATGCAAGCGAGAGTGTGGCTGCCGCATGTGCACTGCAGAGTTGCGCTGCCTGTCTCACCTAGGAGGGGAGTGTGTATGGAGGAATGCTGAGAACAGCACCAATATTGCCAGATAGATCTGCAGTTACCAGGGCTGGTAGCAGGTGCCAGGTGAGTTCAGCTTTGCTCAGATGAGGGGAGTTTAAAAAAAATATCTACATTCTTAAATGCAAAGAAAGGACGCCAAAATACACTTTCGGCCAGGGTGCCATTTTCCCTAAGGCTGGGAAGACAAAGTACAGGTCCCCTCTGGAAGTGAAGAATGATTTACAAGTGTCATTGCCAAAGACTTGCAGGTTGATAGGTAAATTGGCCATTAGCAATTGCCCCGAGTATCGGTAGGTGGTAGGGAAATATAGGGACAGGTGGGGATGTGGTCGGAATATGGAATTAGTGTAGGATTAGTATAAATGGGTGGTTGATGGTCGGCACAGACTCGGTGGGCCAAAGGGCCTGTTTCAGTGCTGTATCTCTAAACTAAACATTACACTAAGGATAGGCAGACTGTGCAGTAAGAAGCAGGCACACCTATCTCACTGATATCTGTAAGGAAATATCTGTTTTCTTAAAAACATTATAAAAATACTCTTCAAGTGCAACACTTTCATATTATGAGTATTATACAGTATTACTATTTAGATGGGGGTCCATGATTATTAATCCATTTGTAAAGGGGTCCTTCAACTAAAAAAGCTTGAGAATCACTGACTTACAAACTGGTAGGGATTTGGGAATGAAAAAGATTCTTCTTAATCTATGGCAGACGTTTTCAACTTTGCAATGAAATAACTAAATGGGGGAGTGCTTTGTATTGAAACTAATGAGGTACAAATTACTGCACTGACATAACTAGATCAATCCCTTGTGTCCCATCAGTCGGGCCCAAATCTGTGATTCCTGATGCAGGGTTGATTAGTTTTACGTTTATCTAGCATCAGCTAAAACAGAATTGTATTTTATCAACTTAAAAATCTTAAGTGCTGAACTGCATTTTGCTATTTTTTTTAGCAGCATTATTTCAATCATTCTACTGAAATTAAACCCATGGCTTTAATGTAACAAGTAATCCACCTATTAGAGATGGTGACGAAGATTATCGGCTGGTGATTCAGTGCCTGGGTACGAAAACAGGAAAAGATGAATCCACTTCCCCGCAGAGCTATTATTGCAGTGTTTATTGCACTCTCTGTCTGGAAGCTCAGCAGAAGTCGATAGCAAAAACAGCCAGTTTTTTTTAAATGATTAATGAATTGCTGTGTTTTTCCATTTTTATGTGTTGCCATCCTCTTGATCTGGAAGTGTGCTGACAGCCAGTGAAAACAAAACGATGACAAAGCATTAGCAATGCGGGCAAAACTTCCTGTCTCGACTATAGGGCAGCTGTAAGAGACATCCTGGAGACATACAATTTTTACCCACTTGCGAATGGGATGTTTCTGATGAATAAAAATAGTTATGGAGAATGACAGGAATTTAACAAAATGTTTTTCTATGTTGATTACTGTTATTTTCTAATTACATTAGGGCCAGTACAGCATATATTAAAAGCATTTTATCTTTTTGAGTTATCCCTCAATCCTCCTCTTCCTCCCTCCCCCTCCAGCCTCTGTGAACCACGCACCAATTTTCAACCAAGCTGGTACACAGGACACCAGATCATAGATCAATGATACTTGCCAGATGGTCACTGAAGGGTGCCTGTGAGCAGCTTGCCTCGGCCACTTCCTTTGTGCTTAACTCCTCTAACCGGCAGTTCAGCTGAGATAAAAAGCAGGTGTAGAACAGAGATATGTGTTCCATCACTTCCTGGCACATCACCTTATTACAACTAATATGCCACCAACTTACCAGAACAAATGTTTTCCTTTCAGTGAAATTTTGATGAAGAAGTTAAATTCCAACTCATAGCAAACCTCTTTAACTCTTTGAATGCTAAATCATATTCATAGCTTTCAACATGTGCACAGTTTTTAAGTAAATTTACAGAATATCCTTTGTAGTTTCTACCGCTGCAAAGTAGAATTTCTGAAATGTGTGCATTATTTCAAAGTTAAAAGATATTTCTGAAATAACTTAAAAAATCAACTTGTTATTGCCTAAATTCTGCTAAAACCTGTAACATGTCATGTGTACTATTACCATATTAATGCTGAATGTATTCATATCAAATTCCTAAGTCTATCACTTCAACTGAGATGTTAACCCACTTATTTTAAACAAGCTAATGCTTCTGTTAAAATAGTAGGCTCATTAAACATTGATAAGATAATATTGCAAAGAGCAACTACCAGATTATTTGCCTGGTTTGCAACAGAGACAATTTGATCACAGGGGCTGTGTGGAGTAGTCACTTGCTTCTATACACACGTTTCACTGGAAAATAATAAGATTATGTTGGACCAGTGTTTGATTGCCATTGGGACACAAGAGTACCAGTGGTATCTGCAATGGAGCCTTCCAATAATGCAAGCCAGATGTACAGATAGACATCGGTTATAAATGTGTCCATAGCTGTTATGGAGGTTTTGGAATTCACATTTCAAGGTGCAGTCATGGCTTCAGCTTGTAGGTAATCATGAAAAATTTGAAAATGTCACAGATGCCATAGGATTCAATGCTGATAGAGATCAGGGTACAAAATGCAACCATCCTTCTGTTGGGCGAGAACTTACTGGTAGGACACACCAAGAAACAACACTGAGAAATTCCCAACATACCAGCGCCAAATGTTGCACCAAGACAAATATGCAAATCTTTTGCACTATTTAATGTAATGTTCTCTCTTTTATTGTATATATCAGTTTTTGGTGTTTCCCATTCTGCAGAAAATACAGCAATAGTCACCCTTGCCCAAAAACAAAATAGTTGGCTCCTAAAATGCCCCTGGAGAATCTGTGTAGCATAAAGGTTGAAGCCATAACTTTTGGTGACCTTCACTGCCACTTATAGATATGGCAGATGGCTGACTATCCCTGCAGCTCATGCGATATACCTCAATCACAACCTTCCAGCTGAGTCTGAGAGTCCTTTTTGTACTGCTGTTCCATTATGCCCACATAGTTGACTCTATTGGCAGCTGCTGTGACCCGTGTTCCTCCTTTGGCCTCTGTACACCTGGATTCCCCTCTTCTGCTTGTTCTACTTTAATTTATCTACCACTTGTGCTAGATTTGTGCTCTCTGGCACAAAGCTTTTCTATACTATTGAATTAATTCAGTGCTGTGGTGATACTTTAAAATATTCCTTTGTTTTAAATTGTGTCAGCTATGGCTTAGTTAGTAGCGCTCTCCCTCTGAGTCAGAAAGTTGTGGGTTCAGGTGCTATTCCAGGAGTTGAGCATGACAATCCAAGCTGATGTTCCAGTCTGCTGCTGTCCTTTGGATAAGAGGTTAAACTTAGTAGGCCGCTTCTGCCCTCTTATAATGTAAAAGATCTCACAATACTATTTCGAAGAAGAGCAGGGGAGTTATTCCTGGTGTCCTGGCCAATATTTATCTCCCAATCAACAACATAAGAACAGATTATCTGGTTATTGACAACATTGCTGTTTTGGGGAGCTTGCTGTTTCCTACATTACAATGGTGACTACGCTTCAAAAGTGCTTCATTGGCTGTAAAGCGCTTTGCGATATCCTTTGGTCATGAAAGGCACTCTATTAATGCAAGTCTTTCTTTCTCTTTTTTTCGATTCTCGATTTGACTAGGAGAAAGATACTCACTTTATTGACTGTGTAGCTGCAGAATGCTAGACAAATTGCTAATTTTACATCAAATTCCTTCGCACGTATAAATTGTGATTTTTTTTTCACAAATGATTTTTGTTCTAATTTTGGAAAGGCAGAAATCCAGATCACCAATTTACAGGTCATTTGAGCTTTATACCAGCCTAACACTGCTTTTTATTGTTGGTTTTCTTTTGGAAATCCATCCTGGGCCTGATCTTAGCTGTCAAATTGCACTACGTTTATTATGAATTATATTATTCTGCATAAATTCATTAAAAAACTCAAATATTCCAACATGAAGTGTTTAAAATTAAACCAGTGAAATCAAATGCTTTGTTAATTTTGAACCACACCCTGAAGGAATTACCACTGTGAAACTGATATTCTGATATTGTCAAAAAAGAGACTTTGAAAATGAATTAGTCTATATGTTGATGCATAAGGCAAAAGTGAAGCCATTATTCCTTAATCTGTCTTTGCTTCAAATTATTGATTTTTTTTTCCAACTGAGCTTTCAGCTTGATATGATTAATAGACTTACTGTGTCAGAATATGAAAGCTTGAACATTTTTCTTGTGGAAGTATTCACCTCAATTTATTTATTCCAAGAATATGTCAACAGTTAGAGTACAATAAGTGGGTTAAATGTTAATTGTACAGATAAGCAAAATACTTTTGTTTCAACCCATCCATTTATATTGGTGAAGAGATTCTTACAGGTCAAGGTGAAGCAGAATGTCTATTTACCACTCAAGCCTGATAAAATGGACAACTCAAGTTTCAACCAATAACATATAAGAATGGATCTTCATAATCATTTTAATAAAGCTCTACAAAAATTGATAGACAGAACTAATGGCATGATAGGAATCAAATCCTGCTGCTAGATATTTGACTATTAGTTGGTAACCTAGATATTTTAGGAATTAGGTTTATATTACATTTCCAGACAGAACTAGATGGGTATTATTCCTCATGAAGCTGAATTTAGATCGGGAAGTCTCATTAACAGCTTATATGAGATTGAGTTCTTTGTAGTGCTCAATTATTAGCCATTAAAAGACAACAGAAAACAATGTGATACCAATTTCAGCAGAATGTGGCATCAACGGTTTTGCCATTAATCTTGTTACGTACAGACCTCTGCACAAAATTGCAGAGCAAGCTGCAGACATTAGCAATGCCAATGAGCAACCTGTGCCTTCTTGTATGTATTCCAACAGATATTGTAAATTCTTAAATGCTTTTTTGCTCTAAGTGCTTTGCTCCAGCTCATGACCTTGGACAGAACTAATTCCTCTCATTATTCGTATGGATGACAAATTCAAGTACTTTACAGCCCAGTGACCACAGGAATATAAAGGGAGTGGTTTATCTGATGCTCATTATCCTTTTTTTTTTTACCTTGTTTTTAATTCTTTACATGAAGCCTTTTAATTCCCAGTTAGTGTGTTTAAGATCTTAATAATTGACAACAGCTGTAATTAGATTTGATAATGAATTGAAAACATGATCATTTAGGAAGCCGGTTAGTTTGCTAAGTTATATTTATATTGATTTCATGTGAGATTGCAGAAGGTGTGGTGAAAGTCAAAACCCACCCCACCCTCATTCCCCTATTATGCATTATTGTTGTTAAATGTAGATTAAAAACACACTGATGACTAATTCTATTTGAATCCAGGGTGAGGTAAACTTTCTGATTTCACTTGCACTATCTACACAAAGGTACTCAAATTGTTTCATTTAAAATAATAGGTGGGGTGAATTTTATGCTGTTCAAGAGGAGGAATATTCAGGCTGAGTAATGCAACAACTATGTCACGCTTTCTACTAAGTGTTAATCACATAGGGTAATTATCCATAGAATAAATCGCTGTCTGATTTTTCTCTCTTTATATTACTCCAACAAGGTTTAACTTCAATCTGCATCATTAAGGCAACTCCAATTCCCATAACTGGCATCTGTATGGCCTTTCTGAATGAGACTTCCAATTTAGCTTGAATTAATGTCAAGTAATTGGCAGATTTTGTTTTTGAACTTGCACCTATTATGTTTTGGGTTAAATTTGCTCATAATCCAGAGGTGAAAAAGGTATTGTGCTTACTACTACCTCACCCTGGATTCAAATAGAATTAGTCATCAGTGTGTTTTTAATCTACATTTAACAACAATAATAAATATTTAATTGTATGGAATAAACTGATTACTTACGTGGAAAATATATACGAGCTGTTGATGTTAAGTGACTGGATGTGGGAAGGACAGTCATTTTAAGTATATAATTCATGGGACCAATTCTATAGCCAATGTTTTTAGGTTGTGTATCTTGTGAAGTTTTGATCAAACGTAAAGTAACAAGTGTTGAAAATCTGGACTTGCGATTGCTTTTTGGGGTCAGTTAGCTCAGTTGACTAGATGCCTAGAGTGTGGTGTAGCATAAGGCCAACAGTGTGGGTTCAATCTCTGTGCAGGCTGAGATAGTTCTTGGGGCCTGCCTCATGGCCTTGCTTGATCCATAGTGAAATCATGGCATAAGGCATGATTAACAACCCTTAGACAATGAGGTCACTACATAGAGAGAGAGAGAGAGAGAGCAATTTTTTTTTCAACCTGGTTCTTGGCTGATGATCAAAATTTTGACCTTGGGCCTCATTTACATTAAAGAGGCATGCTACAGATATTAATCGGGTTTTGTGATGCAGATCACTGGTCAGGACCTCACCAATTCTATCCAGCTCTGATGCCGAGTCAGCCGACAGATACATCCTAGTATGGAGTAGGCATAATGGAGGGGGGCAGCAGCAGTCTGCAGTAGTTTTATGGACCCAGAAGGCACATTCCTGCTCTTCCTGCTTCCATTGATATGTAGCTTGTAAAGCTTTCTCTGATTGTTTTTTCAGCAGCCTAACCAGTGTTCCTTTAACAAACACTGGTTAGGTCACTCTAAACCTGAAACAAATGGGCACAGACTGTGTGATGAATTTGTACATAAATTTCAATCAGGGTCCTATAACCAGCATTAGGACCCCTTTTTGAATATGCAAGGCAGGTGTTATACACGGCTACAGGCCATCCACTTCCAATTTAGCAATGACTCCCCCTCCAGGAGAGATTGGGTGCAAGAGATCATAGCACAAAATGTGTCCACCTATCCTTCATTTTATGCTCAAGAAATGGACAAAACAACGTTGAATTTCACTCCAAAGGAGCAGTCAAATATCTACTGAATGTGCTGTGAATAATCATTATAATTACTAAACCACTCAGTTATTGAAATCTATTCAACCAATTAACAACTTGCTTTGAAATGATAGCAGTGTTTGGGTAATACTAATTATTTAATTGATTTAATAATAAGCAAATATGACACAATGGGCAGGATTTCCCTAAATCCACAGCGTAATGTAGGAAAATCAAAGAAAATTGTGACATCCCAGCCACAACCTAAATATTGCTCCCTCATCCCATCAGGGAAGGTCATGAAGCGTCCATTCTTCTCCTCACTCTGCCAATCACATGTTAATGTAGAACAGTGCCCTCTGGCACTGAGGCTACATTTCGTAAGGAAGTTTTGGAATACATTTTTTGCTAAGATATTTAGGTCTGGTAATCATCCTTTTTTTCTCTGTATCATGCAACACACAAAAGGAGCAGTCAAATACCTGTTCTTAGCCCTCTGCTCTTACATTTTTTGTAATTGGTATCTCAGCAGTGTACAGATCAGCCCATATTAATTATCCTTCCAATTACTTTTCTCCCTTTGGACCGGGCACTGACCGCAACTGATAAACACCTCCACTTGGCATTGCTAGTAACATATCTTTCCTGGTGCCTCCACTGTTTGGTGCTTTATTATGCCACTGTGCCACATACTGAGCCAGGTATAAGATTTCATAACGATGTCACTGGTGGAAATAAAAAGTAACTGCCCTGTAAGCTAATAAAACTGTCATTGCTCACCTTAATGACCACGAGAATGCTAAAGTACTAGACCATAATTTTAACATATTTTAATAAACATAAATTGGAACACATTTCAATAATCAAAAAATTTTGTTTGAATAAATTTACGTTTTCATAAAATATACTTTAGAGATCAACCATTGTCAACATGGAGCAATAAATGTTCAAATCCCAATTCTATGAAGCAACTAATAAACAGCACGATATTGCAACTAAAATTAAGATTCCACTTTTCAAGTAAAATTTTTATCAATCTTCCAACTGAAGTCACAGTATCATATTCCCAGTGACCTAGTTGTCAATATCAATTATGTTTCAAATATTCAAACTCAATCAGTGGGTGACATCTGCACTGTGGCACCAATGTAATAAGTGGCCCCTTCTGTAAAATCCATTACTGCAGGGGTTTTGAATAATAAAAATTTAATCAAGGGATAATGTATGTCTACTTTATCAAGCACTTTATTGTAAACGTCATATGGCAGCTCTATAGGAATATTGAAGGGAGCCAAAAGGAAGTGTCCGCATCAATCTCTTTTGCCTTTGTATTTGGAAGGCAAATTAACTGCACAAAATGAAAGTACCATATGCTTCTGGCCATTTTCTGCGACGAATATTTAGGATTGCTTCCCTTACTTCTCAATGCTAAACATGCAAGGGTCGTTATTGTTGCATTGCCAGTTTTTAATATGTTCTATAGGACATTTTTCAGGAATACTGCAAATATTCAAATCAGGAAGAAAACTTCCTTCAGTATCAATTTTGGGTGCAGACTAAGACAAGTTCAGCTACACCTTGTCTCAGTCCTGTTTTATTTCTGTTTATCTTGCTGTACAGGCGAATGAAAAAGATCGTCCTCAAAAGTTGGATCTACAGGCCATGCTGCATTGCAGTGCGTTTACACAATCAATAAACAAACTCTGCAGCATGATCCTAATTGGTCTGAAGAGGAGCTACAGGGTAGTTCCAACCCTGTCACAGCCATCATCCTCCTACTGGGATGCGATCATTCCAGATGAATAACCCTCAGCAATACAAACTAATAGAATGAAAGTTTAGTGGCAATAAAATCAGCAGGTACTGAGATATTTGTGAGAGGAAGAGACAGATGTAGTGTAACCCATATAATCTTTTGCCTCTGGCTTCTCAGTCAGCAAAGTATCTGGTAAATCAGATTTCCCATTTTCATTCTCAGCAGTAATGTGAATTTAGGCTAATTCTATGAAGGCACCTTGTGGTGACAGAATAACTTCACTGTTTGTATAAACGTCAGATTGTGTTTGTACTCATACAGGGTCATTGTGCCTTGAACTGCTAGGAAAAGAAAGCAACAAAATAGTTTAAAAATAGAAGCTAAGTTTATTAAATTAAGAAGCTATAAATGCTGGGCTTCATTTCTGAATAAATCACACACTGAGACAACCATTTTCTCTAATTTATTTTAGACTATAGTGCTTCCTTTTGTGTTAAATATAGCCTAATGGATAGTTAGGAAGAATAAGACTGTAATTCAACTGATTGATACAAATACCAGCATAAGCCTTGCATATAAACCTTAAGTAAGTTTGGGAAAACTCTCTGAATTATGAATTTGGGAATGCTGTCCGATTCCCGAGAATGGGAATGGTCTTTGAATCCTGAGATTGAATATGGTCTAAAGCTGATCTTCCATGGCATTGCTCATTGGCAAATTGTGCCATTTTTCTTACTGTAACTGTCTCTGCTTGCCACCTGCTCTTTAATTCTGCTTTTCTTCTCATTTGTCTTTCACTCTGTTGTTTCTTTCATTCTCACCGTATGGTTTGTGCTTTCAGACCGCCATATCTTACAGATAACAGCAATGCTGATCTCACCCTTCTTGCAAATTCTTAATTCTTAATGGGAGTTAAGAACTAACCTTTGACTTCTATTCCTCCTCTAACATGCTTCTTAACATTTGCAAGTTCCCCTTCAGCCTCAACTAGGAAATTTTGGAACTCCCCTCTCCTGGGCTCCCTCCCTCCCTACCCGCGAGTTCTTGCTGAATACATCCCCCCATCCCCCACCTCCACCCCCACTGTGATTAGCCTGGGTGCTGCTGAGCCTTCCCTCCTTAGTGCCAGTAAATGACCTGCAGGTACACAAACCTCCTCCCATGCCTGCCGACCAGCTGCCACTTTCTGTCTATTTCAGGTGCAGGAGTTAAAATACCCCAGTGCTCATCATTTCTCAAAGTGGGTATGTTTCATAGTCACTCATCCTTATGCTTTCCTGCAACCCACTCAGGGTTAAAATCTACACTTATGTTTCAGACTGACTAGTCAATGATGCGGTTACTCAGTTACACCAGAAAATTTGCATTGAAATTATATCCATAAAAAGGTGACTTTGCTACAGAACTGCTGATTCATACCTTGCTTGTTCCAATTCTATCGAGACTTACTGAAATAAGGGTAGTATAGCATCCCTTCCAGGGTAATAGCTCAAACTGACAAATCACCTCAGAATGTAATGTGCATCCCACCGTGATTTGAAACTGGGTGATTTGTGAAATGATCTAAACCCTCTCGTGCTGATAGACTCATGCTGACTTATAGGTTAAAATGCACAGACTAGTGCCCCAGAGAAAACTGCAGTGGTACAGACTGTAGCAAGTATATTCCAACTGGTACAAATGTGTCGCTCTTGTTTAATGCAACTGTAATGTTCTTCAGAGATCATTACCGAAGCTTTGGTACCTTGGATTCCCCCACTTCCCTCCCACGAGACCCTCCTAAAACCCCCTCCTCGACACATACCAGCAAGCTGGAGGGTGGGCAAGGGTTGATTCACTCCTACTTCTAATCTCAGCATTGCTAAACGTGAAAGTTCACCCATACTTTTTAAAGGACTTTCATCAGTCCTAAGCTGAACTATTGGGCATAGTTATTATTAATTGCACATTTTGACCAAGAGTTTTCACTTTGGGCACAATCGGCGATCCAGGTGCAAATTGCGTTCAAACCTGCACTAGTTTTGTGAAGCTTTTTTTCTTCAAGTTCCACTCAAATGTATTTGCGTATAACCGAATGTAAAATCTGCCATGAACCAATGCTTTTTTTACTGCAATTTAAAAAAAAGGATTATGCACTAAAAAATATTCTTTGAGATAATCAAGCACAATAACCTGGTGCAGCTTTATTAATACAGCTGAAAATGGGTTTATCACAAAAAATAAGAATTTTACTGACTGTTTTTAGTGCACCACTAATGAGTAAGCCAATTTTATTTTTTTTTATTATTCGTTTCACGGGATGTGAGCATCACTGGCCCGGCCAGCATTTATAGCCCATCCTGAATACTGCACCAACAGTGCTAGTAGGAAGGGAGTTCCAGGATTTTGACCCAGTGACAGTGAACGAATGACGATATAGTTCCAAGTCAGGATAATGTGTGGCTTGGAGAGGATCTTGCAGGTGGTGGTGTTCCCACGCATCTCCTGCCCTTGACCTTCTAGGTGGTAGAAGTTGCGGGTTTGGAAGGTACTGCCTGAGTAGCCTTGGTGCGTTGCTGCAGTGCATCTTGTAGATGATACACACTGTTGCCACTTTGCGTCGGTGGTGGAGGAAGTTCATGTTGTGGACGGGGTGCCGATCAAGCGGACTGCTTTGTCCTGGATGGTGTTGAGCCTCTTGAGTGTTGTTGGAGCTGCACCCATTCAGGCTACTGGAGAGGATTCCATCACACTCCTGACTTGTGCCTTGTAGATGCTGCACAGGCATTGGGGGGGTCAGGAAGTGAGCTACTCACTGCAGGATTCCTAGCTTCTGACCTGCTGTTCTAGCCACGGTATTTATATGGCTATTCCAGTTCAGTTTCTGGTCAATGGTAACCCCCAGGATGTTGATAGTGGGGTAATCAGCGATCGTAATGCCATTGAATATCAAGGGGAGATGTTTAGATTCTCCCTTGTTGGAGATGGTCATTGCCTGGCTCTTATGTGGCATGAATGTTACTTGCCACTTATCAGCCCAAGCCTCGCTATTGTCCAGGTCTTGCTGCATTTCTATATGGACTGCTTCAGTATCTGAGGAGTCGAGAATGATGTGCAATCATCCGTGAACATCCCTACTTCTAACCTTATGATTGAAGGAAGGTCATTGATGAAGCAGCTGAAGATGGGCCTAGGACACGACCCTGAAGAACTCCTGCATTGATGTCCTGGAGCTGAGATGATTGACCTTGAACAACCCCAACCATCTTTCTTTGCAAATGACTGGAAAAACAATATAGAACTATTTACAAGTTAAATCGAGGTATAATAGTCAGTTTCTTAGGAGATTAAAACATTTAAAGGTTTCTAAAACATGACTATTAGTGCTCTTGGGCCTTAATTTGTATAGCCTCCTCAAAGGCCAACAAATGGGCGCAATTAGGAGAAACTTGCCATGATGATTCATTCGATCTGGGTGTGGCTAGGTTTGTGGGTGAGGTGAGCTTCCAGCACGATGTTTTTTTAACGAGTGCAAAAGATCGCAGTAGCTCAACTTGTGTTGAACATTATTTGTGCTTAAAATTCTGTGAACTTTTGCACTGGTTTGGGTGATTTCGGGCGAATTGTGATGGAAAAACCAATGGAACTTAGCAGAAACTCCAGTCCTTCATCTTTAACTAAGAAATAACTCAAAGTGGCCATCATGACCGCAGCAGGTTGACTGAGCTTAAAGCAACATTGACATTTCAATATGGTGTCCCACAGGCTCTCAATTCAAGTAGGTTGCCTGGAGTCAGAAACAAATGATGAAGGGACAAATGTAGTGAAAAATCTGAGAAATAGATTGTTATAAATTATACATTAATGCGATCTAAGTAACGTATTTTTGTTATTGGCCAGTTGCTGTTGTCTCTAAAACTGTTGTCTGATAACATGCTAATTGGGATGGTCATGGTTTTATTTCTGGATCAGTTCTCATGTGGGTTATGTCAGATAAATTATGTTTTGTCCAAGGTGTTATGTTGGAATATTTTACCTGTTTTCCAGCTTCGTGTTGGAAGTTGAGGGGAAACTTAAATGCGTCAATTTTAATTTACCTTACCTGTCAGAAAACTGATGACATTGATTGCAACACTAGTTTTACACCCCATCAGTGAAGTCAACAAAGAGTAATATTGTGAAAATCGATATTCCACCAGAACCCTCCAGTTTCCTGTTAGTGGCTTAGGTTAAAGTTATATTTGGTTTGATATAGTTATTTTTGTCTACTTTGAGGTAACTAAAATCTATCTGCTTTATTGGATAGTTCAATCTTTGGGGTAGGTGCCTGATTACATAGTTCAAACCCATTGTATTTAATTAAATACTCCAATTTCAAATTCCATGCCATCAGGTTTCTCTACATGATGTTTGAGAGGAATGCAAAATAGTCCGATGGTTAATTATCAAATCAGCCAAATATTCCTTGAAAAGGTAGGGTTGAGGTGTAAAGCAAGAGGCATGGAATTATCATTCTTGACCTGACATTTGCAGCATACCATTACTCACTTTGAAAAGATCTATACAAAGAAAAAGCAGTTTTGGTAAATATTTATCCCTCAACCAACATCACTAAAACAGATTACCAGGTCATTACCACATTACTGTTTGTGGGAGCTTGCTGTGTGCAAATTGTCTGCCATGTTTCCTACATTACACCAGTGACTACACTTCAAAATTACATCATTGGCTGCAAAGCAATGTCCTGAGGTTGTGAAATGAGCTATATAAATGCAAGTCTTTCTTTCATAGAATCAAAGAATAGAATCATAGAATGGTTACAGCACAGAAGGAAGCCATTGGGCCTTGTTGTGACTGTGCTGGTTCTCCATAAGAGAATCACAGTTGGTCCCACTCCTTCACCTTTTCATAATTGCCCTGCAAATTTTCACTCTTCAGATAATTGTCCAATTCCCTTTTGAAAACCACGAATGAATCTGCCTCCCAGGCAATACATTCCAGACCCTGACCACTTGCTGTATAAAAAAGTTTTCCCTCATGTCGCCTCTGGTTCATGAAATTAGATTTTTTCTCCGCACCTAATTAATCCTGAGAAACATATAAACAACAGTTTAAACAAGTATCATTGGATTATTTTACATCTGTATTTTACAAAAAATGTTTATAACTCATTTTGGGATCTTGGGGTAATACTTTGTACTCTGTTCATAAGCGCATTGCACTGCTGAACGACAAGAAAGCCCCCAGCGAGTTAACATCCGTAGCACTTAAAGCAGCCAGAAGCACTGCACAAAGAACAGCCAGATGCTGCGCAAATGACTACTGGCAACACCTTTGCAGTCATATTCAGCTGGCCTCTGACACCGGAAACATCAGAGGAATGTATGATGGCATTAAGAAAGCTTTTGGGCCAACCATCAAGAAGTTACCCCCCTCAAATCTAAATCAGGGGACACAATCACTGACCAACACAAGCAAATGGACCGCTGGGTGGAGCACTACCGAGAATTGTACTCCAGGGAAAATGTTGTCACTGAGACTGCCCTCAATGCAGCCCAGTCTCTGCTAGTCATGGACGAGCTGGACGTACAGCCAACAAAATCGGAACTCAGTGATGCCATTGATTCTCTAGCCAGCGGAAAAGCCCCTGGGAAGGACGGCATTACCCCTCAAATAATCAAGAGTGCCGAGCCTGCTATACTTTCAGCACTGTACGAACTGCTTTGCCTGTGCTGGGACGAGGGAGCAGTACCACAGGACATGCGTGATGCCAATATCATCACCCTCTATAAGAACAAGGATGACCGCGGTGATTGCAATAACTATCGTGGAATCTCCAGAAGCTGGCTGAGCGTGTCTACCCTGAGGCACAGTGTGGCTTTCAAGCAGAGAGATCCACCATTGACATGCTGTTCTCCCTTCGCCAGCTACAGGAGAAATGCCGCAAACAACAGATGCCCCTCTACGTTGCTTTCATTGATCTCACCAAAGCCTTTGACCTCGTCAGCAGACGTGGTCTCTTCAGACTACTAGAAAAGATCGGATGTCCACCAAAGCTACTAAGTATCATCACCTCATTCCATGACAATATGAAAGGCACAATTCAGCATAGCGGCGCCTCATCAGACCCCTTTCCTATCCTGAGTGGCGTGAAACAGGGCTGTGTTCTCGCACCCACACTGTTTGGGATCTTCTTCTCCCTGCTGCTCTCACATGCATTCAAGTCTTCAGAAGAAGGAATTTTCCTCCACACAAGATCAGGTGGCAGGTTGTTCAATCTTGCCCGTCTAAGAGCGAAGACCAAAGTACGGAAAGTCCTCATCAGGGAACTCCTCTTTGCTGACGATGCTGCATTAACATCTCACACTGAAGAGTGTCTGCAGAGACTCATCGACAGGATTGCGGCTGCCTGCAATGAATTTGGCCTAACCATCAGCCTCAAGAAAACGAACACCATGGGACAGGACGTCAGAAATGCTCCATCCATCAATATCGGTGACCACGCTCTGGAAGTGGTTCAAGAGTTCACCTACCTTGGCTCAACTATCACCAGTAACCTGTCTCTCGATCCAGAAATCAACAAGCGCATGGGGAAGGCTTCCACTGCTATGTCCAGACTGGCCAAGAGAGTGTGGGAAAATGGCGCACTGACACGGAACACAAAAGTCCAAGTGTATCAAGCCTGTGTCCTCAGTACCTTGCTCTACGGCAGCGAGGCCTCGACAATGTATGTCAGCCAAGAGCGACGTCTCAATTCATTCCATCTTCGCTGCCTCCAGAGAATCCTTGGCATCAGGTGGCAGGACCGTATCTCCAACACAGAAGTCCTCAAGGCAGCCAACATCCCCAGCATATAAACCTTACTGAGCCAGCGGCGCTTGAGATGGCTTGGCCATGTGAGCTGCATGGAAGATGGCAGGATCCCCAAGGACACATTGTACAGTGAGCTCGTCACTGGTATCAGACCTACCGGCCATCCATGTCTCCGCTTTAAAGATGTCTGCAAACACAACATGAAATCCTGTGACATTGATCACAAGTCGTGGGAGTCAGTTACCAGTGATCGGCAGAGCTGGCGGGCAGCCATAAAGGCGGGGCTAAAGTGTGGCGAGTCGAAGAGACTTAGCAGTTGGCAGACACAAAGACAGAAGCGCAAGGGGAGAGCCAACTGTGTAACAGCCCCAACAACCAATTTTATCTGCAGCACCTGTGGAAGAGTCTGTCACTCTAGAATTGGCCTTTATAGCCACTCCAGGCGCTGCTTCACAAACCACTGACCACCTCCAGGCGCTTACCCATTGTCTCTCGAGACAAGGAGGCCAAAGAAGAAGAAAAGAAGTTCATAAGAGTAACATGCAATGGAAGATTAATGTTACCCTAATTCATTCTACCATCAAGAGTTTTGGTCAGAGATCAAAATTCATCATTGCTATCATCATGAAAACAATCAGTACTGATTCTTAGCCAATATTCTAGGAGGTATGCTCAAATGCTGAAGGTGCAAAACCCACCCCAACCCCAGACAGTTGTCTCTTCTTTTAAGACAACACAGCTGAGACCCTATCCCTAAGGGAAATCCAAATGTAGATGTAATTCAGAAGGTTTCAAACTTGGCAAATGCTTTGGGGCTGAAGCTGCCATACCCACCATTTTACTAGAAGAATTAAAATCCTAAATTGCTTGGAACATTCACAAAGTTTAATAAGAGCACAGCTGAAGCAATATTAAAGATTTCCACTCATCAAAACCACTTATTAATTTTAGCAAGATAGGGCCATAGGCGTCTCGGGTGAGACCAAGGCTAAGGGAGTAAACCCTAACAGAAAATCCGGAGCGGAACCCCGTAGGCGGTCATGTGTCACCTTTGGCATGTTTCCGGCAGTTCCTGCAGCCATACTGGTGCCAAACGTCGTGTCCTGCACTCCTTTGGACCCCACCAGAAAGGCCGAGAGGGGGGTTTTGACGACTGGGCAACTCTCAACCTCCATAAATTTGCCCAGGCATGCGCCATGGAGAGGTCACTCCATAGTTGACCACTGACCACCTCCAGGCGCGTATCCATTGTCTCTCGAGATAAGGAGGCCCAAAAGAAAGAAAGAAAGGGCCATAATGTCCACGTACCTACATTTTGAGGGTGGGATTTGTCTCCATGAGGATTCGGCCCTGTTTTCATTCACCAGCAGACTGAGGTTCTGCTCTGATGGCATTACCATGGCATGAACCTGGTAGATTTTTGGCCCTTTCATATAATTAACCCTAGCTGAAATGTCTTTCTACTACACAGGAAATTATTGATAGCAACATACTCAATAGCATTTTAGAAACTGAGCACTTACAGATGCCCTAGAGCTGGCTTTTTATTTTATCTGTAGACTGCATTTTCTAATTTATGTGTTGTAGCTGGGTATTGCAAGATTAGTTGCAAATGTAATCCCTGTGACTAAGTGAAAATTGGAGCATAGGTGACATTTTTGGAATGTTTCTCCTGTAACATTTATAATGGGAGTTTAATTACTTTGCAGTTCAAGAACGAAGGTGCGGGAGATGTCTGACACATCATTTCATTTTCTACATGGCTTTATTGCCCTGTTCCCAGTGGAAATCATCCAGAATATTTCCAAAGGAGTGTGCTCCAGTTTAGATTCCTAATGGCCTCAGAATTCAAAACTTATTGGAGCATAATTTGGAAAAAATATTTTATGCAAATTACCATATACATTGAAAAGGTTTTTTTTATTTTATGTATAGAACCTCCAACCTTTATATTAAGAGAATTGAAGGGTGTAGAAATTGAACTTCTCTGACAGCAGGTACTCATAATATAAGATGGGTGTATCAGTGCTTCTGGGAATGAGGGAGGTTGGAGGTTGGTGCTTGGAGTGGGGGTCCCCTATTGGTATATGGCCGGTGGGGTGGTCTGCACCCCTGGGCCAGATTTTGGAAGGGCTGCGGAGATGGGAACAGAGGTGGGCAGGCCCGCAATTTCCCTCTGATGGCTGGCAGGCCAGTTTGCTGGCATGTTCCAGCCTCGGGGCCATTTTCAAAGAGGTTGATTGTGGGGGGAGGGGGGTTGAGGAGCGGGTGACAGCTGCCTGCCCGCAAGCAGTGGGTGACCCAAGCCCCTTAATGAGCCTATTAAGGCCAATGTGCAGCTGCCAACCAGAATTTTCCAGTCGTCGGTCAGGGCCCCTGCTGAGGCCGAATCCCGGCCAATGAAGGGAAGAGGCCTCCCAGTGGAAGTCTGCAGGACCAGAACTCCACCTAACATTTTTAACACCCCACCCTGTGGCTGCGATTCAGGGTGCCTCCATCTGAAGTTGGGGATGACAATTTTTCAGTGCTGGAGGCCATCCATCCTCAGCAGCCCAACTGCCATCTTTAATTGGATAATGAGTGCGCACACTGGCCACTAATTGGCCTGCTCATTAAACATCATGTCGAGCATCAGGTGCTGACGTGATGCAGGGCCAGGACCCAGAAATGCAAGGTCCCGACCGCAGAAGGAAAGTTCCTTTTTTCCCACCACTCTCACAGGTCACTGAAGCCTTCTCCACTTTGTAAAGTATTTTCATGCTTTCCCCAATTTGCATTTCCACTTTAACTATAGCGGAAAGGTTGCACTGTCTCCTCGTCAGCTGCCGTGAACTGATGAGCAAACGTTTCCTTGGCATTTTGAGCAGCTTCTGCTTCATCAGACATTCTCCTTGGCACGCACTGCTGGGCCAGTAGGTGGTGATGGCAGTGGAGAGCACCAGGTTGGGGCAGTTTCGGCACCTGGACATCCCTTTGGGGACAAGAGCAGTGTCTTTGGCGGGCTCGGGGACAGAGCAGAGAGCTATGGGTAGCAGGCAGAAGTGTGGGCAGGAGAGAAAGAGCCAAAGCGAGTGGCCTAAGATCTGCATCAGTGATTGTGAAATGGTACCGGCAAGGGGGAATTGGAATGTGCATCCAGCTACCAAGGGCCACGGAAGATTAGTAAGGGAACATGTATGCCCCAGAGGTTGAGAAGCCATGAGATGCTGAAGCAGTCTCTATTGATCTGGATATCCAGGTAATTTGTGATTCATGGGTTCAAGTAGAACTAGCAATGGGAGGGCTATGAACACGTCTGCTCTCAACTTTGTTCTTGCAGTGCTTCAAGTATAGTATTTAAGTCTAAAACCCCCTTGCAAAGAGTGGAGATAAGAGGTCGAGAGAGAAAATTTCAGGATCACAAACCTGCACTCCTGCTGAAGCGAGGCATTCATGACCCATTGTTTAACAAACAGGTCTGCTACACTGCTGATTTACAACAAAGAGTTAAACTCTCAATAGTTCTCCTGCTTCGGGGCAGCAAGCAATGGTGGTCCACTGTAATGAGTTTGTTTCTTTAAGGTAAGTGTTATGACCAAGTGAGAAAGGTGTCTCGGGATTCCCTATCAGTCTTTTCCTGGTTTGTCCGAAACAGGATTTAATTTTTTTAAATCGTGTTTTAGCTTCCCTCTCAGTGAGTCCTTGTTCACTGCTCTCTAATTGTAATGGCAAAGAAATTAATCAGACAGTTTTTCTCAGATTTAAACAGGAAAGGTAATTTTCCAACCTTAAAACTCTAATTAAATTAAAACTACTAGAAATACGCAAAACGACCATGCTGGCATGCATACACAATAAACTTACATGCAAATAGAGACAGAAAAGGAGAAAGAATCAAAGGAGAAAAGGTTTAAAGCAATAGCTGGAGTTCAGTTACTGGCTTTGGTTTGATGTAAAGTCTTTGATTGTAGTTAAGGCTTGCAGTTCTCATTGGGGCCCAGTGCACACTTTCAAACTTGTTTCAATGGTCTTCTGTCTTGAGGCTTGAGTTACTTCCGTGGGTCCCTGGAACTCTGCATGAGAGAGAGAATGATAGGAAGAGATCCTCTTTCTCTTTGTCTTCAAATTACAGTCTCTTCTAAAAACTGTAGTGTGAGCACAATTCAATTAACTCCAAGTTGGCCAGCGGGTCTCTCATGTGACTAACTCCTTGTTTGGAACAACTTCTCCTGCAGTTTGTGGATTTCCCCAAACTTACCAGACATTCTCAGTGCGGGGCCAGTGGGGTTGGGGGGGGGGGGGAGGGGGTTGCAGCTGGTGGGTGGAATGGTGGCTCAATGACTGTCAATGTCTCTTGACCATTCACCATTGACAAAAATCCATCTGGCTAATTGAACCAGGGAGGTACTCCCTTTGTCTTCTTCCTGCAACTGTCTTTTAGAATACAAATGTACAGCCATGTTTTCAGCCACTGTCTTTTAGAATGCAAATATGCAGCCATATTTTCAGCCACTGCTGTGGTCTTTTTAAACAAGTTATTTCAAGTCCAGTAACAGTTCAAAAGTAATGTTCCATATGACAAAATTAATATGTCTCATTTTTGGCAGGTGTGGTTTTCATCACATAAGTTTTTTTTCTTCGTGAGTGTACTTTCATGTTTGGTGCCAATGGAATAAAGAGACACTGAGCTGGAACCGTTACACGTTCATTGTTCTTTTTCCTGCGGTTATATGACCAATCACATCTTCTGGGTTATGTATGGATCTTTTACTTCTCTAATTTCTCTCAACATGCCTCATTTTGTTTTAAGCTCTTACTGCTTCTGTCATTTAATTCTTTCCTATTATCCACTGATATATTTTTTTTTTCTGTGCCAGCCGTGGCTCTGTTGGTAGCACTCTCACCTGAGCCAGAAAGTTGTGGATTCAAGTTCCACTCCAGGACATGAGTGCAAAAATCAAAGCTGGCACTCAGTGCAATACCGAGGGAATGCTGCACTGTTGGAGGTGCCATCTTTCAGATGAAACTGATGCCTCAGCTGCCCTCTTGGGTGGACGTAAAAAATCCCCACAGTGCTATTTTGAAGAAGAGCAGGGAAGTTATCCCCGGTATCCTGGCTGATATTTATCTGGTTATTATTATGTCCCTGTGTGTGGGAGCTTGCTGTGTGCAAATTGATTGCCGTGTTTCCTATATTACAAAAGTGATTACACTTCAAAAGTACTTCACTGGCTGTAAAGCATATTGAGCTATCCTGCAGTCATGAAAGACGCAATATAAATGCAAATCTTTAGTTTTCTTTCTTCTTCGCTTGTGTATGTAATCATTTTTCCCCACATCCTTATAAGCTGTTACTCTGACATTTTTATAGACCTGGAATGTTAAGCTGAAACTGATCCTATGCTGGAATCAATTTGAACATAAACTTTATCAAACACTGGAAGTGGTGTAAAAGCTGAATCCATGGCCAGAATTTCACCAGGCCTTTAGTGACGTGTTGGGAAGTGGGAAGGATGGCAAAATGGTGCGGCAAGGCGGGTGGGGGTACTGCCTGACATCTTCCTGCTGCCATGCCATTTTGCCAGTGGCGGAAATAGTGACAGATGGTCCAGAGCCCAATTGAGCCAATTAAGTAACCAATTAAGGGCCACTTCCCACCTCCGCAGGCATTTTGCCTGTGTTGGGGGACCCGCCACTGTGTGGGAAGACCATCCAGTGAAACCTGGCAGTTCCCAGTGGGCTCCACGGGGGTCCCCTCCTTTTTGGTCACTCCATGGGCCATGGAGGGGTCCTGGTGGCAATGGCTGACCTTGTGACGATGGCACCGCCTACACCCAATGACCCCACCCACCCCCCGATTTGCCGTGGCCTGCCAGGCCCCAGCGTCCCCCAACCCCACTACTACTCTTCAAGGCACCCTCTCCTTGCAGCTGCAGCCTCAGCAATGGCCACCACTAGCAGTGGTGCTGCTGAGCTACCGGCCCTCTGATTGGGCTGGCAGTTCTTGGGGGCAGGAGATCATCCTTAATTGAGACGGCAGCCCGGCGGTGGTCACGTAAATTTGTTGCTGCCAGGAATATGCCTCACCTGGTCTCACTGCCGGCCAAAGCAGGGTCACCTGACACTTTTGGTCCCATAGGCGGGACTTCAGCCACAGTGGAAAAATTCAGCCCTGTGTCTTTCGGAGTTTTACTTTAAATTCAGAAACAGCAAAAAAGGTTTGGTGACTGGGCTCACGATACCCAAGGTCAACAATGAGTTGGATCGGTATAAAACAAAAACAGACTACTCTATCTGCATGCTTCTGATTATTGAATTTATTGGTATAGTTCTGATTTTGTGAATAATAAAGTGCAATCTCCAGAACTGCAGATGGTAGGCTCTATTTCAGTAACAGTAGGGTGCCAGCCTTGGCTCAGTTATTAGATCTCACATCTGAGTCAGAAGGTTGTAAGGTTGGAGGCAGAAACCCTCAACTCATTTCAAAGGTACCTGGACATGCACCTGAAGTTCTGTAACCTGCAAGGCTACGGACCAGGTGCTGGAAGCTGGCATTAGATTGGGCTGCTTGATTTTTCGGCTGGTGCAGACACGATGGGCTGAATGACCTCCTTCTGTGCCGTAATTTTTCTATGGTTCTATGGTAAGTTCAAGACTCATTCTGAGTTTTGAGCACATAGTCCAGGCTAACACTCCTGAAGTACTGAGGGAGCACTTTACTGTTTGAGGCGTTGTCTTTTGGATGACATGCTCGGCCAAGCCCTCCCATCTGCTCTCTCAAGTGGACATAAAAGATTCCTCGACATGATTTGAAGAAGAGTAGGAGGGTTTCTCCCTAGTGACATGGTCAATGTTCATCTTTCAGCCAGCATCACTAAAATAGATTAACTGGTCATTATCTCATTGCTGTTAGTGGGACCTTACTGTGTGCCAATTGGCAACTGTGTTTCCTACAACAGCGACTATACTTCAAAAAGACTTCATTGGCTGTACAATGCTTCGGATGTCCTGATGGCATGAAAAGTGCTTTCTTTCTAGCTGCACGGAATTATACAGGCCCCCCCACCTACCCCCCCCGCCATGACCCCCGGCGCCAAGGGGCTGTTAAAATTCAGCTGTTATTGTAGAGTTCTACTGCTGAGTAGCAGCACTGGGGTTTTATTTCCTGCATGCAAAATATTCTTTGTTTTTTGCTAAATATTGACCATTATGGGGTAGTTTCCATCACAGTAATAATACACGTGATTGAAGTTGACTTGACTTGATTAGTTTTGCTATAGCGTGATAGAATTGGCACTTGATGTTTATCAGTTTGATAATTGTTTTGTTTCCACATGTACTGTACAACATACAATTAGATGAAGTCTTCTGGCCAGTTCCAAAAGTCCACCCTATCTCCAGGACTCAACAGTGCAAAATGTTGGATGGATTTCTTTATCTAATCGATGTTTTGATTCATAGTTTTGAACCATTCTGATCACCAAAATGTCACGTATCTCTTTCTATAAACATAGATTATTCATTGGTTAAGTCTAAGCTATACAATCACGGTGTTTATTCCAACAGGAAACTTCCAGTCTTTCCTCAAATGTATGAAATACAGCCATCAGGGGAGATTTAAGTCCTTTCTGTTGTGAATGAAAGACATTAAACGTTGATGTTAAAGCACTATCAAAGCAGTAATGTTGTTAAACAGCAGAATGTGCAAGAGGATGAGAGGATATAACTGGTAGGTTTTCCTAAAGTTGGCAGTCTATACTGGGGAGAATGTCAGATGCAATGGAAGTTATCTGAAAGCTGATTTTTTTTTTAATACATACCCAATTCTCCCCTCTTTCAACAATAATAGATTGTCAGATTTGAAATTGTCCTATTAGATTTATGGATTGTAGTAAAGTAAGTGTGATATTTTCACTAAGAACCAACAGAAATTTGCAGTTTTGAACCGTGAGGAGGGTCGGGGCGAAAGGAAATATTGTATATATAATTGAAGAGAAAATATGGATTTTAAATCGTCAATATTTCTGGTTCATTTGACCAGCTTCACTCACATTCTAACCTCAATTGATCTGATCTTGTCTGATCCCTCCAGTTATACTCAACTGCTAAGGGCTGAACTGAAAAAGGTTCTTCTCCTTCAGTGAATGGCAGTGCCTGAGATTTTCTCAGGCATATCTGTGGGAGGTCCACATTATGCTCTTTCTGGGGCAATGTGAGCACGAACGTGTCTGTGGGACACAGAAATTATGAAATAATGACCTCAGTGAGTCCATAGGTTCTGGCAGATGGAGCACTGTGTGATTTTCATTTGTATTTGGCAAAATGCATAATTAATATTCAAACACTATAGGTTACGATACTACACCAAGAAGGTCTGACCTTCAGTTTTACTCTATAAAATGGGGCTAAAAGCAGATGTCCATTGTTGGAGGTGCCTCTCAGCATCAAAAGCATCACTGTAAATGGAATTTAATTGTTTTAAAGTTGAAAGCTTCTCAAGGCCAACATTCACCTCCAGATCTGTGATCATGTTGAAGTATATTATGTCCATTTTAAGTCAATAATTTAATTCACTTTGCAGGAAACTAGGCATAATGTTTGTAAGAATAATGTGGTCTGTGATTTCTTGGACACTTATGTTTGCAACAGAAATGATCTGAACTCTTGCACAAGTTTTTAAATTTTAAATTATTTATTTTTTCAGGTCATTGGAAACAATAATTTCTTTTGAGTGAAACCTTGAATTATTGTCAAAAATAATTGAAACAACAGAGCCTGGCATTATGTCTTTGTAGCGTTAAACACAGAAAAGGTTATAAATGAAAATAAAGAGAAAGATGATGAGAAATGACGGAAGTTTCAGGCCTTCTTGGGCACCCTGCTCCCTTGTATTTGTCAATAAGTGAATTGCTCATTTGGAGAGCCGGTGCAGACATGATGGGCCGAATGGCGTCCTTGTGCACTGTAACAATTCTGTGATTCTGTGATAATTGCCATGGTTAACTTGACCTCTGTAGTCAGCAGTCTTCAGACTCTTAACAGATTATTCACCTCTCAATGATCTCTTAAGTGGATTTAACTCTGGTAATATAGATATTAAGAATTTGTATTTTTCTCCATTTCCAAGTTTCTGTGATGTTATGCACCTGTAGTTTCTTCATTATTGACAAGCCTCTCAAACCATCTGTAGTTATATCACTAGGATTACAAAAAGTACTGTGTGTGTATACACATTGAGCTACCAGGAAACAAAGCAGGTAACGAAAAATAAATTGGCTTGGGTTGATGAGTGGCAAATAACATTAATGCCACACAAGTGCCAATCAAAGGCAATCTCCAACAAGAGAGAATCTAACCATCTCCCTTTGACATTCAATGGCATTAGCATCTACTGAATCCCCCAACATCAACATCCTGGGGGTTACCGTTGACCAGAAACTTAACTGGACCAGCCATATAAATACTGTGGCTACATAAACAGGTCAGGGGCTGGGAATTCTGCATTGATTATCTCACCTCCTGACTCCCCAAAGCCTGTCCACCACCTACAAGGCACAAATCAGGAGTGTGATGGAATACTCTCCATTTACCTGGATGTGTGCAGCTCCAACAACACTCAAGAAGCTCGACCCCATTCAGGACAAAGCAGCCTGTTTGATTGGCACCCCACCCACCACCTTAAACATTCATTCCCTCCAATACTGGCACACAGTGGCAGCAGTGTATACTATCTACAAGATGCACTGCAGCAGCTCACCAAGCCTCCTTCGACAGTACCTTCCAAACCTTCCCCTACCTCTCGAAGGACAAGGACAGCAGACATTTGGGAACACCACCACCTGCAAGTTCCCCTCCAAGTCACACACCATCCTGACTTGGAACTATATCGCCATTGCTTCACTGTCACTGGATCAAAATCCTGGAACTCCCTTCCTAACAGCACTGTGGGAGCATCTGCACCAAATGGATGGCAGCGATTCAAGAAGGCAGATCACCACTACCTTCTAAAGGCCAATTATAGATGGGTAATAAATGCTGGGCTTGCCAGTGATGCTCACATCCCATGAATGAATAAACAAAAAAGGTACAATTAAGGAAACCCTGAGAAATTTGTGGCAATTTCTAGCTGTTTACATTGTTTCTCTGGGAGTTCTGCGGGAAATTCCAGTTGGCAATATCTACAACTCTCTATTTAGATTAGATTAGAGATACAGCACTGAAACAGGCCCTTCGGCCCACCGAGTCTGTGCCGAACATCAACCACCCATTTATACTAATCCTACACTAATCCCATATTCCTACCAAACATCCCCACCTGTCCCTATATTTCCCTACCACCTACCTATACGAGTGACAATTTATAATGGCCTATTTACCTATCAACCTGCAAGTCTTTTGGCTTGTGGGAGGAAACCGGAGCACCCGGAGAAAACCCACGCAGACACAGGGAGAACTTGCAAACTCCACACAGGCAGTACCCGGAATCGAACCCGGGTCCCTGGAGCTGTGAGGCTGCGGTGCTAACCACTGCGCCACTGTGCCGAGTCAGCAATAAAAATGGCAGCTCGGGAAAAAAATAAATTGAGCATTTGGCTGGCTGAAATTGCGCCCCTTTCTTACTTTTCTGTGGGATTTTTGATGAACTATTATGTACTAAATCGGTATGTTTACATTGCTTACTTGATTCAGAGAGAGATGTGATGCTTGATTGTTTCTCCTCTGTTACAGATTTGTGGGACTCAAGACCTTTAATTAAATAGATGGGTATGCAAGAAAGTGGTTAACCTGCTGTTTTGTTGCAAATAATGACATGACAATATCAGCCATTCCACCCCTTTGATTCACATTTTGCAATAAGCACGCAGAGATATTAAGCATGCATAGATATTATTGCACAATGAACTGAGCCCTATAAATTACCAGAAATTTTAAACAGTACTGTCATAAAGTAGAAAATAATTAATTGTTTATCTAGCAGTGGGCTCTTTATCTGTCAGTATATTCCCTCCCATTAAGCTCCCACAATAGTTACTTTTTGTTTGAGGCTTCTATTGCTTTCTCCAGGTTCCCTCCTCAACACCTCCTAAAAGAATGGGGAATAAAGAGTAAAAGGAAAATAGAGAGAAAGAATAAAATAAAAGAAAGCATTTCTATAGCATCTTTCATGACCTCAGGATGCCCCAAAGTGCTTTATAGCCAATGAAGTGCTTTTGAAACGTCGTCGCTGTTGTAATGTGGGAAATGCAACTACCAATTTGTGCACAGCAAGGTCCCACACACAGAACTGTGATAATGACCAGATAATTTATTTTTGTGATGTTGTTTGAGGGATAAATATTGCTCAGGACACTGGGGATTATCCCCTCCTCTTCTTCAAAATAGTGCCATGGAATCTTTTACATCCACCTGACAGATCTTCAGTTTAACAGCTCATCTGAAAGACAGCACACTGTGACAATGCAGTAATCCTTCAGTACTGCACTGGAATATCAGCTTTAATTTTTGGAATAGGACTTGAACTCACAACTTACTAACTTAGAAGCTAGAGTGCTACCACTGGCCCACAGCTGATACCTAAGTTAGCAGCAGTATTGAGTTAAAGATGCCTTGCATATGTGTACGTTTATTCTTGTCACATTATGTGGTAAGGCTTTTATATCAACATTTATAGTTGATCCTGTCTAACATAAATAATAAGTAGTTGGCATTTATCACACTGGTGGTGCTCTGGCACCTTTTTATTCCTGTCTCCTCTGATCTTGGGTTACCTCTGGCTGCGTTCCTTACCCCAAAAGCTAAAGAAAACAGAAGAGACGAAGAAGGAGGAGAAGACGAGAACCGCAAAGAGGGAGAAGAAAAAGTTGAGCAGAAGAGGAATGAAAAGAGGAGCTGTAAGACCGAGACACAAAGTACCCTTCGGCTAAAGTGAGCACAGGATATGCGCTAATATTTTAAGATGTTGGTTAAGTGTTTAAATTTGAGTTGGCATTATAGTAATAAAACCTACTTCTGAAATCTGGGTAGCATTATGATAGAATGATTAGTGTTCATTTTCACAGTGCCTTCTCAGCATGTGTCTGGAGGGCTTCCTGGTCCCCTGATCAGATAGGAGACATCTCTCCTCCTTTCCACCTCCTCCACCAAGACTTCCACTGCAGCATATAAATACCTGTGTACCTGCTGTGTCACATGTTCAGCCATTCCTCTATCTTTCCTAGGTCAGATTCAGCTCAAACAGGACTCCCAGCACCTACTCCAGCCACAATCCATGTCCCCTTTCCAAGATTCAGGCGAGCTTTAAGCAATGCAGGTGAGCTTTAAATAATGCTAGTAAGTATCGATTTTGAGATCCTGCTGATGCAAGCAGTCAATCAACAATGTATTTCGTGCTGGCTGCATGCACATTTCATGTTAATGAGAAGGCAACACAAAGATGCCGTGCTCCCTGCAATGCATTGAATGGGCACAGGTTAATGGCACATTGCGATCCCTGTGCCCATTTTTGGGGTCTATTTAATTTAGCCCCGCTGATTTTCAGCCACTTCCACCATTAATATCTTCTTGCTAAATGCATAGAAACTGGAAATTCCAATGATTCTTATAACAAAAAGCCAATAAATAAACAATTCCACAAACACACACCATGTCAGGTCTGGAACATTTTCTTCAGAAGCTGTGTACACTTCTTGAATTATTAGAAACAAAATTCTATGCAAACCACGTGCCTTCCTTTTTTACTGAGAATCACAGAAGAAGAGGGAATTCAGAGTAGTTCTACATCAACAAGTGGATTTCTGGTAACTGAGACACTTGCATCACTCAGCCAGGAGATTGTGTGCCCATTACATTGTTCTGTCTGTAATATGGTTGCTACTCAGGATTACTGTGTAGGAATGAATAATGATATGTCTGAAAACATGTTTGGATTTTATATTAACAAGTAAAGGTCTTGCTTGAATCATTTCCATAATCACCAAGATTGTTTAGAGGGAATTTCAATCTCCAAGGCAGGTGGGTTGGAAGCAAAAACATTTTAAAATATCAAATCTGACCCCAACCCTCCCACTTGTGGTTTTATCAGAGGTGGGAAAGGTGAGTTGTGGGGTCAGATGACTGATCTGCTATCGGGTAAGCTTGATAAATACATGAGTTAGAAAGGAATAGAAAGTTATGCTGTTGGGGTTAGATGAAATAGGGTGGAAGAGGTTTGTGTGGAGCATAAACACTGGCATAAAGCAGTTCAGCTGGATGACCTGTTTCTGTACTGTACGTTCTATGTGATGCTGCCTAAAAATGATGGCCTAAGCATTCAAAGCTGCTTCTTCTAATCTGAAAATCAAACAAATCAACTGGTAGTTGGTGACCTCAGCACTCAGTAGTATTACTTATTTAATTACAACACTTGTCATGACTCCTTTATTAATTGTAATTAGGTTTCATAAATTACAGCACTTTGAAAATATTTTGCTGGCTGTTAAGTATTTTGGGATGCCCTGAGGTCTTGAAAGGTGATATGTAAAGGTAATATATAAATGCAAGTTTTTTTTCTAGTGAGTCTTTTTTTCCAGTAAGTCTTTGGTTTATTGATACGATTCATTCCTCTGAGTTGGAAGGTTCAGCATTTGAACACCACTCCAGATAGGCCAGACGAGCAGAAACAATGGCTCCAGTTTTGAATTCTGTGTTGGCATTCAGCAGGAAACTCATGTCTCCCCATTGCAGGAAGTGTGGGAGCCCATGGTACAGAGATGGTCCATGTTGCGGTCTGTCGCACTCTTTGAATCTACCACTTCTTCACACTTTTTGTGAAGATGCAGAAACAACAAGCGAGTAACCAAGCTGAGGGGGCCAAAGCCTACAGTGCATGAAATCCCCATGTTTGAAAGGAGAGAAAGGGAAGACAAAGTAAATCAAGAAATAAAGGTGAATTTCCTTGGGGCATCTCCCTGTTCCACTGCTGTAACCTTGGCAGAGATTCATTGGAAACCCTGGGTAGAATTTTATTCTCTCTCCCATGGCAGGTTTGGAGGCAGAGATAGCATAAAATCGGCTGTGAAGGTGACAGGGCGATTGCCGCCAACATCTTGCCTCCACCGAAATTTAGTCCAGAGCAGGAAGGCCTCTGAATGGCCTTCCCGCTCTGCCACCAATTAAGGCCCTTAACTGGGTAATTAACCCCCAATTAAGAGCCTCTTGTCGCTGCAGCTGCAGTTACCTGTGCGATGGGCGGAAAAACCGTGCAGGCTGCTTTCCGGCTTTGGGGGATGGGGGTGGAGGGTGGTGGTCCCTCGTTCAAAGGCACTTAGTGCCTGAATAAAGACCTGACATCAGGAAGGGGGGGGGGGGCCTGCTAAGGGCCACCCCCTCTGTCCATGCTGCTGACCCCCCCCCCTCCCTCCCCACCTCGTGAGACCCCTCCCACCCTGACCTACCTGAATCCTGGCTCCAGTGGCATTCCTCAGCCTCCAGAGTGGCCACCTCCAGCAACAATCACTGCCTCCACAGGGGCGCTGCAGCTGCCAGTCTCTGATTGGCTGGCAGCTCTCCAAGGGTGGGAATTCTGATGATGGGGTCCTAAGTTGATAGAGGAAGTGTTAGATAGGCTGTCTATACTTAATTTGAAAAAAGCACCAGGACCAGATGAGATGCATCCAAGGATACTGAGGGAAGTGAGGGTGGAAATGAAAGAGGCACTGGCCATAATTTTTCAGTCTTCCTTAGACTCAGGTGTGGTGCCAGAGGACTGGAAAATTGCAAACGTTGCACCCTTATTCAATAAAGGGCGTAAAGATAAGCCCAGCAACTACAAACCAGTCAGTTTAACTTTGGTGGTGGGAAAACTTCTAGAAAAAATAATTAGGGACAAAATCAATAGTCACATGGACAAATGCGAGTTAATTAAAGAAAGCCAGCATGGATTTCTTAAGGGAAAATCATTTTTAATTAACTTTCTGGAGTTTTTTGAGGAGGTAACAGAGAGGTTGATGAGGGCAATGCTGTTGATGTGGTGTACATGGACTTTCAAAAGGTGTTTGATACAATGCCACACAACAGACTTGTGAGCAAACCTGTAGTTCATGGAATAAAAGGGACAGTAGCAACATGGATACAAAATTGGCTGAGTGACAGGAAACAAAGAGTGGTGGTTAATTGATGTTTTTCAAACTGGAAGAAGGTTTGTAGTGGAATTCCCCAGGGATCGGTGTTGAGACCCTTGCTTTTCCTGATATATATTAATGACCTAGACCTTGGTGTACAGGGCACAATTTCAAAGTTTGCAGATGATACGAAACTTGGAAGCATTGTAAACTGTGAGGAGGATAGTGTAGAACTTTAAAAAGGACAATGACTAGTTGGTGGAATGCGCAGACAGGCGACAGATGAATTTCAATGCAGAGAAATGTGAAGTGATTCATTTTGGTTGGAAGAACATGGGGAGACAATATAGAATAAAGGGTACAATTCTAAAGTGGGTGCAGAGTAGAGAGACCTAGGTGTATATGTGAATAAATCATGGAAGGTGGCAGGACAGGATGAGAGAGAGGTTAATAAAGCATATGGTATCCTGGGCTTTATTATTAGGGGCATAGAGTACAAGAACTTATGTTGAACTTATATAGACACCAGTTCGGCCTCAGCTGGAACATTGCGTCCAATTCTGGATGCTGCACATGAGGAAAGACGTGAGGGCATTGGAGAGAGTACAGAAAAGATTCACGAGAATGGTTCCAGGGATGAGGAATTTCAGTTATGAAGATAGATTGGAGAAGTTAGGACTGTTTTCCCTGGAGAAGAGAAGGCTGAGAGGTGATTTGATAAAGGTATTTAAAATCATGGGGGTCTGGACAGAGTAGATAGAGAGAAACTGTTCCCACTCGTGAAAGTATCGAGAATGAGACGGAGCAGATTAAAAGTATTTGGTAAGAGAAGGAAGGTGGCATGAGGAAAAACATTTTCATGCAGCGAGTGGTTAAGGTCTGGAATGTGCTGCCTGAGAACATGGTGGAGGCAGGTTCAACTGAAGTATTCAAAAGGGAATTAGTTATATGAAAAGGAAGAATATGCAGGGTTATGGGGAAAAGGCAGGGGAATGGAAGTGAGGGAATTGCTCTTCCAGAGAGCCAGTGCAGACATGATGGGCCAAATGGCCTCCTTCTGTGCTGTAACGATTCTGTGACATTTTCCACCGCCAGCATAAAATACACCACACTGCACACCCCACCCCCCCACCCCACCCCACCCCCCACACCGGTTACATGCAGAAATGAGGTTACCAAAGTATGAGTGGGAGAAATTCTTAGAAAATCTATCCCTGAACATTCTTTTAACATTCATTCTTCAGATAACATGCTGTTCTGGGGTAGATTAGCATCTTTATGGCCCGGGCATAAAGCATTGCCTTGCAGTAGAGAGGAAAATTGCCAAAGGAGGTCATGTGTAACATAAATGCACCCTCTCTCTTTCCCTTTATTAATTGAAATGGATGGGAAATTAGTCGGCTCTATTACAATCCCCTCTTCATCAGTGTCTGTAATCTGCATTACTGGCATTGCTAGTTCAAGAGCAAAAAGCCTGAGAAAGGTCTACAAACTGCAAATTCACTAAATTTCCAACTGAAATCATTACAACAGAAAACTGTAGTTCTAAATTTAGCAGATGGGATGGAGAGAGTTAAAACGAAAACACAATCTATCGATTCAAAGTTTCCGTATCTGGTTTGATTGGAGACTGCCTGATAACTGTCTGTAAGTACAAATTATAGATGGGATTTAAACCTAAGGAAATATTATCATTATGATATAACGTTTCTGTGGAATTATGGAAAGTGAACAATATCAAAATTACCATTTATAATAAAGTGGAAATGGGTATTTCCACTGTATTTCATTAGTCTCTTACTTGATCACAAAATCTAGGCTGACACTCCAGTGCAGCACTGAGTAAGTGCTGCAGTGTCAAAGGTGCAGTCTTTCAGGTGAGACATTAAACTGAGTCCCCGTTTGCCCTCTCAGGTGGACGTACAAGATCCCATGGCACTATTTCAAAAAACAGCATGGGAGTTGGGAGTTCTCCCCGATGTCCTGCCCAATATTGATCCTTCAACCCACATCACTGATAGCTGGTTATCTGGACATTATCGTACTGGTGTTTGTGCCAATTGCCTGCTGTGTTTCTTACAGTAAAGCAGTGACTTCCTTCAAAAGTATTTAATTGGCTATAAAGTGCTTTGGGACATCCATGAGGCAATGAAAGGCGCTATCTAAATACAGGTTTTTATTTTCTTTTTAGTCTTATATTTGCCACTTTCTCTTTAGTGTATGTACTTTTCATACCTTGCCAGTATCTCTGCAGAAATAGCATTTGATGCTGTCAGTACCTGTACAGGTTTATCTCAAACGGTCAGACATGAAGGTGGACTTGACTGACAGGAATTTGTTGCAGTGTTTATGTTAGACAGAACACTTATTCTGTGAAACAGACTTTTCCTTGGACTGGCACTCAACTGGAAGAGAGTTAACTATCATCATCATAAACTTGTAATCTGTGTTCATGCTGATTTGGGGCTAACCCAAACCACCTTATAAAGCACCAAATTATTATTCAGGACTATGTCTGGAGCAGTTTTCATTACATGTCCAGATGACTCATTTTAGTTTAGTACACTCTTAGCATTACATATAAACTGCATTGACGACTTAATTTGTGGCATTTGCTGATTAAATATTGCTATTTTTAGATCCTACTGCCCGTCATTGCCTTTGTAACTGTAGCTCACTACAAGATTCAGACAATAACCTCCTCCTGACCCATTAATGCAGGCAAAGAACACAAGATTTACAGTTCAAGATGAATTAAGTCAGTCTGGCATTCTCAATTTACACTGAGTACCTCTCGGCCAGACTGGAAACATTTAGAACAGTGCACTGTCTGCATTTTTAATGTGCATCCCAGCTGGTAAAAGCAGACTTGTAATGACAGTAAAATATGTACCATCTTTGCAAGCTCAATTTAAATTTAACAGGCCCACTTAATTAAAAAAAACTTAGCATTTCTTAAAGATGCAGTGACCTTTTTCTCATTGTCAATAATTGAATTTACTCACAATTATGGCAAAATTAAGCATCTGCCTGCAGAAAGTGATCTCGGCAATACCTTGGACTGTAAAATTACAATTATGCAACCAGTGCTTGATCGGGTAAATTCACGGATTGTATGCTCAATGGGACTGTTGAATTTACCCCAATATCTTCAGAGCTGCAAGCTTCATGTTCCTCACCAGCATTCAGTATTTGGGTGATGAACGTTGCCAATTTAAAGACCTTTTTGAAGACGAAGAACACAAAATTCAATTGCACAGCTCCCATTTTCCATATGTGAAATGGGAGGCGAGAGGTTCAATGGGGAATACAGTGTGAGGGCACCCATCCAGAGCTGGAATCACCATTTTGAATTGAGCACCCTCACTGGCATCTTAAAGTGTACGCTGGAAGCATGCAGATAAGATTTAAATAAGGGTTCTACGCTCATTGCAGGAATCTTTTGTGAAATTGTTCTGCCCAGTGCCTGCCTCGTCATGTGATATATTCACTGAGCAATCATCGTGCTAGCTGTCAAAAAAGATCCTGTCAGAGTGCCATTTATAGGGGTCACCCCCATCATACAGGTAAGTTGCTGGTTTCTCCTATTAAACTGCTGGCCAACATCTAGGCCTTTTTGGGGTAATTTTCCCCATTGCACAACTGAATTGAGAGATCTGGAAAAAAAATGTCTTTCAGGTGCTGGACTGCTTGTTTGCTTTGCAAATATTCTAATGACCTCGTGGGTGGTCTGTTAGGTCTGCCTTTGGAGTTGGAGGAGGTGGGGGAGCATCAAAGGAGATTGAAGTAGCTGGAAAAAGAGGGAGGAGGATGGGCAAACTGTACAGGGGGCCATATCCACACCGGGTTTTCAGGCAACACGCTTTTTCATCTCAATTTGACCGAGGAGCAATGTGTGAGGCTAGAGAGGTTGCAATGCAATGCGGTCACCAGCTACAGCCACAACTGGACCAGGCCTGCAGTTGCCAAGGTCACTGTGGTCCTCAATTTCTGTGCAACAGGGTTGATCCAGACTGCAGAGGGTAACATCAATGACATCTTACAGTTAACTGTATCAGGGAGTTGACTGAGGCTCTCCACCTCGGGAGGAACAGATAAATCTCATTCTTGATGGACCAAGAAGAATAGGGTAAGAATGCACTAGCACGCATTGGAGACTTTCCAATAGCTCAAAAGCTGCATGCTCTTTGCCCTACGTGCTGCCCCCCCAGCAGTCTAGCCTCTTCCTCAACAGAAAGAGATACTGCTCCCTCAATATGCAGCTCATTTGCTGCTACAGGCAATGGATAATGCAGGTTCTGTGCTAGATTTCCTGCCAGCAGCCATGATTCAATCATTCTGTTTGCAAGATGTGAGGTATGAGGAAGTGCAATAGTGCAGAGAGTATGAGGTGCAGAGTTTGGGAGTACGAACAGAAGGAGGTGGAGTGAAGTGTGGTGTACTGATTGTAGGTGAGTAAAGGGAATTGTGGAGTCGAGGGTGATTGTGAGTACTGGGGCTGCAAGTGGTGTGCACAAGTAAACAAGCATGCCGAATGATTTTTTTTAATCCATTGGCTGGAAACCTGAATTAAATTTTTAAAAATGACAGCGTAAATGGCCACTGAAATTTGCGTCAAAATCCCTTCCATTCTACTGCATTGAGGGGGAGTCAATTTGTCTGGCCAGTCCCCTTCAGAACAATGACTTGAGAAGTTTGGAGTGCCTCATCTGGCCAGTCTCCATTAACAAGACATTAAAGGCAATCTTGGAACATTAAACTGGTGGAGACAGAGACAGGCCACTCAAGGGTAATCACTTGAACAATGGGACCCTGATTGAGAGAAGGGAGTTCCTAGACATGAACTAATTAAGTTGCAAGAGGAAATACACATTGAGCCATCATGTGTGTTTTAAGCCGGCATTTTTTTCTCTGCAGCAGACAAGCAACTGACACTGATCAGAAGAGACCCAAGTGGGGGTCCCCCTCTCTTTCCCCAGTCCACCTGGCAAGTTTTGAACTCTGCCTGCTGGCCGTAAACACCTCAGCCCATCACTGTGGCAGACAGAGACCCCATGAAGGAACCCATCTGCTATTTTCCAGGAAGACCATCAAATATGCTGGCCACATCAATAAGACAGAAGCCTCAGGACTACCGAGTTCAACCGGAAGACAACCGAGTCACCAAACTCCACAGACTGTCTACCCCTTTTCATTGCTTTGGACTCTAATCCGACCAATCTATCCTTCCCCACTCTGTAACCTATTTGTGTTTGTGTATGTGTGTCTGAAAGTTGGAGTATAGTTTATTACTTTAGGTACATTAAAGCTAATCTCTTTCTTTGCTAATCACAAGAAAACCTGTCCGATTGATTCTTTTATGATCGTAGCACATAAATAGTGAAGCACTCACTGAATTGGCAAGTACATTCACTTTTAAAAATAAACCCTGTTGCAGTCAAACGCGGAGAGGGAAAAGAGGTGAGCCCTTCAACCCTTCCTCACCTGATTGTAACAAAGGTTAAGATTCAGCTCTTTGATGACATCATTAAACCTTTTTCAACACTGGGGGGTAAGCACCTGGTATTGACCTACTTAATGACTTTTTCTAACGGTCAACACGTGTTGCCGGAAAGGTGTTCTGCCTTCTGGGAACAACAGGGTCGTCATCCTCCTGCTGTCTCCACAAGGGCCTTTAATGCTATATCTGAGATTTGGGGTACTTGGTCTTCCAGCTGTGTTGGAAAATTTCAAGCCTTTCCTGCAGCCATAGCAGACCTCCCCTTTAAGGAAGTGTAGACTGCTTTTAGGTGCCATCAGTGAAGCCTAATTTCTTACCCTCCATCACAAAAAGGCAATAAGCAGTCTTTGTACCACTGGCTGCAATGAGCTATCAGCGTGAATTTCCCATGGTCCCTGCAACCATGTGAACAGGCGCATGCAACATACAACCCATCCCCTGCACACCCATTTTCAGCTGAGATCAAATTTCTCGTTGTAGAACATTAGAAATTGGAGGAGACCATTCAGACCCTTGAGCCTGCTTCGCCATTCAATATGATCATGGCTGATCTTCTGCCTCAATTTCACTTTCCTGCCTGCTCCCCATAACCCTTGAATCCCTGAGAGGCAAAAAATCTGTCTATCTGAGCCTTAAACAAAATCAATGATGGAGCATCCACAACCCTCTGGGGTAGAGAATTCCTTTGAGTGAAGAAATTTCACCCCATCTCAGTCCTAAATGATCAGCTGCTTATCCTGAGGCTGAAATTCCCCAGCCAGTGGAAACAACCTCTCAGTGTCTACCCTGCCAAACCCCTTTAAAATCTTGTATATTTCAATGAGATCACCTCTCATTCTTCTTAACTGCAGAGAGTTTAGGCCCAATTTAATCAGCGTCAGATTAGCATCACAATATTTTTATGAAATGAAATCTGACTGATCTCCTTCCCCTACTGCTGACTAAGGACATTGTAGGTGTGTTCAGGAAAAAAAGATTAGCACTGGGAATTCCAGCCAGGTAGAGGACAGACATCAGGCACTACTGTGGGTGCTACCTAGGTCTTAAAGTCAGCAGCAATGTTAAAGGGGCAAGTCAAAGAGAGACTCAGGAGATCATCAGATAATGAGGCAGGATTTTTATTTTGATAAATTGGCATTTAATTTATGTGCCAGAAGCCCTGATATGCATGCCAGTGATGTTCAAGTGTATTTCAAGGTTATTTCTCGGTGAACGATTTTGTGGTCTGGTGCTGTGGTTGGAATAAGTAACAATCCAGGCACCTCTGCACTCTGCCTTGAAGGGAACTGCTACTAGAGTGGCACCATTGTGCCATGCAGCAGGTGGCGGAAGAGGGAAAACAAGTGTGGGTATGAAGAATGATTGTGTTGGAATAAGAGGTTTGACCATGAGCTTTCTCATTTTATTCCAGGTGAAATGTGGCAGGTATATGGTTGTGTTGTGAGAGGGAAGTTGATAGTAGCTCAGAATTGGCCCAGGTGAATATCTTCAAAAGCTGGCAAAGGGGCATTTGGTACTTTAGCCTCAACTGACTCTAAATATGCCTCATCTTTTTTCTGGGAGTAGGTTGCTCCTGAAATATATCCAATGCTATTATATGAATACAAGAGACTCTGGCATTCTTTTGAATGAATTTTTCATTTCTGGCCTTCAAACACTAGAACATCTATGGAGGATGTTTGGATGCAGTGCTATTCAGGAGCAGAATGAGAGTAAAGGATTGCCAATTATTTTTCTTCATTCATTTTTAAGATGCCGGAAAATATGCTCCAATATATAATGTTCAGAGTTCCTCATGTAATATTTTTGTCTACTTTGGAAAGAGGCTTGCATTATATAACTTTTATATATAAAATATTTGTTCTCAGGATGTGGATGACAGTGGCCACTCCAGACAGCATTAAGAATATCACAAAAGCTCCTTTCCTGGAAGGACATGAGTGAATCAATAACATTTATGGCCATTTTTCCTGATGCTTGCCTGCAAGTTGCTAGATTCATTGCTATGGTGGGATTGAACTCCGAATTGTTGGGTTGTTCATTGAGTAATATAAACTTTACCATACCCCATAGTTTCAAGCCACTTCATGCATCATGAGTTACTTCGTAGAGCAAAGTTTTGAATAAGAATTGACTAGAAATCTTGCTTGGATTATCAGATATTTTATTAATTGTAGACAGCTTTGTGCAATTTTAGCTGGAGCCTCAATTTGCTTAGTTCACCCCGAAATAGGGTCATTAAAGATTAGCTAATCCAATCCATTCCAAGGAACTAAAATTTGGTTCAAAGGAAGTATAAGAAAATATTTCAGAATGATCATACAAAACTTGTTCAACACTTTATTGATTTGAAACCAGTTTGAAATGCCCAATCTTGTGCCACTGGGAAGTGAGATAAATCTAAATAGTTATAGTATCTTGTGTGTTGGCTGTTTTGATTATTTTAAAGCATATTCAACAGGGCAACTCTTCTTGAAAGATGTTTTGTTCTGTAAGTTTAAATGAAGAAAAGTAATCTGCAAATAAGGGACTATTATTTAATTGGGCCCATACTGTATGAGGGTATGCATACAATGCTGTTTTGAACTTTTTAAATTCATTCTTGGGCAGTGAGTGTCACTGGCATTTAAAAGCCCCTAGGAAAGACGGCATTACCCCTGAAATAATCAAGAGTGCCAAGCCTGCTATACTTTCATCAGTCGACAAACTGCTTTGCCTGTGCTGGGACAAGGGAGCAGTACCACAGGACATGCACGATGCAAATATCATCACCCTCTATAAGAACAAGGGTGCCCGCGGTGACTGAAACAACTATCGTGGAATCTCCCTGCTCAGCAGAGTGGGGAAAGTCTTCACTCGAGTCGCTTTAAACAGGCTTCAGAAGCTGGCTGAGCGGGTCTACCCTGAGGCACAGTGTGGCTTCCGAGCAGAGAGATCCACCATTGACATGATGTTCTCCCTTTGCCAGCTATAGGAGAAATGCCACGAACAACAGATGCCCCTCTACGTTGCTTTCATTGATCTCACCAAAGCCTTTGACCTCGTCAGCAGACGTGGTCTCTTCAGACTACTAGAAAAGATCAGATGTCCACCAAAGCTACTAAGTATCATCACCTTCCATGACAATATGAAAGGCACAATTCAGCACAGCGGTGCCTCATCAGACCCCTTTCCTATCCTGAGTGGCATGAAACAGGACTGTGTTCTCGCACCTACGCTGTTTGGGATCATCTTCTCCCTGCTGCTCTTACATGCGTTCAAGTCTTCAGAAGAAGGAATTTTCCTCCACACAAGATCAGGTGGCAGGTTGTTCAACCTTGCCCGTCTAAGAGCGAAGACCAAAGTACGGAAAGTCCTCATCAGGGAACTCCTCTTTGCTGACGATACTGCATTAACATTTCACACTGAAGAGTGTCTGCAGAGACTCATTGACAGGATTGCGGCTGCCTGCAACGAATTTGGCCTAACCATCAGCCTCAAGAAAACGAACATCATGGGACAGGACTTCAGAAATGCTCCATCCATCAATATCAGTGACCATGCACTGGAAGTGGTTCAATAGTTCACCTACCTAGGCTCAACTATCACCTGTAACCTGTCTCTTGATGCAGAAATCAACAAGCGCATGGGGAAGGCTTCCACTGCTATGTCCAGACTGGCCAAGAGAGTGTGGTAAAATGGCGCACTGACACGGAACACAAAAGTCCAAGTGTATCAAGCCTGTGTCCTCAGTACCTTGCTCTACGGCAGCGAGGCCTGGACAACGTATGTCAGCCAAGAGCGACGTCTCAATTCATTCCATCTTCGCTGCCTCCGGGGAATCCTTGGCATCAGGTGGCAGGACCGTATCTCCAACACAGAAGTCCTCGAGGCGGCCAACATCCCCAGCATATACACCCTACTGAGACAGCGGCGCTTGAGATGGCTTGGCCATGTGAGCCGCATGGAAGATGGCAGGATCCCTAAGGACACATTGTACAGTGAGCTCGTCACTGGTATCAGACCCACCGGCCGTCCATGTCTCCGCTTTAAAGGCGTCTGCAAACGCGACATGATGTTCTGTGACATTGATCACAAGTTGTGGGAGTCAGTTGCCAGTGATCGCCAGAGCTGGCGGGCAGCCATAAAGGCGGGGCTTAGAAGAGACTTAGCAGTTGGCAGGAAAAAAGACAAAAGCGCAAGGGGAGAGCCAACTGTGTAACAGCGCCGACAACCAATTTTATCTGCAGCACCTGTGGAAGAGTCTGTCACTCTAGAATTGGCCTTTATAGCCACTCCAGGCACTGCTTCACAAACCACTGACCACCTCCAGGCGCTTGCCCATTGTCTCTCGAGACAAGGAGGTCAAAGAAAAAAGAATGTACGAGGGTATGCATACAATGCTGTTTTGAACTTTTTAAAATTCATTCTTAGGCAGTGAGTGTCGCTGGCATTTATTGCCCATCCCTAAATGCCCTTCAGCAGCATACATTGAGTGGCTTGCTCGGCCATTTCAGAGGGCAGTTAATAGTCAACCACATTGTAGATTTGGAGTCGCATGTAGGCCAGGCCAGATAAGGATGGCAGAATTCTTTCCCCCGAAGGGCATTAGTGAACCAGATGGGTTTTTACAACAGTCCAGTAGTTTCATGAACTTTGTCAGTGAGACTAGCAGTTTTATTCCAGATTTATTAATCAATTGAATTTCTTCCAGCTACCATGGTGAGATTTGAACTCATGTCTCTGGACCATTAGCCCAAGACTCAGGATTATGAGGCCGGTAACATTACCACCTCTATTACCATCCCCTATAGCTATGACAGTTATTATGATTGCCACAGACAACTCTGCTAACATGATTGTAATGGTGCCAAATAAATGATCAGAAAGGCGATAATTCACAAAACCTAATTGCAGGTACATTAGAACATATTGTATATTTTAGAATAGATTGTATATTTATACTTACAAGAAATGAGAAGAAATAAGATTTTTCCTGTTTCATAGAACATTGCGGCACAGTGGCGCAGTGGTTAGCACCGCTGCCTCACAGCTCCAGGGACCCGGGTTTGATTCCGGGTACTGCCTGTGTGGAGTTTGCAAGTTCTCCCTGTGTCTGCGTGGGTTTTCTCCGGGTGCTCCGGTTTCCTCCCACAAGCCAAAAGACTTGCAGGTTGATAGGTAAATTGGCCATTATAAATTGTCACTAGTATAGGTAGGTGGTAGGGAAATATAGGGACAGGTGGGGATGTTTGGTAGGAACATGGGATTAGTGTAGGATTAGTATAAATGGGTGGTTGATGTTCGGCACAGACTCGGTGGGCCGAAGGGCCTGTTTCAGTGCTGTATCTCTAATCTAATCTAATTGCCATTGCACTGTGAAAGTTGCCAAATATCTGAGACAGTTCCAAAAATAATATTAATGATATAAGATGTACCCAAGACTAAAGACCATCATTTTGGGGAAGAACGTGTTGGGGGAAACTTTCGGGTTGGGTTCTGAATGAGCGCAGTATTGTTGATGCGCCAGGTCACCCACACTCTGAAGGCCCTAAACACTTTCAGGTTTGGTCCTCATCAAAAATTTTCCCTGTGCCTGTAGTCACCTAATGGGAGGTCTGTCACATGGTCCTGCTAGCCCAAAATATATATTTTTAAAAAATCTTACGTTTTTGGAAAAGTTTCCAGCAGTCGCTTCAAGGATTTCCAATCAGGCATCAACACCTGGAGAAATGGGGCTGGCATGTGCTGTGTATCATTCACCCATTTCTCTTTGAAAATTACAATTTGAGTCCTACAATAGGCACAGGAACAAAATTTGCATATCTGAACAGCACACCGCTGCACCCCCACCACCCCCTCCTCTGCTGCAGCCCACCCACTCCGGTGCCTGTTTTGGGTATGAATGCTGGGCATCCATTTTAAAGGCCCACCTGAAAGTTGATTCAAGCAAGCAAATGGGTGCAAATGGGTCCCACCAGATTTTCAACTACCAGTTGTCCATTTTCAGGTGAGAAACAGGCAGTTGAAAGTCGCCCTGTTACTTTTTCAAAAAAATCTCACCCTGGAAAATGGAATTTTATTCATGCCATGGAAGTGTGAAGAGGCCACGCAGAAGTAAAACTAAAATGCCAAATTTAAGAAACAGTACGTGATTAGGATAAAAGTACAACTAGATTGATCGACAAAAATAATTTACGTTGCTTTCTGAAGTGTACTGTGGAAGTTGTGATAGTTTAAGTGGTAGTGTGGCTATTAATACGCCAGGCAGTGAATTCTCAATCTTAGGTAGGAGACTAAAACAATGCTGTTGAGTGAAACCTAAGTTATTCATCTTGAGAATGTAGAAAAGTCAGAAGGTGAACACAGTGGGTAATTTTTGAATACCTAGAAACATATTGGGCCAAAATTTACTGTCAAAATAACAGTGAGACTAATAGCGCTCACCTTTATTTACATGAGAAGCGCAACAAGTTTAGGTGAAGGAACTGCATGGTTTAAATGCAAAATTCCTGAAGTTGCTATGAGATGTGTCACCACTCCATGGTTAGCTTCCTGGAAGTGGCATCTCACTGTCTGACTCACCATTGAAATGCACTAAATGGCAGGAATTTCCTGTATTTGCATGGTCGAAACAAATTAAAGTCACCACAGAAAGATAGGGCTTGTCCATTTTCAGTCCAATACCCTTGCTAATGACATGATAAGTCTTAATTACTGACAAACCACCTCTCTGGCACTAAAACTTTACTTTTACAAGCGTGGCGAGTCATTCCTTCAGTTTTTAATTGTTGCTGGAGATTGTTTTTAAAAATTTAATTTTTTTTAACTTTTTCTTTCAGTCTGATTTATTTCTCTTTCCATCAATTCAATTTTTCTTTTGCTCTCATTTTATTTTGCTTTCTTCACCTGATTTAGAATTGAATTCACTATTTTAACGGACACTGGTTCAAACTCTGCGTTGTTCATGAACAATTCTTCAATCCAATTGGTTAAGGAGATACACAGTTGTTTGCCCAGTTCGTACAGTCCCCAGATCCCATGTAGAGGGCACTGTGTTACTTTGGTCTCCCACTTACAGCAGCTTTTACCTGCAAAAACCCATTGGAAATTGTTGGTGTACTGACACCCCAAGGACTGCTGTGGTTCAAGAAGGCAGCTTACCACAACATTCTCAAGGGCAATTAGGGATGGGCAATAAATGCTGGCCTAGCCAACGATGCCCACATCCCATGGGTGAATCAAAAAAATTAAGTAACCATGCACAACACCAACATTGTTCTCCAGCTACAGTAAATACTGGCCTTTTGTTCCATTGTGACATTGAGAGATGCTTATGTATGTGGCAAGGGTCTTTTTGCAGCTGAGAAAGAGAAAAACTTTTTTTTTAATGCTGATTAGAATATATTGGGTCCTGGAGGAACACTCATGGCAGGAAAGCAGTGGGATTTGTTTGGTTAATCTCATTGGCCCTTTTCTGCCTGTCTGTCATGTAGGCAGTATTTAAAATGGGCCTACCATGGAACATAAAATGACCTACCCTTTAACAAAGATAATCTGTCCTCCAACACTGTTCATTCTGGCACTGTTCTTCCTCTCCTCCCTCAGTTCAAGGTCACATTTTTTCCCCACTGTGTATTCTTCACAGTTTATCCTGACATTGTTTTGCTCCCAGGTCATCCTGACACTATATTCCTCCCTCTGCCAATCAATGCCGGCATCTCCTCTCATTCCTTAGCTAATCACAAACTGTCCATCCTCCCCCCTTCCCTTGCTCTGTTCCCAGCTTTTCCTCTTTTTCCATCCCACAGCACTGCTTCCAACTTTTGCTGTCTAACTTGAATATAGAAATAAGATGATAGAGCAGATGAATGCATGCCTGATCATATGATGTTGTGGCAATAACAGAGACCTGGCTCAAAAAGGGGTAGGACTAGGTACTAAATATCCATGGATACAAGGTGTTCAGGAATGATATGGAAAGAAAGAAAGGGGGAGGGGTGGTAGTATTGATCAAGGAGTATATTACAATGTTTGAGAGTGAGGATGTCCTGGAGTGGTCAAGGACAGAATCAATTTAGTTAGAGTTAACAATAAAGGTGCATAACACTACTGGGTGTATTCTACAGGCCACCAACTAGTGGGAAATATATAGAGAAGCAAATTTGCAGGGAAGTTACGTATGTTTCTGACCCAATGAGGAAGAAGGCTTTGCTGGATCGGGTGCTAGAAAATGAGATGGGTCAAGTGGATCAAGTGTGAGGAGAAAATTTAGGTAACAGTGATCATAGCATCATAAGGTTTAGATTAGCTATGGAAAAAGACAAGGCACAATCAACAGTGAAAATACTTAATTGGAGGAGGGCCAATTTCAATCAGTTGAGAACAAATTTTTCCTGGTAAATTAGAATGAAAGATTGGCAGGCAGACCTGTAATGGAAGAATTGGCTACCTTTAAAGAGCAGCTGGTTCATGTACAGTCGAGGTACTTCCCCACAAGAGGGAAAGGTAGGGCAACCAAAGCCAGAGCTCCCTGGTTGACGTAAGAGACAAAGTAAGATTAAGCAGAAAGGGGGTGGATGACAGATGTCAGGTGTCAGGCTGATAATGCAAGTGAGAACCAGGCTGACTATAGAAAATTCAGAGGGAAAATGAAAAAAGGAAATAAGAGAGGCAAAGGGGGAGTCTGAGAAGAGACTGGCAGTTAACATAAAAGAGAATTCAAAGTGTTCTATAGACATATACATAGTAAAAGGGTAATAGGAAGAGGGGTGGGGCTGAATAGGGACTAAAAAGGGAATCTAGGCATCGAGGCAGAGGGCATGTCTGAAGAACTAAATGAATACTTTGCCAAGAAAGAAGATGCTTGCAAAGTCATAATGAAGGAGTAGGTAGTTGAGATACTGGATAGGCTAAAAAATTGATAAAGAGGAGGTATTAGAAAGGCTGGCAATACTTAGTTGATAAGTCACTGGAACTGGATGGGATGCCTCTGAGGATCCTGAGGGTAGTCAGACCAATCAGTTTTAACACCCATGGTGGGAAAGCTTTTAGAAATGATAATCCGGGACAAAATTAAGTCACTTGGACAAGTGTGGATTAATTAAGAAAAGCCAGCACAGATTTGTTAAAGGCAACAAAAACAAGAAATGCTGGAATCACTCAGCAGGTCTGGCAGCATCTGTGGAAAGAGAAGCAGAGTTAACGTTTCGGGTCAGTGACCCTTCTTCGGGTCACTGACCCGAAACGTTAACTCTGCTTCTCTTTCCACAGATGCTGCCAGACCTGCTGAGTGATTCCAGCATTTCTTGTTTTTGTTTCAGATTTCCAGCATCCGCAGTATTTTGCTTTTATTTGTTAAAGGCAAATCGTGTTTCACTAATTTTATTGAGTTTTTTGATGAGGTAACAGAGAGGGTTGATGAGGGAAATGCCATTGATAATGGTGCATATGGACTTCCAGAAGGTGTTTGATGAAGTGCCACATAATAGGCTTGTCAGCAAATTTGAGACCATTGAAGAAAAGGGTCAGTTGGTGGCATGCATACGAAGTTGGTTGAGTGATAGAAAACAGATACTAGTGGTAAACAGTTGTTTTTCAGACTGGAGGAAGGTATCCAGTGGTATTCCCAGGGGTCAATACTAGGACCATTGCTTTTTTTAATATACATATTTTAATGACCTAGACTTGGGTGTATAGGACACAATTTCAAAATTTGCAAATGACGCAAAACTTGGATGTATTGTGAACTGTGAGGAGGATTGTGATAGCCTTCAAGAGGACTTAGACAGGCTGGTGGAGTCAACAGACACGTGGAAGATTAAATATATCACAGAGAAATGTGAGGTGATACATTTTGTTAGGAAGAATGAGAAGCAATATAAATTAAAAGGGGGGTTCAGAAGCAGAGACACCTGGAGTTTTATGTGCACAAGTCATTGAAGGTGGCAGGGCAGATTGATAAAGTGGTTAAAAAGGCATATGGAATTTTGAGCTTTATATATTGAGGCATAGAAGACAAAAGCAAGCAAGTTATGATGAACTTTTATAAAACGCTAGTTTGGTCTCAACTGATGTATTGTGTCCAAGTCTGGGAACCACACTTCAGGAAGGCTTTAGAGTGGGTCCAGAAAAGAATGTTTGAAGGGATGATGGACTTTAGTTACGTGTACAGATTGGAGAAGCTGGAGTTGTTCACCTTAAAGAGAAGACTGAGAGGAGATTTGATAGAGGTGTTCAAAAATCATGAGGGGTCTGCACAGAGTAGATGCAGAGAAACTGTTCACTTTGGTGGAAAGTTCGAGCACAGAGAGGATACAGATTCCAGATGATTGACAAAAGAGCCAAAGGTGACATGAGAAAACATTTTTTACTCAGCAAATAGTTAGGATCTGGAATGCACTGCCTAAGAATGTGGTGGAAGCTGATTCAATTGCGGCTTTCAAAAGGAATTGGATAAGCACATGAAGGTAAAAAAATTTGCAGGGTTACAGGGAAAGGGCAGGGGAGTGGGACCAGCTGAATTGCTCTTGCATGGACTCGATGGGCTGAATGGTCTCCTTTTGTGCTGTAAACATTCTATGATTCTTCTCTTCTTCAATCCCTCCTCTCCCCTTGATGAGATCATCCCTCCCCCCACCCAACCATCTAAACTGAAGGGAATACAAAACAAGCTTATGCAACCAAAAATCTATCAAAAACCCCAATATCATTCTGGTGAATCTGTGCTGTACCTCTTCAAAAGGTAATTACTGATTTGAGCTAAGATGCTTTGGAGAATTGCAGAGAATGAACCTTTCAGATCCAGCATAGTAATAGTATACCACATCTCTCAACCTTCCCACTGTCTCTAAATTTTCTGACTGCTCATCTCTTTTTTATTTGTTCCTGGGATGTGGGCATCGCTGGCTATACCAGCATTTATTGCCCATCCCTAGTTGCCCTTCAGAAGGTGGTGGTAAGCTGCCTTCTGGAATCGCTGCAGTCCATGTGGGGTAGGTACACGTTAGGAAGGAAGTTCCAGGATTTTGACCGAGCGACAGTGAAGGAACGGCGATATAGTTCCAAGCCAGGATGGTATCAAGGTATGTTCCCTCGAAGGGGAACAGTAGAGCACACAGAGCTAGCTGGATGACAAAAGTGGTACAGAATAAGATAAAGAAGAAAAAGTGTGATTATGACAGATGCCAGGTTGAAAAACTATTGAGAAGCAGGCTGAATATAGAAGGTCCAGAGGGGAAGTGAAAAAGCAAATAAGAGAAGCAAAGAGAGAGCATGAAAAGAGGCTGGCAGCTAGCATTAAAGGAAATCCCAAAGTTTTCTATAGGCACATAAATAGTAAAAGGGGAGTAAAAGGAGGATTGGGGCCGATTAGGGACCAGAAAGGGGGTTTACACATGGAGACAGAGGACATGGCTGAGGTATTAAATGAATCCTTTGCATCTGTCTTTGCCTGGGCTGCATCTTCTTCCTTGGTAATGTTGAAGGAGGAGGTAAGTCAGACACGAGAGGGGTTTAAAATTGATAAAGAGGAAGTATTAGATAGGCTGTCTGTACTTAAAGTGGATAAAGCACCAGAGCTGGATGAGATGCATCCAAGGATACTGAGGGAAGTGAGGGTGGAAATCAAAGAGGCACTGGCCATAATTTTTCAGTCTATTCTAAATATGGGGGTGGTGCCAGAGGACTGAAGAATGGTAAACATTATACCCTTGTTCAAAAAGGTGTAAAGATAAGCCCAGCAACTACAGGCCAGTCAATTTAACTTTGGTGGTGGGAAAACGTCTAGAAAAAATAATTAGGGACAAAATCAATAGTCATATGGACAAGTGCAAGTTAATTAAGAAAAGGCAGCATGGATTTCTTAAGCGAAAATCATGTTTAACTAACTTGCTGGAGTTTTTTGAGGAGGTAACAGAGAGGGGTGATGAGGACAATGCTGTTGACGTGGTGTACATGGACTTTTAAAAGGTGTTTGATACAGTGCCACACAACAGTCTTGTGAGCAAACTTGTAGCTTATGGAATAAAAGGGACAGTAGCAACATGGATACAAAATTGGTTGGGTTACAGGAAACAAAGAGTAGTGGTTAATGGATGTTTTTTGGACTGGAAGAAGGTTTGAAGTGGAGTTCCCCAGGGATCGGTGTTGGGACCCTTGCTTTTCATGATATATATTAATGACCGAGACCTTGGTGTACAGGTCACAATTTCAAAGTTTGCAGATGATACGAAACTTGAAAGCATTGTGAACTGTGAGGAGGATAGTGTAGAACTTCAAAAGGGCATAGACAAGTTGATGGAATGGACAGACAGGTGGCAGATAATGTGAAGTGATTCACTTTGGTAGGAAGAACATGGATGGACAATATAAAGGGTAAAATTCTAAAGGGGGTGCAGAAGCAGAGGGAACAAGATGTATATGTGCATAAGTCATTGAAGGTGGCAGGACAGGTTGAGAAAGGAATTAATAAAGCATACAGTATACTGGGCTTTATTAATAGGGGCTTAGAGTACAAGAGCAAGGAAGTTATGTTGAACTTGTATAAGACACTAGTACGGCCTCAGCTGGAGTATTGTATCCAATTCTGGGTGCCGCACTTGAGGAAAGATGTGAGGTCATTGGAGAGAGTACAGAAGAGATTCACGAGAATGTTTCCAGTGATGAGGAATTTCAGTTATGAAGATAGATTGGAGAAGTTAGGATTGTTTTCCTTGGAGAAGAGGAGGCTGAGAGGTGATTTGATAGAGGTATTCAAAATCATGAGGAGTCTGGACAAAGTAGATAGGGAGAAACTGTTCCCATTCATGAAAGGATCGAGAATGAGAGGGCACAGATTTAAAGTATTTGGTAAGAGAAGCAAAAGTGACATGAGGAAAAACTGTGATTCTGTGTGTGGCTTGTAGGGCAGCTTACAGGTGGTGGTGTTCCCATGCATCTGCTGCCCTTGTCCTTCTAGGTGGTAGGGGTCACTGTTTTGGAAGGTGCTGTCTAAGGAGCCTTGGTGCGTTGCTGCAGTGCATCTTGTAAATGGTACACACTGCTGCCACTGTGCCAGTGGTGGAGGGAGTGAATATTTGTGGATGGGGTACCAATCAAGCAGGCTGCTTTATCCTGGATGATGTCAAGTTTCTTCTGTGTTGGAGCTGCACCCATCCAGGCAAGTGGAGAGTATTCCATCCTGACTTGCGCCTTGTAGATGGTGGACAGGCTTTGGGGAGTCAGGAGGTGAGTTTCTCATTTGAGCAGTCCTGCCCCAGTTCCTGCGGCCACTAATTGGCCGCCAAGCTCATCTCCATGCCAATTAAGTTGGCGCCCCCATGAAACTCAGGGTCGATGTCTGTTCCCCCAGGGGCAGGTTCAGGACCTGGAAACGGTCCCAAGTCCCATTCCCCACTGCTGTAGCAAAAATTCAGCCCTACATGTCAGTCCTATTACTTTGTCTGCTATGTGCAATTTTTATTGTTTATGTTCTTTGGCAAGTAATTGCATTCCACTTTAAATGTGGTGGCAGAGGGAGAAAGATATTTTCTATGTTTTATACTCCTTGTTTTAAGTGCTTTTTTGAAAAGAATTGCCGATGCTAGAGAATTTAATATTGAGCTTTTCCATCTGTCAATCAGGAGATTGATTTCTCAGTAATGCAATCATGTATATATAGGAATTCTTTTCCAACTTAACATTTGAATTTTGCTGCAGCTGAAGAAGAAACAAGAACATAGATCAAAACATCCTGATATAATCAAATTTCAAGCAACCAAAATCAACAGTGAGATCCCTAAAAATAATGAGAGAAATCAGAACACACATATATTCACCAAACTGTTCACACATCCACATATACATTATTCAAGTCAGTACAGAAACAGCATAGCCAAACACATTTACAGTACATAATTATAGCAGCAGGTAAACACAAAATCAATCACAATTGGCTGAATATTGATACAGAACATTGCCACATTGGTGTGTTGCAGCTGGAGAGGGAGACAAGGTGCAAAGAGAAAGATTTGACCCATAATCTTTGACAGATTGAGCTCTGAATCTCCATTGCAAGATAGCAAGAAGGAGGAAAGAAATGTCAAGTCCGAGGAAGAGTCATGTAGGTCAGCCACATGAGTTTTCTTCCTGGCATCTCACAGTGGCCAGTTTCAGAACGGCATTGACAAAAGCCTGGGAGCAGGTCAGATCATTCCCCTTCTTATTTACAGAAATATAAATATAACAGGGAAAGAGGAAAAAATATGATCATGTTGAGCAATGGATTTTATGGCCTCTTAATTGCCGATTAGAATAACAATGTCATCAACCAAAATCAAATTAAATAAAAGTTACAAACCAAAAATCCAAATTATAAATACAACCACAGGAAATGGAGCAAATTAAATCATAATATCCTTCCTTGTGTGGACAAGGCACTTCTCCGGGTGACAGGGTAAGAAATCCCACTCGTTCTCGTTGCTGTGGTTTAAACAATGGTATATAAAATACCTGATCATCTTGTATCGGAGTTTAAATGATATTCCAGCTATGGTAGCAAAAGAAACGGCCCATCAAAACCAAATCAGTCACACATGAGTCTTGGGCAATCTGAAATTGGGAGATTGAGATGACCATTTCTGCCCCACAGCTAATATACTGTTCAGCTGTGCAATTGAAATGTTTTAAAACCTTAAATAGAACAAATAACATTAAGGTCTGCCTCTCTGATGTAAGTGGGTAGGAAACATTCTGACATCAATAAAATTTAACCAGCAACAAATGGACTGCCACTTACACTTCTTTGATCATTTCCACATGATCAGTAGCAGTTTGAAATTGATTTAGTGCTAGAGATTCTTCTGTTTTAGAAATGTATAGTAGTGATTACAAGGGAGATAGTTTCCGAAATTCTCTTTGGGACTGTCCGTTATCATATGAAAAATATGAATTACTACACCAGGTTGAGAATTTTTATTCTGTTTAATTCTGTGATTTCTGTGCTGGATCCCTAAACTTGATTCTGGAAATAGATTGAATATGGATTATTGACCTTTGTAGGCTATAGTTGGCTTGTTAATGTGCCTTGATTCCAGAAGGATCTGTTTCCAACAGTCTGGAAAAGATAGAAGTAATTAATAACGAGTTAATGATAATGATTGTGAGATTTTTTTTTGGACTGGAAAGGAAGGAACAAGCAACAAGTTCTGGAATATTCCATGAATAGCCAGTGTTGCTGTTAATCATTATTTCAAAATTGAGGTGTGTTATGTTATTGCCCTGTCCTTGCTCCAAAACTGGGTGGTGATTGTCAAACTGAGAAAAGGACAGCCTTCTGCTAGATTGTAAGTTGTAAACTATAGTGTGCTTTCACAAAGTGACACAGATGTATTCTTGGAGTTCAGTCTGCTAAATGGTTGAGCTTCTTCAGTCAAGGAAGCTTGACATCAGTAGCTGCAAGATGTCTCATGAATTATGGCCTTTAGTAACTAAAACAGGGGTGGGTCTCTGGAGGGAGCCATTGGAGATATTTCAACCCAAAAACTCCAACTGTAGGAGTAAGTTAAATGGTTTTGTGGTGAATAAATAGTGTTTTTTTTCTGTTCTGTTACACACCTTTTGATAGTGTATTCAGGTTTTGCATTAAGGATAATAGTGAGGCCAACAGCACTTACTGTTGAGGAGAAAATTAGACAGCAACTTCCTGAGTCTGTATATGCATTGTTAAATGCACAAATCCGGAAGTTGCTGACTGAGTTACCTGTTCCTCCATAGGTTGTGCTATAATATACCTTGCTGAGAGACTTGGCATTGAAAGCCATATGAAGGAGTGAGGTTGCTGTGCTTAACCATTGTGTCTTTAGTAGGTAACTAGAAAAGGTTTGGCCTGGTGTATTCAAGTGTAAATGATTTTTAGTGGTATGATAAATCATTTGTTATTGCTAAGCAACCTTGCTGGCATAGAAAATTTAACTTTACAAGTGTGGAGTCTCATTCCTTCAGAATTTAATTAGTCTTGGAGATTTAAATAAAAGTTGTCTTTTTACTTTTTCTCTTTCATATCCTCTTACTCCCACCTTTTCCCCTCTGTTTTGCTTTCTGTACGTGATTTAAATCTAATTTATACATCCTGGTTTGAGCTCTGCCTGTCTGAGGTTCTTCATTCGGATTGGTTGAACAGTGAGTGCCATTCCACTGCTGACCACAAAATTCAGGTCCATTTTTTCAGGTTATTTCAAAAATGACAGCAAAGCTGATTGTCAAAAAATATTTTGAGAGATTTCTTGGTTTTCTTGCTTACCTTTTTTGGTTGTTTTACTCCTAATTTATATATAATATATTCGTAAGTTCTTTACCAGTTCTGTATGATTTGCTACATCATGACATTGAGTTATTTACAAATGTGATGTGCACTCAGATGTGTTTCAAATTGTCACACATCATTAAGTGTGATGGGCATGCACTAGATGTAAATCTTTATAACACTGATTGTTCCCCATGCACGATGCCATAAAAGATCAAAAAGAATGTTCAGTCTTCAGATGAAATTGGATTTAAAGGTTGGGAATAATTGAGTTAGGGCTTACAAATGTGGTTCAAAAGCTATGGGTTGAATTTTCTCTGATCAAGTCCCACAGCCGGGGACAAAAGCAGATGATCCGCTCGACAGGAGACGGGACCCTGGGGTCGCATTTTGCTAGTGGTGGCCAATTAAGATGCCATCACCAGGGCCAATGCTCAGTTGAGAATGGTGGGCCTTTTCCCCCGTCCCCCACAGCCCCCCACTCCCACCCCGCAACCGAGAGCTGCTGGCCCAATCAGAAGGCCAGCAGCTCAGCAGTACCACAGTGAGCAGTGGCCATTGCTGAGACTGCATCACCAGGCAGAGGCTGCCTCAATGGTGGGACACCCTTGAGAGCGGTCAGGTTGGGGGAAGCTGGGACATGGCAGACAGACCCCAGTAAGCAGAATTGTTTTGTGTGGGGGTGGGGGGGTAGCGCAGGTCATGCAGCACCGGTGGCCATTGCTGTCGGGGACCCCTTCTTGGCTATGGAGCACCCATCAAGGAGGGTCCCCCTCCACCCTGAACCTGCTGGAAGGCCGCCAGGGTTTACCTGGCAGTGTCCCCACATGGTGGCAGGCCTGCCTGATACGACAAAATGCACATGAGGTAGAACTGGCCCTTAATTGGCCAATTAAGTGACTCAATCACCCACCTGGTGGACGGCTCGCTGCCAAGGGTCCCGTTGCTGGCAATATGGTATTGTGGCGGGAAGACATCAGGCTGCCCTACTGACACCTTCCCCCACCACATTGCCAGCTCTCCTGCCTCCAAGCCCATCTCTAATGGGTTGGGAAAATTCAATCCTATTGATGCCGGTGGAGGTGGTGCAATGCCAAACTTACAGGCTGGAAATTTACGCCCCCCCAAACAAGCGGGCTGGTGGCATGGTGGGTCGGGGGGGGGGGGTGCCGTTCCCGCCCTGGCTGCAATTTTAAGCAGGGCAGCAGTGAGAAGCGGCCCGCCTGCCCTAGGCCAATCAAGATCCTTAAGTGGCTAATTAACTGATACTTAAGGGCCTACTCCCGTAGCCGTGGGTATTTTACCCTCAGCAGCCGGTCGACAAAAGCCTCAAGAACCCTGCCTGGTAAAACCAGGCGACCACCTTGTGGGCTGAGAGGGGGTCACCTGATTGGGTATCCTGCGCCCCACGAGGGCCACCCCCCAATGCACAAAACTCCTCTTTTTCCCACCAGCCCCCACCAGCCTCACCAGGACCCGGCTGTTTGTCCCTGGCAAGAACTTTTAGCTGTCTTCCCGGCTATCCTTCACCTTGCTTGCGATGGTAGGGTGTAGTCCTAGCAGTGGCCACTGCTCCCAGTGGTGCTGCTGGGACTAAGAGCTGCTGGCCCATTGATTGGCTAGCAATTCCATTCAACCAATCTTCCTGTCTCGAGGAGGTGAAAGTCCCACCCAAGACCAATTAAGGGCCTGGGGAGCAAAAATTCCCAGGCCCGGCAGACGCAGGCTCACCACATACTTTTTGACCGGTGGGCGGGACCTGCCATGAACCAAAAATTCCAATTACCATTACAAATGGGGACCTAGGACTTTATAATGTGATATAAGGATGACAAATTCTGACATTAAAAATGGGGACTGAATTTATAATTGAGAATGTCGATGGAAAGTGTCCACAAGATTTTAATATTTTATATTCAGTACTAAAAACGAGAACTGCAGAAGTTCCCAATCTATTTGCATGCTTCTAAATTTGTCCAAGATTGATAAATTTAAACTTTGGCCAATATTGTTGATGCAGCTGCTTATATTACAAAGGACACTTGTGGCTATGCTAGAGAAATGGCTATCTCAGGACAAATTGAATTTGAAGCTTGGTTCATAAACCATTGGCAATATTTAACTGCATCGTGATTCATCAGTGTCGTGCAGTCCACGACAATACAGGACAATCTGGTCAAAGCAATAACCAATTCAAACTGATTTCCTCAGGAAACACTAGGAAAGAGCTCATGCTGGGCTCCAAATTGCATTCAGCTCTTTGAAGTCTGTAGGCTGTAATAGGAAGGATCTTTACCATCACTGTTAGCATATATTCACCATATAGTGGTCAGGTGCATTTTTCAGATGTGGACTTGTGAATTTTCTAAATGCATAGTCATTATTGTGATTTTCTCTTCAAAACAGTAGAACTATTGGCAGCTGATCATAGCCTAGCTAAGAAAAGACATCAGATTTCAAATAATGGAAGAATCTTCTAATTTACCAAAATCCAGTAAAGATATAGCAAAGATTAAGATGTGCATGTTGAGATCAAGTTTGACCATGTACAGAACCCAAGACAACATAATATGACCCCTCTTTCACATTGCCAAAAGTATTGTAGGCTCCAGCCTCATTCTCAAGTGGAGTAGCCATAAATTTGAGAGGATTCCTGTGTACGTTTTTTTAAAATGTAAATGTAGTCATGATTTTGAGTTGCTCACTCAAAGCTAACCTTTGACCTCTCCATTCTACTATCTCATTTCCAACCTCCTTTTCCAAAGTCCTGGGATGTGCTGTTGCCTCCCAAATATATGCTTATTTTTCCTGGGACTCCATTGTCATGAAGACCCCACCTGCCACGAATGAGGCAAATTAATATTGCCATATGAAACAGTCATCTTAAACTGTTGCTGGACTGAAGAGATGAATTATTTAACGAGATCAACAGTGGCTGGAAACACTTGCATTCGAAGAGACAGTTGCCTAGGAAAAGACAATGGAACTGCTCCCTTGATCCAATTAACCCAAATGGATTTTGATCACCAGACATTGAAGGTGGAACAAGCCAGCGCTCCATTCCCCCCATCCCAACCCCATTTTTGGGTGTCTGCTTAAGATGAAAGGAATCCACAAAAACGCAGGAGAGTTTTTTTTAAACTAGTCACATGACTAACCTGCTGGCCCAGGATTTTTGACTTGTGCTTGGGGGACCGGTTGAGGACAGAGACTGATTTGAAGACAAAAGAGAAGGAAGGTCTCTCTCCCTGGCACGCTCTCTCTCTCTCAAATTTCCAAATCCACTGAAGCCACTTAAACCTCGAGAGAAGACTCCTATATCGAAACAAGTTTAAAAGTGTGCACTGGGCCCCAACGAAACAACAAGATTGAACTTCAATCAAAGACTCTATATCAAACTCAAAGGACGGGAAATGAACCCCAGCTATTGCTTCAAACTTTTCCCTTTTATTCTTACTCCTTTTCTGTCTCTATCTGCGTGTTCTTATCACGTATGCATGGTTGTGTCATGTATTCGTAGTAGTTTTAAGCAAATTAGAGTTTTAAGGTTAATAAACTCACACCTTTCTTGGTTAAATCTAAGAAAACCTGTATGGTTGATTTCTTTGCCTTACAAATGGAGAGCAGTGAACAAGGATTCACTGAGGGGGAGCTAAAACAGTGTTTTCAAAAATTAAACCCTGTTATGGTCAAACCTGGCAAAGGCTGAGAGGGAACCCCTAGACCCCTTTCTCACCTGGTCATAACACCATGTTTGAATCCCTCCAATTAAGTTTCCACACCTGCTACAGTACTGAAACAGCTCTTATCAAAGTCACATCACATCCTATGTTATTGTGACAGATCTAAACTATCCTGCCTCACCCTTTTTGATCTATCTGCAGCCTTTGTCACAGTTGATCACACCATCCTCCTCCAGTGACACTCTACTGTTGTCCAATTGGCAGAATTGCACTCACCTGATTCTATTCTTTATGCATCTAATCGTAGCCAGAGAATCACTTGCAATGGCTCCAACACCACTCGGGAAGCTCGACACCCAAGACAAAGTAGCCCCCTTGATCAGCGCCCCATCCACCACCTTAAATATTCATTCCCTCCACCACAGGCCAACAGTGACAGCAGTGTGTACTGTATACAAGATGCATTGCGGCAACTCATCAAGCCTCCTTCGACAGTACATTCCAAACCCGTGATCTCTATCACCCAGAAGGGCAAGGGCAGCAGATGCATGGGAACACCACTACCTGTAAGTTCCCCTCCAAGACACACCCCATCCTGACTTAGAACTATATTGCCATTCCTTCATTTATTACTGGATCAAAAACTTGGAACTCCCTTCCTAACAGCACTACTAAACTACATGGACTGCAATGTTTCAATAAGGTGGTTGACTACTGCCTTTTCAAGGGCAATTAGAGATGGGCAACAAATGTTGGCCTTGCCAGTGATGCTGTTATCCTGTGAGAAGTTTTTTTTTAAACAAGCTTCTCATCCCATCCCTGCCCCATTACTTTCTGGTGCTCCCCACCACCCCCCTCCTCCACCCCCCTCACACACACACGCACACACGATTGATCCTTGGCTCCCTCCTGTGCTACATGCTGCCCCTTGGTGACATCATCCAAAAACACACTGTCAGTTTCCACTTGGACCCCGGTGACACCCAGCTCCACCACGTTCTCAAAATTGCCACTGTCTCTAAATTGTCAGTCTGCAAGTCCATTATCCAGTACTGGATCAGCAGAAATTTTCTCCAATTGAATATTGGGAAGACTGGAGCCATTATTTTTGGTCTCTGTCATAAACACTGTTCCCCAGCCATCGATTCCACCCCTCTCCCTGCAATTGTCTTGGCTGAGCCAGACAGTCCACAACCTTGATCTCAAATTTTACCCCAAAATGAGTTTCTGACCGTATATCTACGCCCATCACCAAGACCACCTAATTCTACCTCTGTGACATCACCCAACTCGGCCCCTGCCTCAGTTTATCTGCTGCTGAAATCTATACCTTTGTTACCACTGGGCTTGACTATTCCTATGCATGACTTCACAACCTCCTACATTCTAGTCTCCATAAGTTTGAACTCATCCAAAACTCTGCTGCCCGTGTCCCAACTCTCATTGACTTCACCCATCACAGCTGTGCTCATTGACCTACGTTGGCTCCTAGTTAAGCAACAAGTTGATTTTAAATTTCTAATACTTGTTTTCAAAAGTCTCCATGGCCTTGCCCCTCCCTATCTCTGGAATCTTCTCCAGCTCCACAACTGTCTCAGACTAATGTCCTTTAGGGAAGGAAATCTGCTTTCCTTACCTGGTCTGGCCTACATGTGACTCCAGACCCACAGCAATGTTGTTAACTCTTACATGCCCTCTGAAATGGCCGAGCAAGCCACTCAGTTGTAACTAACCGCTACAAAGTCTATAAAAAGGAATGAAACCGGACGGACCACCCGGCATCGACCAAGGCAGCGGAAACAACAACGGCAAACCCAGCCCTGTCGACCCTGCAAAGTCCTCCTTACTAACATCTGGGGCTTGTGCCAAAGTTGGGAGAACTGTCCCACAGACTAGTCAAGCAACAGTCTGACATAGTCATACTCACGGAATCATACCTAACAGACAATGTCCCAGACACTGCCATCACCATCCCCAGGTACATCCTGTCCCACCGGCAGGACAGACCCAGCAGAGGTGGTGGCACAGTGGTATACTGTACGGAGGGAGTTGCCCTGGGAGTCCTCAACATCGACTTCGGACCTCATGAAGTCTCATGGCATCAGGTCAAATATGGGCAAGGTAACCTCCTACTGATTACCACCTACTGCCCTCCCTCAGCTGATGGCTCAGTACTCCTCCATGTTGAACAGCACTTGGAGGAAGCACTGAGGGTGGCAAGGGCACAAAATGTACTCTGGGTGGGAGACTTCAATGTCCATCACCATGAGTGGCTCGGTAGCACCACTACTGACCGAGCTGGCCGAGTCCTAAAGGACATGGCTGCTAGACTGGGTCTGCGGAAGGTGGTGGGGGAACCAACACGAGGGAACAACATACTCAACCTCGTCCTCACCAATCTGCCTGCCGCAGATGCATCTGTCCATGACAGTATTGGTAGGAGTGACTACTGCACAGTCCTTGTGGAGACGAAGTCCCGCCTTCACATTGAGGATACCGTCCATCGTGTTGTGTGGCACTATCACCGTGCTGAATGGGATAGATTTCGAACGGATCTAGCAATGCAAAACTGGGCATCCATGAGGTGCTGTGGGCCATCAGCAGCAGCAGCAGCAGAATTGTACTCAACCACAATCTGTAACCTCATGACCCGGCATATCCCCCACTCTACCATTACCATCAAGCCAGGAGACCAACCCTGGTTCAATAAAGAGTGCAGGAGGGCATGCCAGGAGCAGCACCAGGCATACCTCAAAATGAGGTGTCAACCTGGTGAAGCGACAACCCAGGACTACTTGCATGCCAAACTGCGTAAGCAGCATGCGATAAACAGAGCTAAGCGATCCCATAACCAACGGATCAGATCTAAGCTCTGCAGTCCTGCCACATCCATCCGTGAATGGTGGTGGACAATTAAACAACTAACTGGAGGAGGTGGCTCCACAAATATCCCCATCCTCAATGATAGGGAAGCCCAGCATATCAGTGCGAAAGATAAGGCTGAAGCATTTGCAACAATCTTCAGCCAGAAGAGCCGAGTTGATGATCCATCTCGGCCTCTTCCTGAAGTCCCCAGCATCACAGATGCCAAACTTCAGCCAATTCGATTCACTCCACGTGATATCAAGAAACGACTGAAGGCACTGGATACTGCAAAAGCTATGGGGCCTGACAACATTCTGGCAATAGTACTGACAACCTGTGCTCCAGAACTTGCCGCACCCCTAGCCAAGCTGTTCCAGTACAGCTACAACACTGGCATCTACCCTGCAATGTGAAAAATTGCCCAGGTATGTCCTGTACACAAAAAGCAGGACAAATCCAACCCAGCCAACTAGCGCCCCATTAGCCTACTCTCAATCATCAGTAAAGTGATGGAAGGTGTCATCAACAGTGCCATCAAGCGGCACTTGCTTAGCAACAACCTGCTCAGTGATGCTCAGTTTGGGTTGCGCCAGGGCCACTCAGCTCCTGACCTCATTACAGCCTTGCTTCAAACATGGACAAAAGAGCTGAACTCAAGAGGTGAGGTGAGGGTGACTGCCCTTGACATCAAGGCAGCATTTGACCGAGTATGGCATCAAGGAGCCCTAGCAAAACTGAGGTCAATGGGAATCAGGGGGGAAACCCTCCGCTGGCTGGAGTCATACCTAGCGCAAAGGAAGATGGTTGTGGTTGTTGGAGGTCAATCATCTGAGCTCCAGGACATCACTGCAGGAGTACCCCAGGGTAGTGTCCTAGGCCCAACCATCTTCAGCTGCTTCATCAATGACCTTCCTTCAATCATAAGGTCAGAAGTCGGGATGTTCGCTGATGATTGCACAATGTTCAGCACCATTTGCGACTCCTCAGATACTGAAGCAGTCTGTGTAGAAATGCAGCAACACCTGGACAATATCCAAGCTTGGGCTGATAAGTGGCAAGTAACATTCGCGCCACACAAGTGCCAGGCAATGACCATCTCCAACAAAAGAGAATCTAACCATCTCCCCTTGACATTCAACAGCATTACCATCGCTGAATCCCCCACTATCAACATCTTGGGGGTTACCAGTGACCAGAAACTGAACTGGAGTAGCTCTATAAATACCATGGCTACAAGAGCAGGTCAGAGGCTAGGAATCCTGTGGCGAGTAACTCACCTCCTGACTCCCCAAAGCCTGTCCATCGACAAGGCACAAGTCAGGAGTGTGATGGAATACTCTCCACTTGCCTGGATGGGTGCAGCTCCAACAACACTCAATAAGCTCGACACCATCCAGGACAAAGCAGCTCACTTGATTGGCACCCCATCTACAAACATTCACTCCCTCCACCACCGAAGCACAGTGGCAGCAGTGCGTACCATCTACAAGATGCAATGCACCAAGGCTCCTTAGACAGCACCTTCCAAACCCGCGACCTCTACCAACTAGAAGGACAAGGGCAGCAATACATGGGAACATCACCACCTGCAAGTTCCCCTTCAAGTCACACACCATCCTGACTTGGAACTATATCGCCGTTCCTTCACTGTCGCTGGGTCAAAATCCTGGAACTCCCTTCCTAACAGCACTGTGGGTGTACCTACCCCACATGGACTGCAGCAGTTCAAGAAGGCAGCTCACCACCACTTTCTCAAGGGCAATTGGGGATGGGCAATAAATGCTGGCCTGGCCAGCGACGCCCACAGCCCGTGAATGAATGAAAAAAAAATATCTGTAGTTTCAGTACTCCACTAATTCTGGCCTCTTGCACTTCCCTGATTTTAATCACTCCACTATTGGTGGCTGTGCTTTCAGCAACAAGGCCCTAAGCTCTGGAATTCCCCTTCTAAACTTCTATGCCTCTTTCCCTTCCTTCCCTCCTTTTTAAGAAGCTCCTTAAAACCTACCTCTTTTACCAAGCTTTTGGTCAGCAGTCCCAATATCTCTTTGAGGCTCAGTATTAAATTTTGATTGCTCACAAAGAACAAAGAGCAGTACAGCTCAGGAACAGGCCATTCGGCCCTCCAAGCCTGCGCTGATCTTGATGCCTGCCTAAACTAACACCTTCTGCACTTCCGGGGTCCGTATCCCTCTATTCCCATCCTATTCATCTATTTGTCAAGATGCCTCTTAAAAGTGTCTATGGTACCTGCTTCCACCACCTCTCCCGGCAACAAGTTCCAGGCACTCACCACCCTCTGTGTAAAGACCTTGCCTCGCACATCCCCTCTAAACTTTGCCCCTACACCTTAAACCTGTGTCCCCCAGTAACTGACTCTTCCACCCTGGGAAAAGCTTCTGACTATCCACTCTGTCCATGCCGCTGATAACTTTGTAAACCTGTATCATGTCGCCCCTCCACAAGCATGCCGTATGCCTTCTTGACTACCTTATCCACCTGTGTTGTCACTTTCAGTGACCTGTGGACCTGTACGCCCAGATCTCTCTGCCTGTCAATACTCCTAAGGGTTCTGCCATTTACTGTATACTTCCCACCTGCATTAGACCTTCCAAAATGCATTACCTCACATTTGTCCGGATTAAACTCCATCTGCCATTTCTCCGCCCAAGTCTCCAACCGATCTGTATCCTCTGACAATCCTCATCACTGTCCGCAACTCCACCAACCTTTGTGTCGTCCGCAAACTTACTATTCAGACCAGCTACATTTTCCTCCAAATCATTTATATATACTACAAAGAGCAAAGGTCCCAGCACTGATCCCTGCGGAACACCACTAGTCACATCCCTCCATTCAGAAAAGCACCCTTCCACTGCTACCCTCTGTCTTCTATGACCGAGCCAGTTCTGTATCCATCTTGCCAGCTCCCCTCTGATACCGTGTGACTTCACCTTTTGTACCAGTCCGCCATGAGGGACCTTGTCAAAGGCTTTACTGAAGTCCATATAGATAACATCCACTGCCCTTCCTTCATCAATCATCTTTGTTACTTCCTCCAAAAACTCAATCAAATTAGTGAGACACGACCTCCCTTTCACAAAACCATGCTGCTTCTTGCTAATAAGTCCATTTGTTTCCAAATGGGAGTAAATCCTGTCCCGAAGAATCCTCTCTAATAATTTCCCTGCCACTGACGTAAGGCTTACCGGCCTATAATTTCCTGCATTATCCTTGCTACCCTTCTTAAACAAAGGAACAACATTGGCTATTCTCCAGTCCTCTGGGACTTCTCCTGTAGCCCATGAGGATGCAAAGATTTCTGTCAAGGCCCCAGCAATTTCTTCCCTTGCCTCCCTCAGTATTCTGGGGTCGATCCCATCAGGCCCTGGGGACTTATCTACCTTAATGCTTTGCAAGACACTCAACACCTCCTCCTTTTTGATAATGAGATGACTGAGACTATTTACACTCCCTTTCCTAGGCTCATCATCCACCAAGTCCTTCTCCTTGGTGAATACTGATGCAAAGTACTCATTTAGTACCTCGCCCATTTCCTCTGGCTCCACACATAGATTCCCATCTCTGTCCTTGAGTGGGCCAACCCTTTCCCTGGTTACCCTCTTGCTCTTTATATACATATAAAAAGCCTTGGGATTTTCCTTAATCCTGTTTGCCAATGACTTCTCATAACCCCTTTTAGCCCTCCTGACTCCTTGCTTAAATTCCTTCCTACTGTCTTTATATTCCTCAAGGGATTCGTCTGTTCCTAGCCTTCCAGCCCTTATGAATGCTTCCTTTTTCTTTTTGACGAGGCTCACAATATCCCGCGTTATCAAAGGTTCCCAAAACTTGCCAAACTTATCCTTCTTCCTCACAGGAACATGCTGGTCCTGGATTCTAATCAACTGATGTTTGAAAGACTCCCACATGTCAGATGTTGATTTACCCTCAAATAGCCGCCCCCAATCTAAATTCTTCAGTTCCTGTGAAGTGTTTGGGATGTTTTACTATGTTAATGGTGCTATATAAATACAAATGGTTGTGAGTTCAAAACCAGAACATTCACTCAAATCAATATACATTTTTTTTTAAAACAGTTCCCCACAGTATAACTAAATGGAGTGGTTGGTTGTATTAGATTCAAAGGATTATAAGCACTTTTGGAAGGACTGTGGGGGTGAAGCGGGGGGTGGGGGGAAGAAGCAGTTCTGTCTTTCAGCATTGTCGAGTTTCCATTCATTTAGTCACTAGCCTTAAGGAGCCAGAATTTTGTCCTAATTTTAATATTGCAAGTCCAATAACATCCCAATGACATTCTCTGAGTATACTTAAGGAGCTGTTGTTGTTCTCATCTTGGACTGGGCTCGGAAATTCCGAGAAATATTGCTGAAACTACTTGGAGTCACTTCGTATTTAAACTGCAAATTTTTATTGTCTTCCTTTTTAACAAGTTAGGTCAAACTGTGTGTGTAAATTCACTTAACAGTTTAAACATAAAATGTTGGTGCACTGATGTTCTAACACTTGCTGAAAATGGACGAAAGACACAAAGGATAATTCCAGTCACTATATTAATAATGGAAAAGTACTGTTCATCGCCCTGTTTACATCACTAATAGCTTATCTAGCGACAATGGTCATGAAGATGATCACATATGCATGAGGAATCAGAACTCTGCTATGAAAGCAATCTAACCTGGAAGGCTCCCAAAAAAACCTGTGTTGGGATGGGTAGAAAAGATGCAACATATGGGGACCCCCCCCCCCCCCCCCCACCCCTGGTGCTTTTTTATTGCTTTCCGTTGAATAAATTTGAGACATTGACATTAAAAGTCCTTCCCAAATTGGATCCAACTGAAGATTGAAGCACAGAAACTCGTTTCTTTACTGACTTTTTAAATCTTTCTCAATGAAAGACACAATAACTACTTTTTATTAAATACATGGAACTCCTAGCTGACAAGCCAATAAAGTTTCCAGTGTTATTTTCCAGGGGATGTTTGAACATTGGTTCTGCAATAAAGATTAAACTACTGATTTTATTGAAGTGAATTACAGACTGTAAAATCAATTTTGTTTTGGAATACTAACTAATATTGATTTCTAAACTTATTCATTCAGTACTTTGACTCTTTTTGGGCTGGATTGTCACAGCCCCGTGGAGATAGGGTTCGAGGTGGTTTGGGGGGTGTTGTGGAGAGCAGTGTCAGACAGTTCCCTGAGGTAATCCCACGCCCAGAGGACTTCCCAGGGGTAGGCTGGGAACCGGGTTTGTGGCCCACTCCATGGAGGAGAGCAGCTAATTAGTACAATTAAGACCCCACTTGGGCCAGTTTGCACCGGTGCCAGTATTTTACTGATGTCTGAGCAGTCCCCAGCTGTGTGCAGAGGCTGCCGGCTTAGTTGAGGCAGACTCCGGGTGGCAGGCCAGGGGGCCAATGGAGCCAGAGGCTCCATGCCCCAGTGGCGCACCACGAGGATAAAAGGCCGCAGCCCCGTCTGTGAATAGGTCCGGGGTGGGGTGGGGGGGGCGTGGTGGAGTGGTGGGGTTCCATGCCAACCTGATGGCCGTACCAGCTTTGGGCCTTTTTAAAAAATTAAACTTCAATTACGCTCACCTGTCTGCCTTTGCAGTGCCCACCTGTCCTGGTGGGTCTGCAGGTCTGACATCACTGTGGGTCTTCTAATTGGGCCTGCAGTATCAGAAGCCAGCCTGCCATCTTTAATAGGACAGCAGGTGCGGCGGTGGACAATTAAGATACTGCCTCCTGGAAGGTTGTGCCACAGGCTGCAATGATATGGGCGAGCTCGGCACCCCCATGTGGGCCTGATGTCTGCTGGAAAATTCAGCCCATTGTCAGCAATGGTATATTCATTGAAAGGAGTAAAATCATGAAACTGGCACAGAAAAATAGTTATTAATGAAAGGCTATATTTATATTTTTGATAATTTTTCTGTCAACTTGGCTCAGTTGATGGTTGTATCAACTCCTGAATCAGAGTGTGTGACTTCAAGGCTGGCACTTGGTACAAAAGGAGTGCTGTATTGTTGAAGGTGCTGTTTTTCATCATCTCAGATGAGACATTAAGTTGAAGCCTGTCTGTCTCTACAAGCAGACCTAAAAGATCTTTTAGTATTATTCAGAGTTGATCGAGGGAGTTTCCCTGGTATCCTGACCAACATTCACCCATCCATCAAAAATGGTTCAACTATTAATTCATCTCATTGGCTGTTTGTGCAATTTGGCTGATATATTTGCCTGTAGAACAGTGGCTACAATTCAAAATTAATTGATTGGATATGAAGCACCGAAGACACAGTCTTGCAAAAAGCCCTGAAAGTATCACATAATTTATCTTCAGGAATTGCAGACAGTATTTCACCAAATTTTAGACACAATCTAAATGTTTCCATCACTTCAATGGGACTTTCAGCCATTTTGAACAAACTATTATGTCATAAATTATTTTCTTTTCTTAAAGTTATGGTATGTATGTGTACAAATCTTGACAAATTTTTAAAATAAACTGCAACTGTCTTCTCACTAAAACATTAATCGAATCTAAATGCTACATTTTCTCTTGTCTATTTCATCCAATTGGATGCCACGTACCTTTGATCAAATGACTTCTCAACATACATTTTGAAGCTGCTTCATTTTTTTTCAAGGTCCTTTCAGCAAGAATAAAATGCAGAAGGGATGATCTAGCATATTTGTGTTTGGAAGACTATAATGTGGGGCAGGTTTGATGGACTAGCTTTTCCTGACCATCAAATGTTTTTAAAGTAATGAAGACAACAACAACTTGTATTCATATAGCAGCTTTAACACAAATGTAATAGGCGCTTCATAGGGACATTATAAACAAAATTTGAAACAGAGCCACAAAGACATATTTGGGAGATGAGACGGTAGGTTTTAATGAGCATCTTAAAGGAGGTGAAACAGATAGAGTTGGAGAGGTTTAGGAAGGCAATTCTACAGCTTAAGGTCTTGGCTGCTGAAGGCACAGCCGCTAGTAGTGGAATATTTAAAATTAGGGTTGCTCAAGAGGCTCAAGAATTAGAGGAGTGTCAATATGATTTGGGGCTGAAGGAGATTACAGAATTGGGGACGGGTGAAGCCGTGGAGGAATTTGAAAACAAAGATGAAAATTTAAAAATATATGCGTTGAACTGGGAACCAATGAAGTAAGCGTCGGGTTGATGGGTGAATGGGACTTGGTGTGAGTTAGGACACAGGCAGCAGAATTTTGGGTGACTTCTGACGGTAGAACATGGGAGGCCGGCCAAGAGTGCATTGGAGTTGTTGAGCCTGGAGGTAACAAAGGCATGGATGAGAGTTTCAGCAGAAGATGAGCTGCGGCTGATGGAGTCGGGTAATGTTACCGAGGTGGAAGTAGACAGTCTTGGTGATGACAGGGATATGTGGTCATCTTGGTCGTATACATCACCAAGGTTGTGAATAGTCTGGTTTAGCCTCTGGCAGTTGTCAAGGAGAGGGATGATGTCAGTGGCTAGACAACTGAAGATGGTAATGCAGAAGTGTGGCAATGCTGTTTCCATACCAGCAAACTCCTTACAGCATCTCGAGAAAGGGAGTGGAGCCAAAGCACTGAAGACCCAGTCTGGTTTGCAATCAGATATAAGGGTCTGAGTCTTGTCTATTTGGAAGTGCATCAATAGCTAATCCTCACAGAAGTCATTTTAAAATTGACCTCGGAATGCTGAATTTCATTTGTACCTTGTGGCTACAACATTTTCTTCATCTGGGATATGATGGGGTGAATATGTATTTCATCGTGAGTATTTAAAAGAAATATTGTAATCAATGCAGTATTCAGGTTAAAATAAAAAAGGAAATATTTTCTTAGCTTTAACAAGCCATGTAAACTTCCTTCCATAAATTCAAAAGTGTTAATTAATCAGTTTGCCACTGCATCCCTTTAAAGCATTTTAATAATTCATTCAATACCAGTATTATGTGGTTTTAAACTGTAAGGGAAAAAACCTTTGGATGATGAGTGACCGTGTTCAGGACAAGTCTTGTAAGTTTATAATTTCCTGCTTCGCTCAATACATATATTTTAACCATCATTCCTTGTCTTTAACTCTCTCTCCATAGTGTCTCGCACCTGTGCACATTATATTCACTGCCTTCAAGTCTGTTTACCTAAAATTGTGATACTCTGACAGCAAATTGTGCAACAAGCAGTAAGTATAGAAAGGTTCAGGATTTGCTATGGGATGCACTATTGTGCTAATTCTTCAGTCCTATTGATAAAGTACCCAATCACAAATGCTCAAAGCAATATGCCATGCCTCCATATACATGCATCACAGTGGGAGGACAGGATTCTTTTCAGAAAGGTGAACATTTGAACCTGATGTTGCCCATAGCAGAGTATATTGAGATCGACGTATGTGAGCTTCAAATAGTACAACTTGCAGCATTTTTGTGTCTCAATTTATTAAAGTACTCATCAATGTTCCAAAGAATATTTTTAAACCAAATGAATGAATGACCAAATGTCAATCTGCAAATTATGTTCTGGTAGCACATTGGTTTGGATTTTTTTTTCATTCCTAGGATGTGAGCATCACTGGAAAGGCCAGCATTTGTTACCCATCCCTAATTGCCCTTGAAGGTGGTAGTGTGCCACCTTCTTGAACCACTGCAGTCCATGTGGTGTAGTTAGACCCACAGTGTGATTAGGAAGGGAGTTCCAGGTTTTTGTCCCAGCAACATTGAAGGAATGGCGTTTATAGGTCCAAGACAGGATGGTGTGTGGCTTGGAGGGGAACTTGCTGGTGGTGGTGTTCCCATGCATCTGATGCCCTCGTCCTTCCAGGTGGTAGAGGTTGTAGGTTTGGAAGGTGCTATTGAAGGAGGTTTGACAAGTTGCTGCAGTGCATCTTGTAGGTGGTACTGCTGCCACTGTACGCTGGTACTGGAGGAAGTGAATGTTTGAGGTGGTGGATGGAATGCTGATCAAGTAGGCTGCTTTATCCTGAATGGTGTTGAGTTTTATGAGTGTTGTGTCATGAAAACCATACCTGCCAAAGTGAAACATGTTGGTTTCACCATATGAAACATTAATTTTGAACTGTTGCTGGACTGAAGAAAAATGGCTTGGTTTAAAAGACCACTGAAACATGGCTGCACATTTTGCATTTGAAAAGACAGTTGAAAAAAGGAGACAATAGGAACTGCTCACTGATTCAATTAACAAAGATTGGTCTGGGCAACAGAGATGATCCACATCTTGTCTGTATAAGAGACAGCACTACACCACCCCGCCCCCACCAACAAGAGCTTTGAAATCCACAAACCACAGGAGCAGTTGTTCCAAATAAGGGGTTAGTCACATGACTAACCTGCTGGCCAACTCGGAGTTTTTAATTGTGCTCTCAGAACAGTTGGAAAGGAGACTGCAATTTGAAGACACTAGAGAAGGAAGGTCTCTCTGTGTCTCTGTGTGATGGCAATGCCACTGAACATCAAGGGCTGATGGTTAGATTCTCTCTTGTTGGAGATCATCACTGCCTGGCACTTGTGTAGCGCAAATATTACTTGCCACTTATCAGCCCAAGCTTGAATGTTATCCAGGTGTTGCTGCATTCTAGCACAGACTGCTTCAGTATCTGAGGAGTCACGAATGGTACTGAACATTGTACAATCATCTGCAAACATCCTCACTTCTGACCTTATGATGGAGGGAAGGTCACTGATGAAGCAGCTGAAGCAGCCTAGGATGCTACCTGAGGAACTCCTGCAGAAATGTACTGCGGCTAAAATGATAGGCCTCCAACAACCACAACCATCTTCATTTTTGCTGGGTATTTACTCCAACCTGGGGAGAGTTTTCCCCTTAATTCCCATTGACTTCAATTTTGTTAGGGCTCCTTGATGCTACATTCAGTCAAATGCTGCCTTAATATCAAGAGCAGTCACTCTTGCCTCACCTCTGGAGCACAGCTCTTTTGTCCGTGTTTGGACCAAGGCTGTAATGAGGACAGGAGCCGAAAAGCTCTGGCAGAACCCAAACTGAGCATCGGTGAGCAGGTCATTGAGTAAGTGCTGCTTGATAGCACTGCCATTGACATCTTCTTTCACTTTGATAATTGAGAGCGGGCTAATTGAGAATGGGCTGATAGGTGGTAATTGGCTGGATTGAGTTGCTGTTTGTAACGGGACATACCTGGACAATTTTACACATTGTCAGGTAGATGCCAGCTTGATTTGAGGATTCGGCTAGTTCTGGAGCACAAGTCTTCAGTACTACTGCCAGGATGTTGTCGGGGCCCATAGCCTTTGCTGTGTCCAATGCCGTTTTTTGACATCACATGGAGCGAATTGAATTGGCTGAAGACTGGCATCTGTGATGCTGGGGACATCAGGAGGTGGCCAAGATGGATCATCCACTCGGCACTTCTGGCTGAAGATTGTGAATATTTCAGCCTTGTCTTTTGCACTGACATGATGGGCTTTCTCATTGTGAATGTGAATGTTTTTGAAGCCTCTTGTCCAGTTTGTTGTTTAATTGTCCACCACCATTCACAACTGGATGTGGCAATTCTGCAGAGTTTTAATCTGATCTGCTCATTGTGGGATTGCTTTGCCTTGGTTATCACATGCTGCTTCTGTTCAGCATGCATATAGTCCTGTGTTGTAGCTTCACCATCAAGCGAAGGTATCAACCCAGGTTCAGTAAGTGCAGGAGAGCATGCCAGGTTGGTACCTTATATTTAGGTATGCCTGGTGCTACTCCTGGCATGCGCTCCTGCACTCCTCATTGAACCAGTGTCAATTCCCTTGCTCAATGGTAATGGTAGAGTGAGGGACATGCCGGACCATGAGATTACAGATTGTAGTTGAATACAATTCTGCTAATGGCCCACAGATGAGGTTTTGTTTCCACAAGGGCTATGCAGTGGTCAGTCCTACCAATACGGTCATGACCAGATGCATCTGTGACAGGTAGATGGAGGGTGAGGTTTTACCCTTTGTTATGAGAAGGGTGAGAAAGGGGTCTAGGGGTACCCTCTCAGCCTTTTCCTGGTTTAACCGTAACTGGGTTTAATTTTAAGCACCCTGTTTTTAGTTCCCCCCCTCAGTGAATCCTTGTACGCTGCTCTCCAATTGTAAGGCAAAGAAATCAACCAGACAGCCGTCCTTAGATTTAAACAAGAAAGTGGAAGTTTATTAATCTTAAATTTAATTCGGTTAACGACTAAGAATACACAACGCAACCACGCTAGCATGCATATGTGATAAACACACGTGCAGGTAGAGACAGAAAAGTAGAAAGAATAAATAGAAAAAGTTTGAGGCAATAGCTGGGATTTATTTACAAACCTTTTAATTTTAGATATAGAGTCTTTGATTGCGAGTAAGTCTTGCAGTTTCATTGGTGCCCAGTGCATGCTTTAAAACTTGTTTTGATGTAGGAGTCTTTTCTCACTTGAGGTTTAAGTGACTTCAGTGGATCCAGAGATTCGTGAGAGAGCGCTTGCCAGGAGAGAGGCTCTCTTCTTCCAAGTTGAGTTGCAATCTGACCAAAACTGTGCTGTGAACAGTTAAAACCAAACCTGGGCCAGCAGGTTAGTCATGTGACTAGCTGTTTTAACAAACTCCTGCATTTGTGGATTCTCCATCTTAGCAGACACCCTGAAATGTTGGCTTTCTTACACATTCAATGTCAGGTGATCAAAATCCATTTGGGTTAATTGGATCAGGGAGCTGTTCTATTGTCTCCAGGCACTGCCTCTTAGTTTGCAAATGTTTTCCAGCCACTGCTGATCTCTTTAAACAAGTAATTTCTTCATTCCAGCAGCAGTTTAAAATTAATGTTCATATGACAAAATTAATATCCCTCATTCTTGACAGGTGGAGTCTTCATGACACCCTTTTGATTCTCACCACCTGTTGCAGGCCCAGTCTGGCATATATTTTTCAGGACTTAGCCAGTACTGGTGCTACTGAGCCAATCTTGGTGATGGACATTGAAGTCCTCCACTCAGAGTATATCTGTGCCTTGCTACCGTCAGTGCTTCTCCCAAGTAGTATTCAACATGGAGTACTGATGCATCAGCTGAGGGAGGGTGGTAAGTGGTAATCAGCAGGAGGATTCTTTGACCTTGACCTGATGCCGTGAGCCTTCATGGGGTGTGGAGTCAATGTTGAGGGTTCCCAGGGTCACTGCCTCCTGTCTGTATTCCACTGTGCCACCAACTCTGGTGGGTCTTTCCTATTAGTGGGACAGGCCAAAACTAGGCTTGATGGTGGAGGAGTCTGGGACATAGGCTGTAGGGTGAGTATGACTATCCTTAGGCTGCTGCTTGACTAGTCTTGCAATTTTGGCATATCCCTAGATGTTAGTGAGGACTTCACAGGACTGATCGGGCAGAGTGTGCCCTTGTCATATCCGGTTCCTTAGTCGATGCTAGATGGTACGTCCAGTTTTATCCTTTTAAACTATTTTTCTGTAGTGGTTTGATACAACTGAATGGCTTGCTCAGCCATTTCAAAGGGCAGTTGAGTCAACAATGTTGTTGTAGGTCTGTAATCACACATAGGCCTGACTGGGTAAGGACAGCAGAGTTCCTTCTCAACAGGACATAAGTGAACCAGATGGGTTTTTACAACAATCCAATAGTTTCCTGGTCACCATTACTTGGGACTAGCTTTTTAATTCCAGATTTATTAATTAATTGGATTTAACTTCCACCAGCTGCTGTGGTGGGATTTGAATTAGTGCCGCTGGACCATTAAGCCAGGCCTCTAGAATACTAGTCCAGTAAATTGGAAACATTAAACCTGCTACATGTAAAACTTTATTACATTTGTGCAATAAAAGCTTTAGAACAGTTTTTGCATGCTTGACTAAGCTTTGCAATTCTTTCCAGTTAGATCTTCTCAAATCAAGAATGCAGCCTGACTCAAGTACAAGTGGAACCTGAACACACATCATATCCATAACATTTTATCTGGTAGAGGCTAGAATCACATACGATTTCTGGAACATTGAAAAAAACATTAAAAAGTGTATTTTTTTTAGTAATGTTTCAAAAACAGCAATTAAATTGAAAATATTTCCATGTAAGCAACTCTTCCTTCCCCAAAATTGCATGACATATGATTTTAAGTATACATCCAGAGGGATGAGGTGAACCAGTGCATAAGAAAAAAGTGGTGTTTGGAAACAGGTACATCTGGTACGCTCCAGGAGTTCTGAGACAAGCTGTGGTTGCTTTGGTATGGAAAATTGCCCTTTTTATAAATTTTTATATGTAAACAAGTGGGGTGCAAGCTCAGTCATGCAACCTTCCAACCAGCTAAAACAAGCCTGTGACAAATGGTTGTTCCCGCAAGTGTGGTATAAAGACTTGTCTGCATGAACTTCCCTGTCTGAATTCTAACCTCCATTCTAAATTGTACGGTTATTAAAGTTTGCTCATGAAAGCAAATCAGATGAGAAGAGTAAGTAAGTAGGAAAGTCCTTTTTTTAAAAAAAAACTTTGATGAAGCTGTCAGAATTAAAACATTTCCTCAAGGCCAAGAGACACTGGCTCAATAAAACTGTAAAGCAAATTGAAAGGAATTAGTCCTTACAAAGGAAGCAAGAGAGAATAATCCATCCATCTAGGCAGCTTCGCATGGATGAGAAGAGTCCTCAAATGTACAGGCAAGGATAAAGCATGATACTTATTAACTCTTTAAGCTGAAAGATCTCTATTAGGTATTTTCAGGTTAATTCGTAAACGGTGACATCCAGCTTTTGATATGCAGATATTTGTTCTGATTTAAAACAATATTTTTTATTAAACTAAATACCATAAAATAACATTTTAAGTGCATAAAGGTTGAATTAAAATTTTGTAAATGTGTTATCAGGAAAACCCTATATGCCGCACGGGAAATATTAATTTCATCGGTTGGAAACTTGCATTCGACTTTTAATGGTAAAAAAAAAACTAGCAGCCAAGATGGCCACTTCCATTTACATCTGAAATACCAGGAGATTGAACTGGAGACAAAATGTCTAACGAGAAGCCCAGCCAGAACAATGTTTTGGCTAACTAAGCCAGATCACTCTCGTTAGTGGGAAATTCCAAACCATCTCAAGGCATTCATAAATGGTGACGTCCCTCTGGGGGTGAACACTGCCAACCCCACTTGAAAAGTTTTGGGTTTTAGATTTTGGACCTTATTTAAAAACAAAGGAAAGTGAGAGAAACATGACCGTCTGTTCATCTCTGAAGAAACTGGAAGTTTTGTCACACAGGCAGACAAACAGCCACTGAGTGTACAGCAGCATAGAAGGCTGCTGCTCCCCTGTGTCTGTCTCTCTCCAGAAAACATCAAGTGAAAACCGTCTGCGACTGGGGGTGCCTGCATGCCTGCAGACTGCTACAGCCAGTGACAAGGGGAAGAGAGCAAACTGCAATTCTGCCTTCAAGCAACCCCGAGCAAAGCAGGCCAACCATAAAGTGCACTTTGACCAGCGAGGACTTCAAGAATACAGCTTCAGCCAAGGATTACTGGATTTACAGACTTTATTTAAGTTCCATTTATTCTGGACTTTAATCCAACCACCAAATCTATTTTCCCTCCTGTAATCTACTTGTGTGTGTGTGTGTGTATGATTCTCGTGTGAATGTGTAGTGTATTTTAAAATCTGGTTAGAGTGTTAAGTTATATGAACTTACCTCTTTCTCGTTTGAACTCAAGGAAACCTGTCCGATTGGTTCTTTTACGATCACAGTAAAGGAGAAAGGTAAAATAGGTGGTAAGCACAACAACTGTTTAAAAGGAATACATCTTGTTGCTGTCAAATAAGAGGAAGGGGCAAGAGAGGAGCCTGAGACTGCCCCACCGCCCCTCACCTGGTTGTAACAGTGTATTAATTATAGTATGTTTTTCACCCCCCCATTCCCTCTACAAAACAATGCTTGAAAAACCCAGTATTTATCAAGTGAATCTCTTTCGACATTCCACTACTGTATATAAAGACTGCATCTGACATTTTTGAGAGACAGTGCCAAGTTCCTTGGTAAAAGCAAAATTGGTTTGTCAAAAATTACAATGAAATATAAATATTTCAATCAGAGAATGCAAGATAATACAGCAGGCATGTGTGTTCGTGTATGCACATATGACACCGCTGAATGGCAGAACATTCATGCCTGTAATTCTCCAAATGCTGAGGTCCCTAAATTTAGCCTGGACTCCTGTGAGAATTAACTTTTTATTGAGAAATGTTTCCCCATTGGGGTGAGGGAAGGGTTAGAGGAAAACTGTACACCAGCACACCAAAGATTGATCTGATGAGCTACCTAAAGGCTGCTTAGGTAGCTATTGAAACATTGTAGCAGAGGCCTGAGATCAGTTCACTTCCTTGCCCTCTAGCAAAACATATCATGATCAAGAGAAGAATGTGAGTAGAGAAAACATAAGTTAGGGTGTAAAGATAATCAGTTGCTGGCTTCTATAGACTGAAAACCCCAAGCCTCCTAGAGAATTTTGAGAATTTTGTAATAGAAATTGTGCAAATAGTTATGAATGTATACAAAGGTTCCATGAGTTGCTGATACAATCAACACAAAAAGTTCTGCGTTAAACAAGATGTAATATCAACACTGGCATCTGTACTGTTCATGAGATTCATTCGACAAAATATTTTGATATGCATTTGCCTTTGAAATGTTGCTTTTAAATGACAAAATGTTACGTTTGGTATCTTGGGAATTGCCCAAGTCCCTCAGATGAGTGAGAACATGCAGCTCGGCTTTCTGAAACACAGCTTACAGAAAGAATGATTATGCATCACTCAGTAAGTTCTAACTCAACTGTGCAACTTCAAAAATATCCTATGGCTCCTACCTATTACTTACAAGTAAGAGCCTATGAAACTGAAGAGCCCGAAAGATCAACTGGGGAAACCTAAATTCTCCTGATACTCCATTTGTGAATTATAAGTAGCTACCAACAAGTTAGAGGAACTCCTTTGGGGAATCCAGGATAAATGAATCCGCTATAGTGGCAATTAATAAACCTGAACTTTGCCAAAGCTTTGAGCGTTAAACTGGGGACCAGGTTACCTCCAAAAATACAAGTTTATGTTGAACACACATGTTATCGGGGCATAGCCAGATTTGAAAAATGTTTTGCTAACATAAGTGAGTCTTTTTACATTAAATACAAATAATTGATATTAAATAATTGAATATACGATCTTCCATATTTTCTTTTTGAACTAAAACAGTAATTATGGATTAGTAATCTCATGGAATTACCATATGTTTCCTCACTAAATTAAAGGAGTGAATGTGTAATTTTGGGACCATCAGTGATAAACTAAACTTTTTTCTCCCCCGTTAAAGTGCTTAATTTTGCAATAATCTAATTAAACGTAGTTAGTATCTTTTCACCCGATCCATTAATTGTCATTCCAGTGTCCACTATAACTTCAGTGACAAATTAGCTACTACCCTGAATAAGTCATGTAAAGGGGGTTTCTGCCAATCTTCCACAAGTTATGACAGCCAAGCCAATCAGGAGAAATGTCTGCAAGTATTTAAAGATATTGTATTCATACTTGTACATCCAGACGTGCAATGTATTAACAGGTTTTGTGTTTTTCCTCACAGAGAAAAAAAAATCCAGTCTTTTTAGGTTAAGCTGAAGACCAGAGGATTTCTGCAATCAAGATAATCAGGTTGAAGGTAGGAAAATATAAAATGACAAAAGATATGGGTATTGCCAATCAAGTACCATCAATTCCAGTTAAGTGGTATAAATGTTAGTATTCCTGCAGGGAATATATATATATATATATATATATATATATATATATATGCTGTGGGTGACTGAGGCCCAAAAACTATTTAATTAATAAGCTAGATTTGATAACTTGTTCCTAAACTATGCCTTTCGTAGTAAACACTTGGTTTATGAGTATTGATAAATCCAAAAAAAAAACCTTTCACAAAATGCTCTTCTTCTATCTTCTTCTTCTTTGGCCTCCTTGTCTCGAGAGACAATGGGTAAGCACCTGGAGGTGGTCAGTGATTAGTGAAGCAGCACCTGGAGTGGCTATAATGGCCAATTGTAGAGTGACAGACTCTTCCACAGGTGCAACAGATAAAATTGGTTGTCGGGGCTGTTACACAGTTGGCTCACCCTTGCGCTTCTGTCTTTTTTTCCTGCCAACTGCTAAGTCTCTTTGACTCGCCACTCTTTAACCCTGCCTTTATGGCTGCCCACCAGCTCTGGCGATCGCTGGCAACTGACTCCCACGACTTGTGATCAATGTCAAGGACTTCATGTCGCTTTTGCAGACGTCTTTAAAGTGGAGACATGGACGGCCGGTGGGTCTGATACCAGTGACGAGCCCGCTGTACAATGTGTCCTTGGGGATCCTACCATCTTCCATGTGGCTCACATGGCCAAGCTATCTCAAGCGCCACTGGCTCATTAGGGTGTAAATGCTGGGGATGTTGGCCGCCTCGAGGACTTCTGTTTTGGAGATACGGTCCTGCCACCTGATGCTAAGGATTCTCCGGCGGCAGCAAAGAGGGAATAAATTGAGACGTCGCTCTTGGCTGACATACGTTGTCCAGGCCTTGCTGCCATAGAGCAAGGTACTGAGGACACAGGCTTGATACACTCGGACTTTTGTGTTCCGTGTCAGTGCGCCATTTTCCCACACTCTCTTGGCCAGTCTGGACATAGCAGTGGAAGCCTTTCCCATGCGCTTGTTGATTTCTGCATTGAGAGACAGGTTACTGGTGATAGTTGAGCCTAGGCAGGTGAACTCTTGAACCACTTCCAGAGCATGGTCGCCGATATTGATGGATGGAGCATTTCTGACGTCCTGTCCCATGATATTCGTTTTCTTGAGGCTGATGGTTAGGCCAAATTCATTGCAGGCAGCCGCAATCCTGTCAATGAGTCTCTGCAGACACTCTTCAGTGTGAGATGTTAATGCAGCATCGTCAGCAAAGAGGAGTTCCCTGATGAGGACTTTCCGTACTTTGGTCTTCGCTCTTAGACGGGCAAGGTTGAACAACCTGCCACCTGATCTTGTGTGGAGGAAAATTCCTTCTTCTGAAGACTTGAACGCATGTGGGAGCAGCAGGGAGAAGAAGGTCCCAAACAGTGTAGGTGCAAGAACACAGCCCTGTTTCACGCCACTCAGGATAGGAAACGGGTCTGATGAGGCGCCGCTATGCTGAATTGTGCCTTTCATATTGTCATGGAATGAGGTAATGATACTTAGTAGATTTGGTGGACATCCGATCTTTTCTAGTAGTCTGAAGAAGCCACGTCTGCTGATGAGGTCAAATGCTTTGGTGAGATCGATGAAAGCAACGTAGAGGGGCATCTGTTGTTCACGGCATTTCTCCTGTAGCTGGCGAAGGGAGAACAGCATGTCAATGTTGAATCTCTCTGCTCGAAAGCCACACTGTGCCTCAGGGTAGACACACTCAGCCAGCTTCTGTAGCCTGTTTAAAGCAACTTGAGCGAAGACTTTCCCCACTATGCTGAGCAGGGAGATTCCACGGTCGTTGTTGCAGTCACCGCGGTCACCCTTGTTCTTATAGAGGGTGATGCTATTGGCATCGCGCATGTCCTGTGGTACTGCTCCCTCGTCCCAGCACAGGCAAATCAGTTTGTACAGTGCTGAGAGTATAGCAGGCTTGGCACTCTTGATTATTTCAGGGGTAATGCCGTCCTTCCCAGGTGCTTTTCCGCTGGCTAGAGAATCAATGGCATCACTGAGTTCCAATTTTGTTGGCTGTACGTCCAGCTCGTCCGTGACTGGCAGAGATTGGGTTGCATTGAGGGCGGTCTCAGTGACAATATTTTCCCTGGAGTACAGTTCTAGGTAGTGTTCCACCCAGCAGTCCATTTGCTTGCGTTGGTCAGTGATTGTGTCCCCTGATTTAGATTTGAGGGGGGCGATCTTCTTGATGGTTGGCGCAAAAGCTCTCTTAATGCCATCATACATTCCTCTGACATTTCTGGTGTCAGAGGCCAGCTGAATATGACTGCATAGGTGTTGCCAGTAGTCATTTGCGCAGTGCCTGGCTGTTCTTTGTGCAGTGCTTCTGGCTGCTTTAAGTGCTACGCATGTTAACTCGCTGGGGGCTTTCTTGTAGTTCAACAGTGCAATGCGCTTAGCGGCTATGACAGATTCCAGCTCTTCAATATGAGATTGAAACCAGTCTACATTCTGCTTCACACGTTTGCCATAGGTGGTCATTGCTGAGTCATAGATGGCATCTCTGAAGTGGGCCCACTTGGTCTCTGCATCCCATGTGGGAGTGTTTTGAAGGGCTTTTTCAAGTGAGTTATAAAACTTATGTAACAGCTGTGGATGAGAGATTCTGCTCGTGTTGATGCGCGGGCGGCCCTTCTGCTTGGAGTGATGCAGCTTCTTTGGTTTGAGTCTAACCTTGCTACACATCAGGGAGTGGTCGGTGTCGCAGTCCGCACTGTGGAAGCTGCACGTGATTTGAATGCTGTTTAAAGAGGCTCGCCTTGTGATGATGAAGTCCAGCTGGTGCCAACGACGTGATCTTGGGTGTCTCCAAGAAACCTGGTGACAGGGTTTCGTGTGAAAGAACGAGTTGGTGATGCCGAGGTTATGATAGGTACACAACTCAAGCAGTCTCTGTCCATTCTCATTCATCCTTCCAATGCCGTAGCGCCCAAGGCAGGAGGGCCATGAGTCATGGTCGGCCCCAACCCTGGCATTAAAGTCCCCCAGCAGGAACAGGTGTTAGTTATTGGGGATGCTCCTAATGATATTATGGAGGTCCTCGTAGAACTGGTCTTTAGCTTCAGGTGGGGAGCAGAGTGTTGGAGCATAGATGCTGAGTAGGTGTACTGGACCAGAGGCGGTGAACAGTCGGATGGACAGTATGCGTTCTGAGCCATTTGAGGATCGCTCTATCATGCTGAGCAAAGAGTTTCTGATGGCGAAGCCCACTCCATGCTGTCTTGGTTCTTCAGGATCCCTACCCTGCCAGAAGAAGGTGTAGTCGTGCTCTCTTAGAGATCCGCTCGCAGTGAGGTGTGTCTCCTGAAGTGCTTCAATGTCCACATTGAGTCTGCTGAGCTCGTTGTTAATGATGGCGGTCTTCCGAGAATTGTTGATTTGTGTAAGGTCATCCGACAGGCCAGGACACATAGTTCTGATGTTCCTGCTTGCAAAACAAAGGGCTGGTACCTTCTTTCCTTTTTTTGTCGTGCTGTTTGGTGTGGTGTTACAGTCCACTTTTCGGGCAATGACCCTGAGCTCTAAGCACCCATTGAAGCAGATGGACTGTGGCGGGACAGAACTTTATTGACCGGGGGCTGCCCGGTTTGAGGCGGGCGGTAGCTGTCCAGTGAGATGCGATGACCTCTCCCACCGACAAAGGCAACCCGTGGCACCCAATCTCTGTGCCAATTGAGCTGGACTTATAACCCGTAACTGCTGCCTTCCGTGTTGTTTTGGTCGCTGTGAGGCGACTATGGAATGCCTGGGCAGATGTATGGAGGTTGTGAGTTGCCCAAGCATCAAAACCCCCCTCTCGGCCTTTCTGGTGGGGTCCAAAAGAGTGCAGAGCACAACGTTTGGCACCGGTATGGCTGCAGGAACTGCCGGAAACTTGCCAAAGGTAACACATGATCTCCTTTGGGGTTCCGCTCCGGATTTTCTGTTAGTGTTTTCTCCCTTAGCCTTGGTCTCTCCCGAGACGCCCACAAGGCAGTGGGTTGTTTGCGCCCCTGCTCAGGGGTAGGAGGATGCCGGTGGGAAGAGGTGGGGGGAAGGGGAGGGGGTGCGGTGGGAAGGGGTGGAGGGAAGGGGGTGCGAGGGGGAGCTGGGAAGGGGGCTACAGGGGGGTAGGGGAGGGGGTGCAGCTTTTTGGTGCTGAGTAATACATTGTTCTTCATGACACTTGTTTTCGTAGAAATGACTTTCGGCAGAGGAATCCTTGTATGTAACTTTATGACCTTGCTATCAAGGATTCAGTGTGGTTGTTGGAGTGTGTATATTGTGGTAGCTGTGATGGTTTGAAGTTAAATTGAGGCAGGTGTTCTCTGTGCATTAGCAAGTGGACTGAAATTCTTTGGTTTGTTTACTGTTTTGTTTTATTTTAATGTGCATACTGGAAGTGCAATGATACAACAATCATGGAACAACTTTGAAGAGTTATGAAATATGGACTTAGTCTTTTTAAAAAAAAAAGTGAACCTTTATTTTAAAAAGTGAGCAATGGTCCAAAATGGCTGCCAAAGAAGAAGGGGATTGGCCTTTTGTGTATTCAGACTGTCTGACAAAGAGAAAGGACAAATCTTCCAAGTTACAAGATGTCAATGGAACCATCCTACACCTATCCTAAAACATTCCAGAATTGAATCTCTTTTTTTCTAAAACAAAGGCATTGTGAAGTAGCCACGTCCTAGGCCACTATGCAATCGCCATGGAAAAGAGATGTGAATGTCTCCTACCAGGAGATGAGAGATGACAGTTTTTGTGTGTGTTTCTTTTTTTTTTTTAAAAATGAGCTTATTGGTTAGCAACCAAACCACATTTAAACAGAATGAGCAAAATTATATTCATCCCTGACTGATATCTTTCAGCAAGCCATGACACAGATATGCAAGAGTTGTCCCACGTTTCAAAAATGAGTAGGTAGCCTTTCATACTTGCCTTCATGTACTTTTAAAATACTTTGATCCAAAGGATAAGAAAGGTTCTTATATTCACCAGGATGGGAAAGTCCTGTTAATAACATTTTACCATTGACTGCTTCTTAGTTTTGCCTCCCTGAGCACAGGGAATAATCCCTGCTCCAGGTCAGGTAGGCCTGAGGCACACTTGATATTGGGCCTTGTTTACATGAGACATGAGCAAGTAGTTCACCAGCAATGAGGATTTAAATTTTGGGCTGTAACCCTCGGGTAGTTCCAGAGAAGGGGCGGAGGAAGCGACTAAGGGAGAAGGAGCTGAGGTGGCAGGGGCTGAGCAAGGCACACAATGATCTTTGACACTGCAATGGATCTGGGATCAGTACTCCTCCAGGCTTCACATTTGCTAACTATTTTTGAAAGAATTTACCTTTTTGAGGCAGCTTCCAGCAGCCCCTTTTTTTATGACCAATGGTTAGATGGCATGTAAATTGCACTTTCCTGAAATTATCCAGCCCAGCCCAGCCCAGAGACCATCTTGGATAGACATTGGGATTCACTATCTGCATGAGCATTAAGGTGATTTTTAACAATTGATTGAAATATTTTTGCTACAGAAAAATAGAAACACATTACTGTTATGATAAAATATCCATGTTTTTATAACTACAGTGATCGGTCTCTAACACCCAAATCAAGGAAACTTTTGCTGTAGAATGATGGTATATAAGTATAGGATTGGTTAGATTCAGAGGTAGAAGACCACTCTAACACCAGAAGAAAGTCAAATTATCTGAGTTGATTGCTGAGTTACGGAACAATGAGCTGCGACAATCAACTTTCCCCTGAAGGAGGCTTACCTACCTGGACTACTTATTAAGCACTCATGGACGCAATGCATAAAGTTCCATTGATTTAAAGTTAATGAATAGAAAATGTTGGCAGTATGTATATATGCTCCTGGAAATGGGTGACTGATCCAGGAGCTCACATTTGGACAATTACCCAATAGCATTGATAGACTAGGTTGGAGAAGATGGCATGTAGGATTGGGTGGAAATATTGGAACTTTTGTTTCTTTCATCTCTTGAGGGCCAGCAGCTTTCCAGGGTTGAGTGGAGTCTCCACATTTGTGGAAGAAATGGGTTTGATAGGTTGATCCATACTTTGGCTTCTTGTGACATGCTATTTATGGAAAGACTCCCACTGGAAACTTGACATGCTTTCATTAATCATACATGAAGTCATCACAAATTCTTGCCAACCATAAATCTGATTAATGCCAGTCAGTTTTTCTTCTTTACAGACCGCAATTCTAATTATGTTAGTCACTTTTCATCCTCAGGTTAGAAAAAAAAAATCAAAGTAGTAAATTTTGGCTCCAACTAAAATTTATATTGGCCACTGTAACTAAATAGGATTGCTGAATTGGTCACAAGCAGTAAAATGTTCTGTAGCTAACCTTCATTTCAGTCTGGAGTTGAACCACTGAGCAGAACAAATAGCTAAGGGACGTTATGGGTGTCAGTGTGAAAAACTAGAGTAGACTAGACGCATTACAAAAACCTAGCAATGTGTTTTTCTGCAACAGTTCAGTAAAATATTAGCTCCAAAGATTTTTTTTTGTTAATGCGATGTGCTCTAAAGTGTACCTATTTTTGTGTACATAATGCATATTTAATTTTGAAGCTAAATGTGATGCCTATTTGGATCTAGCTGCACTTCTGGTTGCCTGTGCAGCTCACCCTGATCAGTAGCTATAACAGATAATCTTGGGCAAAACTAACATTCTCGGGCAAACCCCCCACCTACCAAGACTGAGGCACACATGATTTTGCCACATGAACATTAAAACTTAAAATTGCCAACCCCTGACTGGAAAGACATCTGAATAGTAACAGACCGTGTTGGAACAATGGGGACCCAGTCATTGCTTCCCCAATACACAGAAGAAGTGGTCAGACCAGTCTCAGTCACATGACTGACTGAGGTTTTGAATTTGAACTTCCAACAGAAGATTTTGCACTGAGAAAGCCATGCGCTCCCGGTTGGAACAAAACCTCCTCTCCAGTCCTGCCTGCCTCCATCTCTTTCCCACAGAACTGAATCTTATGAAAACATGTGAACCTCAGAGAGAAATGTCTCCTACGTGAACAAGGTTTAAGAACAACAATGAGCAAGACTACCTACAATCGGGTGAGCTCAAAGCACAGTAAACAAGAAACTCTTCTAATATTGCCTCAAACCCCTCTCTACTATATTTTTTCCTCCCCTCTTTTCTGTCCCTATCTGCATGTGTATATTGCGTGTGCATGCTAGTGTGGGCGCATCATATATCCTTAGGCGTCAACCATATTGGAGTTTAAGTCTAAATTTTAATACATTTCACGTTTCTCCTTTTAAACCTGAGAAAACCTAGTGTGTTGGTTTCCTTGCCTTATAATTGGAAATCTGTGAAACAGAATTCACAAAGGGGGAGCTCAAAACACAGTGTGTTTAAAATTAAACCCTGTTACAATAAGACCAGGTGAAGAAAGTAACAGACCCCTAGACACCTTTCTCACCTGGTCATAACAGACATCAACCACATTATCTGTAGTGCACATGAACAGTGTTGGGCTGCACCCATTATTACAGCTACAGGTATATAGAAGCAACAACCATGAGAAGTTACAATGATCCAGAATACCTGAAAGGGTAGTGGAAACAGATCAGAGGAAATAGGAGCAGGCGTAGGCCATTTGGTCCGTCAAGCCTGCTCCACCATTCAAACTGATCAGGGTTGATCATCTACCTCTATACCATTTTCCTCCACTATCCCCATATCCCTTGATGTCGTTAGTATCCAGAAATCTATCGACTTCAGTCTTGAACATGCTTAATGATTAAGCTTCCACAGCCGTCTGGAGTAAAGATTTCCACAGATTGACCACGCTCTGAGTAAAGAAATTCCTACTCATCTCAGTCCTGCTCCTTTTATTCTGAGACTGTGTCCCCTTATTCGAGACTCACCCGCCCAAGGAAACATCCGATCCACGTCTATCCTGTCACGCCCTGAAAGAATTTTGTAAATGTCAAAGAGATCCTGTAATTCTTTGAAACGCTAGAGAATACAGGTCCAGTTTCTGCAATCTCTCCTCATAAAACAATCCTGCCATCCGAGAGATTATTTTTTTTATTCATTCATGGGATGTGGGCGTCGCTGGCCAGGCCAGCATTTATTGCCCATCCCTTATTGCCCTTGAGAAGGTGGTGGTGAGCTTCCTTCTTGAATCGCTGCAGTCCATGTGGGGTAGTGACACCCATAGTACTGTTAGGAAGGGAGTTCCAGGATTTTGACCCAGCGACAGTGAAGGAATGGCGATAAAGGTTGGTGTGTGACTTGGAGGGGAACTTGCAGGTGGTGGTGTTCCCATGCATTTGCTGCCCTTGTCCTTCTAGTTAGTAGAGGTCGCGGGTTTGGAAGGTGCTGTCTAAGAAGCCTTGGTGCATTGCTGCAGTGCATCTTGTAGATGGTATGCACTGCTGCCACTGTGCATCGGTGGTGGAAGGAGAGAAAGTTTGTGTGCCAATCAAGCGGGCTGCTTTGTCCTAGATGGTGTCGAGCTTTTTGAGTGTTGTTGGAGCTGCACCCATCCAGGCAAGTGGAGAGTATTCCATCACACTTCTGACTTGTGCCTTGTAGATGGTGGACAGCCTTTGGGGAATCAGGAGGTATTATAGCCTCTGACCTGCTCTTGTAGCCACGGTATTTATATGGCTACTCCAGTTCAGTTTCTGGTCAATGGTAGCCCCTCGGATGTTGATTGTGGGGGATTCAGCAATGGTAATGCCATAGAATGTCAAGGGGAGATGGTTAAATTCTCTCTTGTTGGAGATGGCACTAGTGTGGCATGAATGTTACTTGCCACTTATCAGCCCAAGCCTGGATATTGTCCAAGTGTTGCTGCATTTCTGCACTGGCTGCTTCAGTATCTGAGGAGTCATGAATGGTTCTGAACATTGTGCAATCATCAGCGAACATCCCCACTTCTGACCTTATGATTGAAGGATTAGTCTGGTGCATATCTGTTGCACTCACTCTATGTCAAGTATACCCTTCCTTTTAGATAAGGAGACCAAAACTGTACACAATACTTCAGTTGCAGTCTCCACCAAGGCTTTATACAATTGAAGCAATACATCTTTACTCCTATACTCATCCGCTTGCAATGAAGGCCAACATACCATTTGCCTTTTTAATTGCTTGCTGCACCTGCATGCTAGCTTTCAGTGACTCATGAACAATGACACCCAGATCCCTTTGGACATCAACACTTCCCCAGTCTCTCACCATTTAAGAAATATGCTGCCTTTCTGTTTTTTCTACCAAAGTGGATCACTTCACACTTGTTCACATTATATTCCATCTGCCATGTTGCCCATTCACTTAGTCTGTCCAAATCCCCTTGAAGCCTCCTTGCATCCTCCTCACAAACCTACATTCCCTCCTAGTTTTGTCATCAAATTTGAAAATATTACAATTGGTCCTCATATCCAAATCATTTCTATAGATTATGAACAGCTGTGGCCCAAGCACTGATCCTTGCGGTACCCCTCTAGTAACAGCCTGCCATCTGGAGAATGACCCATTTATTCCTACTGTTTGCTTTCCATCTGTTAACCAATTCTCAATCCACTGCAGTATATTACCCCTCCCACCCACTCCCCCTTCCAATTGCATGTGCTCTTTTAACATCCCACACAGAAGAGTGTCTGCAGAGACTCATCAACAGGATTGCGACTGCCTGCAACGAATTTGGCCTAACCATCAGCCTCAAGAAAACTAACATCATGGGAAAGGATGTCAGAAATGCTCCATCCATCAATATTGGTGACCACGCACTGGAAATGATTCAAGAGTTCACCTACCGAGGCTAAACTATCACCAGTAACCTGTCTCTCGATGCAGAAATCAACAAGTGCATGGGAAAGGCGTCTGCTGCTATGTCCAGACTGGCCAAGAGGGTGTGGGGAAAATGGTGTACTGACACGGAACACAAAAGTCCAAGTGTTTCAAGCCTGTGTCCTCAGTACCTTGCTCTACGGCAGCGAGGCCTGGACAACATATGTCAGCCAAGAGCGACGTCTCAACTCATTCCATCTTCGCCGCCTCCGGAGAATCCTTGGCATCAGGTGGCAGGACCATATCTCCAACGCAGAAGTCCTCGAGGCGGCCAACATCCCCAGCATATCGACCCAAATGAGCCAGTGGCGCTTGAGATGGCTAGGCCATGTGAGCCGCATGGAAGATGGCAGGATCCCCAAGGATGCATTGTACAGTAAGCTCGTCACTGGCATCAGACCCACCGGCTGTCTGCGTCTCTGATTTAAAGACGTCTGCAAACGCGACATGATGTTCTGTGACATTGACCACAAATTGGGGGAGTCAGTTGCCAGTGATCGCCAGAGTTGGCGGACAGCCATAAAGGCTGGGCTAAAGAGTGGCGAGTCGAAGAGATTTAGCAGTTGGCAGGAAAAAAGACAGAAGTGCAAGGAGAGAGCCAACTGTGTAACAGCCCTGACAACCAATTTTATCTGCAGTGCCTGTGGAAGAGTCTGTCACTCTAGAATTGGCCTTTATAGCCACTCCAGGCGCTACTCCACAAACCACTGACCACCTCTAGGCACTTACCCATTGTCTCTCAAGACAAGGAGGCCGAAGAAGAAGAATTTTGTTTACTAATCTCCTGTGTAGGACCTTTTGTCAAAAGCATTCTGAAAATCCAAATACACCACACCCACTGGTTCTCCTTTATCTATGCTACAAGTAACATCCTCAAAAAACTCCAACAGGTTTGTCAAACATGATTTCCCTTTCACAAATCCATGTTGACTCTGCCCAATCATATCATTATTTTCCACGTGTCCAGTTATCTTATCCTTCATAATAGATTCTAACATTTTCCATACTACCGAGTCAAACTAACAGGTCTGTAGTTCTCAGTTTTCTCACTCACTTCATTCTTAAATAGTGGGGTTACATTTGCTACTTTCCAGTCTGTAGGAACCCTTCCAGAATTTATTGAATTCAATGGTAACTTTGGATATATACTTAAAGAGAAATTTGCTGAGTTAGGGGGAAAATGCAAGGGAGTGGAACTAATTGGGTTGCTTTCTTGATGAGCCAGCACAGACACGAGAGGCCAACTAGAGAAAATTAGTGTTAAGTTTGCACACGTCATGCAAACTATTTGCTAGTGTAATGAAACAAGACACTTTAAATGATGCAGGGATGATCTAACAGAGGAATATTGAAAGGTTTAATTGAACTATTCAGCACCTTCAATGTCAAGGAGGGAAGCAAGGCTAGAACTTATTGAAGTCATTCAAGGAAATGCGTGGAACTGATGAGTGATCGTGTCAGTGGTATCTCACAGTATGAAAAGATTTGAACACAATTATATTAAATGTGCAGTGACTCATGCAGCTTTAATGTCAAATTGAAATGAAGTGAATCCGGACAATGAAGAATTCTAAGAATAGAATTGCAGTCTCAAAAATAAAGCTATTTTCTGCTCGACAAATGAAAGATGTTTGGGCTTAAGTTCATTACCACCCCAAACTGGGGGACAGTTTCTGATGACACGCAGATTGGCAAGCTAGAGAATTGAAATAAGTTTGTTCCTGGACTTCACTAAAATAAGTGAGACATTCTGAAACCGCACACCTGCCAAGTTCTGACCAAATTTCTATTTGTTCCTAGAAACCAGTATGGCAATCTTCCCAATCAGGAAGAATGTAAAGGTAGAGCAGTCAAGGTGCACAGTTGCATTTTGGAGCCAGCTCCTTCCAACTTCGCAAGAATACTATTAATTTTCCAAGTTTTGCGGCCTTTTTTGAGCAGCTTTCAGTGACCCGTTACTGGTGAGGCTATTCAAGATGTGAAAATTCCAGTTGGATCTTGTGTATCACAAGCTCCGATTTTAAGGCAACAAATCTAAGAGTCTGTGTCTGAAATGAGCTTGGGAGGCTCATTTCCATATTGAAATAAGGCCTGCGCTCGTTTTAGGCAGCAGCCACGGGCATCTAAATTAAGGCACCGACTAGTTTAGTACTGCCCTGGCCTGCCATGCAGGTCAGGCGTAGGCCTCTGCACTGCAGAATGGTTATTGCTATGCCCATTAAATAGACACGGCTATGTCAAATTTGGACCCCCATTGTTCCTGATAAAGGAAACTATAATGACGAACCCAAAATTATTGGAACAAGGTAATTTAGTATTAAGCCACATGTACAGGGCACGTGTAAGGTTGGCGTTTGTACTCTATCTATTGAGTCATACTTAATTGCTATGATACTGTTTGTGAGAATACTAAATTCAGGCTATGCTTATTTCAACAAACGTGCCATCACAATGCAATAGATTTGACTCCATGCTGCAGATAAAAGCTCATTTTTCACTGAATTTTTAATTTCGAATAAAGCTTGAAAGAAATGACAATTAGCAATTGAAGGATGTTTCAGAGCAACTAGTACAAAAGCAATCAAAAAAGCTAATGGAAAGTTTTCGACTTTATCTCAAGAGGGATGCAACACAAGAGGAAGGAAATTATGTTTCATTTGCATAGAGCCTTGCTAGGTTCTCAGCTAAGTGCTGTATTCAGTTTGTACATTGTACACCAATGGATATATCGACTTGGACGAGTGCAGTGCAGATTCGTCAGAATAATAGTGGGACTTAAGAAGTTACACTGTAGGGACAGATTGGATAAACTTGACTTGTATTCCCTGGAATATTGAAGAATAAAGAATAATCTGATTGAGGTTTTTAAAGGATTTGATACAATAGGTGCAATCAGGAACAAGGGGACATAATCTTAAATGAATAGCCTAGCTCTAATTTTCACGCAAAAGGATCGTGAAATTGGCAATACCCTCCCCTACCCTATCAACAGGATGTGGATGCTAAGATAACTCGAGCTTTCAAAGCGGAGAGAGACTTTTGTTAGACAAGGGTACTGAGATATAAGGAGCAAAGGCAGGTAAATGAAGTTGAGGTAAAGATCAGCCATGATCTAATTTAATGGTGGATCAGACTCAAGGGGTTGAACTCCTGTTTCTATATTTTGAATTTGCATGAAATCAAAACCTCAATTTTCTACATACAGAAGCTTTGAGCAAATGTGTGCTGTTAAACTATACAGGCAAGGATGCTGCTGGGCTCAATCCCAGCTGCTGTGTATTTGTATTTGTGTACAACTTTTTAACATTTTAAAAAGTCCCAAGGTGTTTCACAGTAGCATTGTTGAACTAAATTTGCCACAGAAGCTGTGAGGGCAGTTGACCAAAACCTTGGTCAAAGATATAGGTTTTAAGGAACATCTTAAAGGAGGAAAGACAGGTGGGAAGGAATACCAAAGCTTAGGACCTTGGCAGCTGTAGGTACCACCATCAATGATGTATGGGGTAATTAAAGTCTGACATAGTCAACAGGGCAGAATTCGAAGAGTGCAGATATCTTGGAGGGTTCTGTAGCTGAAGGAGATTGCCGCGTGATAGGGAGGGGCAAACCGTGGAGGGATTTGAAAACTAGGATGAGAGTTTTCAAATCAAGGCATTGCCTAACTGGGAGACTGTGTAGGTCAGTGAGCACAGGGGTGATGGGTGAATGGAATTTTGTGCGAGTAAGAGATGAGTGCTTGGGAGTTTGGCCATCGTGGGAGGTTGGGGCATGGGGAGAGAGGTCACCAATCATAGCAAGGGAGAGAGAGAAAGGCTGCAATTGTTAGTGCTGAGACTTCCTTGAGGGGCTGGGGGAAGTACTTGTGCTTCTCCTGACCCACAATGGGGTTGTAAAAGGCACTTGATGCCTTGAGCCAGCACCTCCTTCCTCCCTATTACTGTTTGGGTTTTCCAAGCCCTGGGAAACCTGTCCGGCAACTGTAAACTTTAAACGGGGACCTAGTTACACTCTGGTAGCCTGGTTTTAAAATACTAATCATGTCCTGCCTCTTGATGGTGGATCACTTGCACTACACACTACCTATCACCATATTTTCTTTTTAACTGCCTGACCCACCCCACCCACCAGATACCAATAATGGTGGTGGTGGGTGCGGGGGGGGGGGGATTACTATCGAGGCCAAGGAAGCAGCTGAAACAGAAATCTTGCACCAAACTCAGACTAACCCCGTTGAGGCAATAAATAGACAGAACTCTCCCACCCATCAATGAGACAAAGATCAGATCAGCAGCAGCTGAGGAAAAAATCGGATGTGGACTCCTCCCCAAGTTGAACATCAGACCCCACTGAGGCCAAGGTTAAAAGCTGGACTCCGTTGATTCATTACTGCCTTCACTCTGCTGGAAGAAAAACTGAATGTAGCAAATCCTTTCTTTAGACCCCTAGACCCAGTTGAAAGGAAAAGCTGTCGCTGTCCCTATACTCAACCGTGCTGGTCAAACATCTGACATTGTATTCATCTGCCAGTGATCCAAAACTTGAACTGCTAGCAACTCACCCACCTTCTGTTAGAGCAAAAATGTTGCATAGATAGTTAATGTCCTGACTAGCTCCATAGAGGAAGAATAGTAATGTATTAGTGTGTTGCTTGGAAAGAGAGGAGGAGGTTTTTAAAAAAAAGTATGTGTACAAAACAATTTCTGCTCATTATCAAGTAGAACATTGTGGAAGAAATCAATTCTCGAATATAAAGTCTTGCTTAAGATCATTTTAAAAATCAATCATAGTCAGTATCAGTGATCAAGTACCCACCCTATAATACGATTAAATTACTGGTCTTTGTTGCCTTAATGTTAAGTCACATTAATCTCTTTCACACAACAAGTGACTTTAAAAGGTTGGTTGGAGCATGCGCATTCCAAAGGTAAAATCTAGATTTAAGTTTAAATTCTGCTGACCATTAATATTTTCTATGGAATTGATTTTCATAGTGCCCATGATATTGTTCCTTAATCTCCATTTGTGAGGTTCTATCTTTTAATGAATACAACATTTTCCTTTATCATAAGATTGAAAATTACACTATAATACTTTTCAGCATTCAATATAATAGCCAGAAAAGTAGCATTGACTAATTGATATAACTATGTATTTCTGGCCTGTAAAATGAAAAGCAGCAACAGTTGAAGATGACAATCTTTTCTGATCTAGGCAGATATCAATAGAAACACAATTGTCGTGGAACAAATAGTGCCATGGTTTAACTCAAACTGATTAAGCAGCTAATTTAACTATGGAGCCACTTTCGAACAGTTTGTCTTTTACTTATTTAAGAGTACATCAAGATGGCAACATCCTAAATGAATTCCACTAGTAAGTGTCGCTACAAGCACAATATTGCATAATATAACATCATGTGACAAGGCTACTGAACCAAAAATTAGTTACTCACCTTTGGAACCACACAGGGAACAAAGTACCTTTTTTAAATAAAACTGTAAAATTCTTAACTAACCCCAAATCACTAATCTTAAAGTAGTTTTTTGAACAATTAAATTAGGAATGAGTTTAAATGCACTCATCCAGACGCAGCCTGCAAAACAGCAGCCATGCAAACTCTTATACTCAAAACAAAACCAGCAAGAACATTTCATCTAAAAAAAATTTTTTACAAAAAATAACTTGTTTTCCAATCTATGGCTTACCTTTATGGTGGTTGCCATCCTTCCATCTATGAAAGAGGATTGGCCATGTAGTTAATAGTAAGGGGGAGAGTCATGGACTCCAGAATGATATCAATGGTTTGGTTGAGTGGGTGGAAAAGTGGCAAATGGAATTCAATCCTGAGAAGTGTGAGGTGATGCATTTGGGGAGGGCAAATAAAATGAGGGAATATACAATAAACGGGAGGATATTGAGATGGGTAGAAGAAGTGAGACACCTTGGAGTGCATGTCCACAGGTAGATAGAGTGGTGAAGAAGGCATATGGATTGCTTTTCTTTATTGGCCGAGGTATAGAATACAAAAGCAGGGATGTGATGCTGGAGCTGTATAGAGCGCTGGTTAGGCTGCAGCTGGAGTATTGCTTGCAGTTCTGGTCACCACAGTATGGAAAGGACATAATTGCTCTGGAGAGAGTACAGAGGAGATTTACAATTATGTTGCCAGGGCTTGAGGGTTACAGCTATGAGGAAAGATTGAATAGGTTGGAGTTGTTTTCCCTGGAATTGAGGAGGCTGAGGGGTGACTTGATTGAAGTGTACAAAATTATGAGGGGCCTAGATACAGTAGACCGAAAGGACCTGTTTCCCCTGCCGGAGAGGTTGGTTACCAGGGGACACAGAGTTAAAGTGATTGGTAGAAGGATTAGAGGGGACATGAGAAACTTTTTCACCCAGAGGATGGTGGGTGTCTGGAATTCACTGCCAGGATCGGTGGTGGAGGCAGAAACCCTCAATTCTTTTAAAATATCTGGACATGCACCTAAGGTGCTGTCACCTTCGGGGCTGTGGACCAGGTGCTGGAAAGTGGGATTAGTTTGGGTGGATAGCTTATTCGGCCGGTGCGGACACAATGGGCTGAATGGCCTCCTTCTGTACTGTATTTTGTTCTGTGTTCTATGGAAAAGAACCTCAATAGTTTCCATCTTTGCTGTCTGCGGCACATTATGGGTATATCCTGGCAGGACAAAATCACAAACATGACAGTCCTCTCAAAGACAGAGCTCCCAAATATGTTGGCACTAATCAGACAGAGGCGGCTTCGGTGGACCGGACACGTCCGCAGGATGGAAGACGGTTGCATACCCAAGGACCTTCTGTATGCTGAGGTGGCCGGGGCCAGACGATCAGTGGGGTTCCCAAAGCTCTGCTTCAAGGATGCTTGCGAGCGTGACATGAAGGTCTGAAATGTCAACCATAGCACCTGGGAGTCATGAGCTGGCAAACTAAGAAAATGGTGACACATCCTGTGGACTGGTATGCACTACCACGATGACCAGTTACTACAGCAGTTTGGCAGCAGGTGTCAAAGTCAAAAACAATAACTGACCATGTCACTTCGCAGCTTCACATGCAGCACTTGTGGCAGAACCTGCCTCTCAAGGATTAGCCTTCACAGCCATCAGCAAAGATGCACCGAGAAGACACCGCCCCTAAATGGATTGTTTGCTGCGTTCCATCATCTTCGGCTTACCTTAATAGAGCACAGGGGCTGAATTTTACCAGCCCTCCAGGCATCATGGCAGGGGGGCCCGGAATATTCTTCCGGTAGAGGCCTGCCATAACCCCGACGCCGGGTATGTGCCGCCCTATTTTACTAGTGCCAGGGGGACATCAGTGCGGCCCCCCCCCCCCACCGCCGCTTGGCAGCGGTGCCCCAATTACCATATGTAAAGTGCTACTTACCTTGCCTGATTATGCCTCCCACTGCCTCTCGCTCCATAGTTCCTTATTTTTTCGTTGAATGGGCGGCTGTCACGTGCCGTCCTGTTCGCTAACATGAAAAGCCGATGGGACATCAGAGGTAGGAGTACTCACTCACAGTGCAGGTAAGTCTGGATATATCGGGCTCTCAACTCTGCCTCTTGGAAGGGATTGGGGATGGGATTATAGGGGTCTCAACTCTGCGTATTTGAAGGAAGGGCGGATGGCATTACAAGAGGCACAAGTCTGCAGTCACGTAGGGAGCCATTGCGTTTCCGCCCTCCGTAAAGGTGGTCTGCTCTGTGCCATTGCCTCTGTCAGTGAAGGAGTAATGGCACTCGAGTTACCCTGTATGTGGGGAGAGCACCAGAAACGGTAGGCGTGTAAAAATGTTATATGGCTTGTACAATCTTTGTGGTCATGCAGTAGCCACTCTTGGGAGCTGAGACAGGCCATGCCATATAGTTGATGCATGAAAGCACCTGATGTACCGGTCAACATCAATCTCAAAGAAGTGAAGGACCGGAGTTTAATAGCAACTTTTGTGATGGAGATGTTTCACCCTATATGCATTTTCCTGCTTCTCGTGAGAATCCCTATGTGCTACAGGCAAAACTGACAGGCTGTTGCAGCCCACGTAGATGCTCCCGGTCGTGAGCAGCAGCACCCCAGGCGAGCTCGCCATTACAGTTCGCTGTGCATCTACAGGTCCCGCATGAGCTACCTGCAGATGTCAGAGCACCAGTGTCCAAGGCGATTGCGGATGTCGAGAGAGGTGGTGACACATCTCTGTGCCCTGCTGAACGATGACCTGCAGCCGATGAACTTCGGGGGACATTCTATGCCTCTGGCCCTCAAATTTTTAATTTGCTCTTAATTTTTAAGACTCAGCATCATTTCAGGGGCCTACTTTTGTGGGGTCACTCAGTCAGCAGTGCCCCGCTGCATCAAGGAGGTCACCGTTCCCCTGTACTGGAGGGCACATGACTATGTTCGCTTCACAACAGACCCTGAGAGCCAGGACCAGGGACATCGGTTTCAGTTCCATCGCGGGATTCCCACAGGTGCAAGGGGTCATAGATTGCACCCATGTGGCCATCAAGGCTCTCACTGGGCGACCAGCCAAATACTTAAACAGTAAGGGCTTCCACTCAATCAATGTGCAGCTCGTATGTGATCACTAGAAATGCTTCATGCAAATCAGTGCCTACTTTCCAGGCAGCTGCCCTGACGCCTTCATCCTGCACCAGTCCCAGCTGCCGTTGCTATTCACTGAAATGGCTCAGATGGAGGGGTGGTTTCTTGGAGACAAGGACTTACCCCTTGCAGACATGGCTTCTGACACTATTGACACCCCACCACCAGGAGAGGTACAACACCAGTCACAGAGCTACTAGAGCCACCATTGATCAGGCAATCAGCATGTTGAAAATGCGCTTCTGCTGTCTGGATAGATCGGGTAGTGCCCTGCAGTACGAGCTGGGTCTTTGGCGGTCGTCCTCTGCTCGTGAGACCTGGAGGGCCCTGGCTGGCTGGGGGAATCCTGTGTCACTGCACAACTCTCCTCACACATCATTGCTGTCTGCTGTGCTCTGCTCAACTACGCTCTCAATAGGGGGGATGCCTTGCAGGATGAGGACAGATGCGAGCAGGACTCCTTCTCAGACAATGAGTATGCTGGAGACTTACGGCAGGACAGGCGCACGGGAGGACAGAGAGCATCCAGGGGGAGCAACGAGTTAGGGATGCACAGCAGTGCCTCATTGATGAAAGGTTCAAGGCGTCATAGGAACCACCATGGTCTCTGCAAGCCACGCAGCACCCTCGTTCACCTGTTGTGCAGCAGTCCGCATCTGCAACATCTTTGCATCCACCATTACTGGCAGCAGCAGACTGAGTCATTGTCCAGGTTACTGTATCTGTGGAGAGACACATGAGTGATACTGGCATGGCAATGTTACTTCATCCGTTGGCAGTTCTGAAAGGCCTTTGATGTACTGGGAGGAGACACAATTGGTACATGCTGGCACACTTCATTCTACCAGTAAAAGCAACACATGGTAGAGAAGATTTTGATTTCAACCTTTCTACATTATTATCACCCGTGCAGACCCATTTGTGTCACGGTGCATTTTGGAAACACTTGCAGGTGCTCCTTTGCGGTGCCACTCCTGCACTAGCAGCCTGACTGGAGGAAGGCTGCTGATCACATTGCCCTTTGGCTGTGGATGACTTTGGCGGTCGTCCTCTGCTCGCGAGACCTGGAGAGCCCTGGCTGGCTGGGGGAATCCTGCGTCACTGCACAACTCTCCTCACACATCGTGGCTGCTGGAGCATAACTCCCCAGCGGAGGGGCTAGTGGCCACAATGGATGCACCTTGAGGGTGAACCCCAAATATGGTGAGCAGGCACGCCTCCTCCAGCTCCAGGCTCGTTTGCCCCTTCCCAGTAGAGCAGAGGGTTTCAGGGCAGTCTCCATACCCCTGGTCCCTTTCGCACCTTGCTACTGATTTGTGGATCTGATAGCCTCGGCGAGGAATTGCAGGTCAGCAAGTATTAACGGAATGTGGCTTACCAGGAGGGCCACTGCCGCTCCATGCATGACACCATGTGCTCAAATGCCTGGGACACGGCATCTGTCATGGCCTGGATGAACTCCCCCATTGTTTGCTCAAGGCTGTGCATTGCCTATGGCATCTCTACCAGATGTTGCCAAGACTGCTGCTGCAGCTCCGGCATGTCCTGTGCTGTCCACAACAGAGGGTCATCAGCAGCCTGGGCTCAGCATGGGCTTGGCCACCCACAGCTCTCTGACTGTCAGGGACCTCAGTTTTCTCAGCCTCAGTCAGCTGCTTGGGCGAATGTGCAGTGCTCTCACCAGCTTGTGAACACAACTGTAAGCCCGACCAGATTCCCACCGAGGTGACTGCATCTGCGCTGGTGGAAGGTATGGGAGTGTCATGGGATGCTGCGTCCTCTGAGGATGCCTCTTCCTTTGAGGTGCGGGAGGTGGACTGGGCCACCATTGCCGACTCAGGGCATTGACCTGCAAGATACAATGAGAAGAGCGCACAGTCAGTTTTTATGGTGAGGATGTAATGATTGTGACACCATTGTATCAAACACCACGATTTGCACACTGATCATTGTGTATACATAATGGATGCATGTTCACCCAGGAGCCAGAGCTCAATGTCACTGAATACACCATCCACATGTGTTGCAGCCAGTTCGAGGGCCTCCTCCTCAGCCTGTGTCAGTGTCCACATAGCTGGCACTCCTCTGCTAGTCCGACTCGCCTCTCGAGCATTGTGGGCCCTCTTTGCCCAGAGGAGCAAGGAGGCAGAGATTAAGGATGGCAAGGCAACAACCCAAAACATGTCACAAGAGGGGTGCTGGGCCCAGTTGTTCATTTCATCCACCATTTCCTGATTATCTACTAGTAACTCTGCATTCTCGCTCTCTAGAGGACCAACACTCACTTTACTTACTCTTCCTTTTTAAATACCTGTAGAAACTCTTGCTATCTGTTTTTACATTTCTAGCTAGCTTCCTCTCATACTCTAATTTCTTTCTCCTGATCAGCCTTTTAGTCACTCTCTGCCGTTGTTTATATTCTGACCAATCATGTGACCTGCCACTCATCTTTGCGCAATTATGTGCTCTTTCCTTAACTTCTTTAGTTAGCCATGGATGGTGGGTCCTTCCCTTAGAATTTTTCTTTATAGTAGGAATATACTTCTGAGTATTCTGAAATATCCGCTCAAATGTCTGCCACTGCTTCTCCAAGCCTAGTAGCCCAGTTTACTTCAGCTAGTTCAGCTTTCATGCCCACATAGTTGCCCTTATTTAAGTTCAAAACACTAGTGTTAGACCCACTCCTCTCTTTCAAACTATATGTCAAATTCAATCATATAATGGTCGCTGCTATCTAGAGGTGCCTTTTACTCTGAGGTCATTAATTAATCCTGTCACATTACACAAAACCAAGTCAAATATAATCTCCTCTCTGGTTCCAGAACATGCTGCTCTAAGAAACTATTACGAAAGCATTTTATGAACTCCTCATCCAGGCTACTATTCCCAAACTGATTTTTCCAGTATACATGTAAATTAAAATCACCCATGATTATTACTGTCCCTTTATCACAAGCACCCAATATTTCTTCTTGTATACGTGGTCCTACATTGTAGTTACTGTTAGGGGGCCTGTAGACCACTCCCGCTAGTGACTTCTTTCCCCTACTATTCCTCCTCTCCACCCAAACTGATTCTACACCCTGGTCTCCTGAACTAAGATCATCTCTAACTATTGCACCAATGCCATTCTTGATTAACAATGCTCCCCTCCACCTTTACCTAGCTTCCTATTCTTCTTAAATGTCATATACCCCTTGATATTCAGGACCCAATCCTTGTCATCCTGCAGCCACATCTCTGTAATGGCTATCAGATCAAATTTATTTACTTCAATGTGTGCTATCAGTTCGTCTACTTTGTAATGAATGCAACGTGCATTCAGATACAGAGCCTTTAGTTTTGGCTTTTTGTTATCTTTTTAACATCTAGTCTTGACTGTTGGTTGGTTTTAGGTTTTTTTTCTGTCCCTTCCTGCCACTCTCTGACCTTCACTTCCAATATTACTATTCTGCTCTCCTGCCTTGACTCGACCCTTTGATTTTCTACATCTACCCAGGCTTGATCCCTCATCCTCCTTAGTTTAGTTTAGAGCCAGCTCTACTTCCCTATTTACACAGTTTGCTAGAACACTGGTCCCAGCATGGTTCAGGTACAGACCGTCCCAACAATATAGCCCCCACTTTTCCCAGAACTCGTGCTCATGCCCCATGAGCCGAAACTCAGTTCTCCCACACCAGTCTTTGCGCCATGTATTCATTTCACTAATCTATGTGCCTTCTGCCAATTGGCACATGGCTCACGTAATAATCCAGAGATTATTACCCTTGAGGTTCTGCTCTTCAATTTGGTGCCTAGCTCCTCATACTGTCTTAGAGAACCGCTTTCCTAGTCCTACCTATGTCATTAGTACAAATGGACTGTGACAACTGGGTACTCTCCCTCCCACTCCACCTTTCTCTCCAGACCTCCGCCCGAATCCTGGCACCGGGTAGGAAACACAGCCTTCTGGACTCGTGCTTTCGACTGCACGGACCGGTGTCAATCCTCCTCACTATACTATCCCCAACAACCACTACATTAATTTTTGCTCCCATAGTGCCATGGCCAGTCTGCTCATCCACCTTGTAGACTTCGCTTTCGTCCACGCAGTTTGAGAGCACCTCAAACCTGTTTGACAATTGCAAAGTCTGAGGCTCGTCGACTACTGTCTGGTCATTCCCTTTACCTGCCTCACTCATGGTCACATCCTCCTGTCCCTCACTGCAGATCACCCTGTTCTAAGAGGCATGACCATCTTCCGGAACAATCTATCAAAGTATTTCTCCCCCACCCTCATATTGCACAGTTATCCTGATCTGGAATTCCTCTAGCTGCTTACACTTTCTGCAGACTTGGTTGTCCTGGTTCGCCTTGGCATCCGAAAGCTCCCACATATGACAGCTGCAACATAACAACACCTGTCCTGCCATTGTTACTTATGCTATTAGTTAATTTACTTTAATTACTTTCTTAATTAACGTAGAATAATTTCTATGTACATTAGCATTTAATAAGCACAGTAAATTCTAATACCACCTACAACTAAAATTATACTTAAGTACCTAAAACACAAATCTGTGTAATTTTTATTTTATCTCTTTATTTGTCACACAACTGTATTTATTTTCTCCTCAGATTAAAATGGTGTGCCTTTAAAACCTTGTTAAAAACAGTGTACCTTTAAGACAAGGAGAGAAGTTTTGGATTTCTGAGGCACAGTGTACCACAACTACAGTTGTTACCTCAACGACAAAAGGAGAGGTTGCATGGTGTAATGTTTCAATTTAACTGTGTATAAAAACTGGTTGAAACCAGTTTTGAGAGACACCAGCAAAGCATGCTACCGGAATAAAGAGCTGTCTATTCTGAGCAGAAATTCTACAAGGAGCTATAGGCTGAGTTAATTGTCTAAGGAGGAAAAAAGCCCTTTTTTGAAGAGACTATTTGTATTGCTGAAGGTAGCAAAACTGCTTTTCTTTACTTCCAAGCCAGGAAATATTTGCTTCAAGATTGAATCTCTCTTGATTATATTTGCTGGAATTTGAAGTAAAGTTTCGACTGAGAGACTGTTAGTTTTAAAATTCAAGTAGACCTATTGCTGTGTTCATCGTTGAAAGAACTGTTTGCCAGCTGCAGCTGAAGTATTTTGAATGCCTCTCTATTGAAGGACTATTTCATCAAATCCACGTGGAGACGTCGAGTAGCATTCGATTACTTTTATATTAGAATACCTCACCCATCAGGAACGTAACCCATGAAGACTTGTATGCCAGTTATTTATTCTTAAGAAACAGCTAATTTTTAAAGCATTTTTTTAAACAGTTAACAGTTGATTTTTGAATGTATGTGTGAATGGGGGAGTTAGGTTAAAATAAGTTATAAGGCCTTTAGACATAGGTTTATCTTCATAGTGTTTAAGATTTAGTTTTAATAAATAATTAATTTGTTGTTGTCTGAAGATATCTGGTTTGGTCTGTGTTATTCTGGGGGTTACTAGAGTCTTTAATTTGTCTGTTTTGCAGATGGGAGGGAAAACTTTAAATAATATGCTGCGACCTGTGGAGTGATGGGACTGAATTAATAGTGCATTGCTGATGCCTCGGTTGTAACATATTTTATATTTTATTTATTTTATTTTAAAGTGTTCCTTTTATAGATCTGCTTTAACTCTGTTGTCCTAAGCTAGCTATTAACACACTGTCCCTTACGTGAAGCACTTACTGGCCAATCAACTTACTAGTTTCCTGTGATGTCACAGTTTTTTTTTCAGTTTCTCCAGCAGCTGAAATGGCTCCAGGTGTATTTATGGCGCTCCCAGCTCCCGACTGCCTCTGCTCCCCTCCAGGTAGGTAAGGCCGCGCTCTGATCTCCGGGCTGTATTTATGGCGTGCCCATCTCCCGACTGCCTCTGCTTCGCTCCAGGTAGGTAAGGTCGCGTCCAATCCCTGGGCTGTATTTATGGTGCTCCCGGCTTGTGAATGCCTCTGCTCCACTCTAGGTAGGTAAAATTGACACCGACTCTGGTCAAGGAGTTGCCATGGAGAATGCACTGGGGAATTATTGCCCTCCACATTTATTTAATTAAAAAAAGGTGCAACAACTGGTGATGTTCCTTTTGCCTGCAGAGGACAGGTCCCTGCGTATGAGTACATGTATGTTGGGGCAGGTTACCTGAAGCTTGGTCAAAGAGATGTTTGAAGGAGGAGAGAGAGACCGAGAGGGTTTGGAAGGGAATTGCAGAGTTTGAGGCCTTGGCAGCTGAAGATACAACCACCAACGGTGCAGTGAAGGGATTGGGGTGGCTATCTGCATGTTGCCCAGTAGTGGCACATTGGGAAATGTACATTGACCAGCATGTAAAGCTTATTCAACAAAGTATGTTATTTATACAATATTGATACCTAAATGTAAGATACATACATGTACTCATACGCAGGGACCTGTCCTCTGCAGGCAAAAGGAATATGGCCAGCTGTTGCATCTTTTTTAATTAAATAAATGTGGAGGACAATAATTCCCCAGTGCATTCTCCATGGTAACTCCTTGACCAATCACAGTTGACTTTCCAATCAATCAGCTCCCTTTTCTTATGCAGCATAAATTGTTGCTCCCTTTTAAAATGTGGCATTCTTGTCTATACTGAGTACAAAAGGCAAAGCTTTGACAACAATGTCTTTTTATTCAGTGATGTTAAATGTATATTAATTTTCAATTTAAATGTACGTCAAAGCTTCATATGAGCTTGCCTGTTTGCTGAAAGTGGATACAAGAAGAATTTTTAAAAAATAAATAAATCCAGTCCCAAGCATTGATCTGGCCCTTTTTTTTTAGGACAAAAATTGATCACTTTCTCCAAGAACACCCTTGTAAGTTTCTGAAAGGTACTGAGTAAACTGGAGGTATTTGCCCTCTCTTTTTGTCTTCCTCCTTCCCTCCCTCCCTCCCAGTGGGGAAGTGTTTGAACTCGGATCTCCCCGAATGGTATGGCTCACAATGTCGGAAATCCTTGGGAACCTACTTTCAGACACTGCATGATATTATGCATTTGTATTCCAATGCTCTGTGCCAGCCTCATTTCAACGTATTTATTATCTCCACTGGGACTATCTAATTAATTATAGATGCGGTGGATCAACTGATTTGGTTTTGTTCAATTCAATCTCTTTGAACATGGGAACCAGAGAAGGGGTTTAAAAACTCCCTGCTCACTATCACAATACTGTGTGTTTGGCCACAGCTTGCAATTATGAATGAAAAATGATCACAAGTGAAGTGTACCTCTGAGGTTAAAGCCAGATATAGAAAGAAGTCTGTAAGTCTTTGCTAATGTGGATTGTGGCTTCTGACTCTGTATCTTTTGAGAAGTGACTTATTAGTTTAGTTTAGAGATACAGCACTGAAACAGGCCCTTCGGCCCACCGAGTCTGTGCCGACCATCAACCACCCATTTATACTAATCCTACACTAATCCCATATTCCTACCACATCCCCACCTGTCCCTATATTTTCCCTACCACCTACCTATACTAGGGGCAATTTCTAATGGCCAATTTACCTATCAACCTGCAAGTCTTTGGCATGTGGGAGGAAACCGGAGCACCCGGAGGAAACCCACGCAGACACAGGGAGAACTTGCAAACTCCACACAGGCAGTACCCGGAATTGAACCCGGGTCGCTGGAGCTGTGAGGCTGCGGTGCTAACCACTGCGCCACTGTGACACTAATGTCATAACATATTTGGATTTACTGAGATTGTATTGAAAAGACTTACATAAAATGCTACAATATAGAGCCACTAGACCATGGTCGCATATGCTACAAATTTTCCTAACTTTGTTTCTCAGTATTTAACATACACAAATGTAAATAGGTTTTTCTTAAAAAAAAAAGGAGCAGTGAAACTTGTTCAAGGTTATACTTGCAACATTTATGACTACATGTTGCTGCTTTATGCTGAAATTGTGAAATCAAGTAACTCAATGGCTATTAACAGTGCTGCTTTAATGTCAACAGCTAGGCAACAGGAAACTGATCCTACATGAATTCTTCCCCTGCTTTTCCTCATTCTTTGGCTTCTTTTTATTTCTGCCTGTTTCTTTCTTGCTTCTGCTAGCAGCCCCTCCCTTCCTCAACCTTCTTTGTGTTTTTTCCTATTGTCTGTCTATTTCCTCTCTTTCTCTCTTTCTTAGTGCAGTTTCCCCCACCCAATTCTGGTTTTGGGGGAGTACCTGCAAACAACATTCGTGATTCCACTGTTATAAATGGTTAGTGTTTCTTCGTGTAAAAAAAAAATGCAGCTTATGTTCTCTGGTGGGGGTGGAAATCTGCAGAGTCTCTCCAAGGAGCTGCCTACCTCAATGACTAGTTGAATAGAATGATAGGGTTTGTTGTTTTCCTTTTCATAGAGCATGGGGACATACTTTTCTAATCTGAGCATTGTCACTACAATTTCATATTTTAAGCTGATAACCAACACTCCATTGAATCCAGATAATCTCAAATGTTGAAATCAATCAAAAGGTGAAGAAAAATTAATTGCAGGTACTGATTCATTTGTGACCTGTTGCAGTCAGTACTAGAAAACCCTTTTGTGACTAAAAATGAATCTAATAAAATTAGTGGTGTGATTGATCCATCTCAATATGGCTGTTTGACCTACCTATATAAATTTAAAAGTGGAAGTGAAGTCTCGCACTCTAATCATTTCTGCTACTCCAGTTACTACTGTGTGCCTTTAATGATGCTGAATAATGTATTATAATATAGAGCTCCTAGACCATAATAACATATACAAAGCTATTTGGGCCCATTAATCAACTGGCATCGTTCGCCTATTCAGATTAAAAATTGAACCTATGTCAAGAATGGATAAATATAAAACAAAGCCAATTGGATGCCTCTAAATGGTTAAACCAAGTCCCAAGAAATCTATTCTTCTGTTGTGCTTTTATGATAGGATATATTCTGATCGCAGGTACTTTAATGCTTCAGACAAGCACCAGCACCTTTCGTGGCATAGTTGAAACATTCGCTTCAGCTAGGGGAGGTAATGCTGGTCAAAAACATTTTTAAAATTTTTTTGTTGGGCTTCGAATTTGGTGGCTTCCCCATTGCAATTGATTTGCTCTGTGGTCAATTGCAGCAGGGGAACTGGTCATTAAAATTTAATGCCTCTCCTCCCCTGAAGCGCTTAGCATCATCGAACTCTAGGGTCACACAAGTATCCCGACACTGATATTGCTAGGCACAAATGATGGGAAATACATGGTATGAAAACTTTTATTACATTGTCTGAATATTCTTGCCCATAGATAGTTGGCTGTATTATGTGTCCACTCCAAATCCAGCAGTGGTGGGGATTGGTTTAACAGGACAGCACCAATTTTAAGTGGTGGGTGATGCATTCAAAATTGTAAAAGTGGAGTCATGGTAAAGCTTCCCTTGGGATATAAGTAGAATTCCAGAGCTTGAGTACATGGGCACAAAATAAATAAATCTCTAGTAAGACCAGAAATTGGAAATGTGTTTCCCTGCTAAAGATTAATGAATTTGTGGAATGAACTCTCACAATCAGTTAAATATTTCAATTAAAAAAAAAAGATAAGTGTTTGCTTAAATAGAAAAAAAACTGTGGTTGAAGTTGAGAAAGACAGAAAGATGTTCAATAAAAGCAAAATACCGCGGATGCTGGAAATCTGAAATAAAAACAAGAAATGCTGGAAATACTCAGCAGGTCTGGCAGCATCTGTGGAGAGAGAAGCAGAGTTAACGTTTCAGGTCAGTGACCTTCTGAAAAAGGGTCACTGACTTGAAATGTTAACTCTGCTTCTCTCTCCATAGAAAGATGTTCAAATTGGCTGCAGAACACAGTTTCTTCATTATTGGAATAATGGACACATTATTGAGAATTAGAGTTGAATAGTGAATGTTTGAAAGTTGAACTATGAACCTGGAGTTTCACTTTGTTAGCTCCAGAGGCCAGGGGAGGATTTTGGACCACCTCATCTATTTGGCAGTCTTAACTATGTTTGGCTTCTCCCTGAGGAGATGGTAATTTATGATGGGGAAATTTGTACATTGTCTGTGGAGGAATTTCATGGGCCAAATGGTCTTTTCCTGCCTCTTATGGAGAACTTTCTTCAAAACACCAGGTCAAATTGCAATTTGATAAATAGAGTTGGACTAGAATTTGCTACAGGCGGCAACATAATCTCGAGGTTTAAGTAACACCGTAAACCATGAGAGTGAAACTATAGAAGTTTTTGATCATCATCTGAACTCTGTGATCTCTTGCAGCTGGTAGTTCATTACAATTTGACTTTGCATTTGTATTATTCAATGCAATAAAGCTTGCTAGGCCTATGGAGCCCACCACTGACCATGTATATGTACAACATCCTTTTGAAGATGGCAACAGCTGTTATTTTACATTGCAGAATAAGATTACAGAAACAACTGTGGCAAAAATTCAACTGTATCATCTTGCATGATGGAGAAAGTGTATACTGTGATTTGCATTTCTACCACAGAATGAATTTATCTTTCAATTTGTATTTTTATGTTGCACACCATTCTTTGTAAACATTTTCATAATATGCCAATATATTGATATTTATGGAATTGGGCACTGTTCCACAATTGTAAAAAAAATTTAATGTCTTTTTATTCTGTTTAGCAATGCCATCAATGAGATAGCATTCAAGTCTGTCAGCATTTGTTCATGGCAGTTTCAAAATGGCTTATTATTTGTGCTAAACATTTAAGAATGTGTAGAAGAGAACTGACGTGAAGATTTACAGAAAAATGTAATCTTTTAAAAAAATGTTATTAGATTGAACTACTTGAGTTAAAAGTATTTGGACAACCTGAATTGTGTGCCTAGATTTACAAGTAAAATGGCCAAATTCAGCAAACGGACAGGAGTTCTGTTCTAAAGCAATTCTATCCTCTTTAACATTACTTCATCTTTCAATATAATTTCCAATGACTGGGAATGCAACTGCTTAAAACAGGTAGAAGCTTCCTACATGCCATTTCTTGATGTTCTGGTATGCAGGCCATTAATTCTTAATAATGCTTATGTGAACTAAGTGTCCAGGGTGGTAAGTAGAGAGATGTTCATTTAAAGGACATAGACCTATTGAGATAAATATCATGCCCATTTTCTCTCTTTTTGTTTTCCCTGTTGACACCTGAGCGCTCATTAGCCTTTGCCTTAGTTGCTATAATTGCCACCAGTACTATTATCCTTCTGAAAGGAGGAATTCGCATTGGAAAACCCAATCTGCAGTGCTTGGAAAATGAAGTGGATCAGCAGAGATGATATCCACTCACTAGAACCTGCATCTGTAGACAATTATTTAGGGCAGATAAAAGGTTCCTAATTCCAAAGGAAGCTGGGACAGCAGACCCCATAGTACCAAGAAATGCGAATGCCTAAAGACCCAATATGTTGGATGTTTTCTTGAATGCATCCCATGATTTTAGTAATACTGCAAGAAAGACGACATACCAGCGGGATCAGTAGCCATCATAGCCTGATTCGCCACAGCCACCAAAAGTAAATGGTTACGGTCAAATGAGGAGGGTTGAAGGGCTTCCCTCTTTTCCCTCTCCTTGCTTGACTACAACAGCTTTAATTCTTTCTTAAAGAGGATATACTAACCAATTCAGTAGGTGTTTGTGCTCTGATCATAGCAAGTAAGTAATCGGACAGGTTTTTTTGAGTTAACAAAGAGGTTTAACTTTAATGTTCCTAAACCAAACTAATAAAATAATAAACAATACGCCAACTTGCTCTCACGCTTTCTCTCTCTCTCTCTCTCTCTCACACACAAACTAAAGGTTTACATTCATACTGTTACAGCCAGGTGAGGAGGGGGTCTCAGGCTCCCCTCTTGCCCCTTCCTCCTATTTGTCCGCAACAAAGGTTATTCCTTTTAAACAGTGGTTATGCTTACCACCTCCGTGAGTGTTTTACCTTTACTGTGATTGCGAAAGAAATAATCGGACAGGTTTCCTTGCATTTAAATTAGAAAGAGGTAAATTTATTATAATTAACACTGTAACCCGATTTTAAAATACGAAAAATATGCTACATATTCACGCACACATTCACATGAGTATCTCACAGACACACACACACAGATTACAGAAGAAAAAATAGATTTGGTGCTTGGATTAAAGTCCAGAATAAATGGAACGTAAATTCAAAAATGTGGGTGATCCAGTAGTCCTCAGCTGAAGCTGTTTTCTTTAAGTTCTTGGTTGGTAAAAGTGTATTTTGGCTGGCTTGCTGTGCTCGGGGTTTTCTTGAAGTCAGAATTTGTCGTTGGTTCTCTTCCCTGGCTGTAGTGATCTGTAGGCTTGTAGGGTCTCCCATTCGCAGACAGGTTTTCACTTGATGTTTTCTGGGGAAGAGAGAGAGAGATGGGAGCAGTAGCCTTCTCTGCTGCTATCCACTTGGTTACTGCCTGTTTGGCTGTATGTGTAACAAAACTTGTTTCTTCAGAGATGAACCGGTGGTCACATTGCTCTCATCACTCCCCTTTGTTTCTAATGAGGTTTTTCTGGAATCTTCTAATGAAATTCAAGGTTCTACATGCCCCGGGATGGAGGGGGTTGGCTGTTTCAAAGTCAATGGGTGGGGATGGCCTTGACTGTTGTGCTAATGAAGGCATTCCAGGTAATTCAATCACTTAGAGCAAGCCATTGTCCTGGCTGGGCTTCTTGTTAGACACTTTGTCTCCAGTCCAATGTCCTGGTATTTCAGATGTAAATAGCAATGGCCATCTTGGCTGCTAGTTTTTTTTTAAAGTTACTCAGATTTTTTTCCATTAAGCGACTAAGGTAAAATTTCAGCCGATGAAATTTATATGTCCCATTTGCCATATAGGGTTTTCCTGACAATACAAATAGATTACGGAGCAGGGAAAGGTAGGCTATGATGGCTACTGATCCCGCTGGTATAGTCCATCAAAAAGGGTATACAGTCTGTGTAGTTTGCTGATCCAGCTGGCTTCTAGTTGAATTCAGTGGTCCTGAGGCTTTTAGTTTGAAGAGGTAGATTAGTTCAGTGGGTCTCTAGACTGCGATGTGGATGATTTCCTCCAGTGGGGTTTCTGATAGTAGCTGGAGTATGTAAAGGTGGTCAGTCAACAAGCAGGATTTGAAAGCTTAAAAAAGAGAGATAGAGATAGACAGGCCACCACCCCGCACCCCCCCCCCCCCCAACTTAGGGTTTGCTCGCGTCAGAGTCCAGCTGCTTCTCCTCTGCTGCAGAGAAAAACACCAGCTTAAAAACCACAGATGGGGCTGGGCTTGTCACATGACAGTCATTCAAACATAGCAGTATTTCTCTGCTTGCTGAAAAGAACAGGTAGTTCCTTTAAACTTCCTGGATCTTGGTTTTTGCAATTGTAGGATACCGTGTAGCAATCATCTTAAGCTGCCAGCAGTCATCCTTTTTTAAAGGTTCTTTTTAAATTTCTTTAAAAATAATAAATCAGATCTCCAGTCAGTGGACCAAAGAAAATTATCATTCAACAAAACACATTGGCGTAACAATGTGTAGTCCATTATTGCAATTTCCTGGCAATGACTAGGGAATCTGTCCTCACAGGGTTCATGTTGCCAGTAAGCCAGTTGCAGAGCTATGCAATGTGCTGCTAAGATGCTTGATACCATTCCGCATTGAGCAGGCATATTTGATATTTGACAGCTGTTGCTTCAAACCTGACTCCACTTCCTTTCAAGTATAAGAACATGAGAAATAGGAGGAGTAGGCCACATAGCCCCTCAAGCCTGCTCCACCATTCAGTAAGATCTGGGTAGATCTTCTACCTCAGGTCCGCTTCCCTGACCTATCTCCATATCCATTAATTCCCGTAGTCTCCAAAAATCTATAGAGCTCAGTCCAGAGTATTCTCAATGACTGAGCATCCATAGCCCCCTGAGGTAGAGAATTCCAAAGATTCACAACCCTCTGACTGAAGAAATTTCTCTTCATCTCAATCCTAAATGGTCAACCTCTTGAGTCTAAAACAGTGCAATGTAGTGGCAAATAGGGCCAACGTCCCTGCAATCATCTCATGTAGCATCACGACAACCAGGCTGGTTGCTGACATATGTCTGTATCTTGGGTTTTCTGTCCATTTCAATGTGTTGCTTTTCAGTACTGTTCCCCCTTCAGCCTTGACAAAGGCTGCTAACATATTGTGATGTCTTCTGAGACTTTCCAAAATAAATTTGTAACATCAGTGTGCCAATTGTCCTTAATAATCCCTATCCCTTCTAAATTTGACACCTCACCTCACCAGTAAAATGCTCCCAGCATCCAGAGCAATGCTAATGAACTGATGCTGGATAATTAGAGATGGAAACAGCACACATCCACTTGTTAGCCTCAAACTGACTTCTAAACATTTAGGTGTAAATTGCATCCCATATCAAAAAAAAACAGGAAACAAGTTAAAAATGAACCACTGCCTTCATAACCATCTCATGCAGTAGCACCTGTCGTTGGCATCCTTCCATCTACGAAAGATGTTGGACACAATACATTTTGGGTGTCTTCTCTTGGTGCACCTTTGCTGATGACTGTGGAGCCCAGTCCTTGGGAGTTAGGTTCTGCCACACGTGAAGCTGCCAAGTACAAATGTAACTCCTTTATTCAAAAAGGGAGGGTGACAGAAAGCAGGAAACTACAGGCCATTTAGCTTAACATCTGTCATGAGGAAAATGTTAGAAGCTATTATTAAAGACGTTATAGTAGGGCACTTAGAAAAATTCAAGGTAATCAGGCAGAGTCAACATGGTTTTGTGAAAGAGAAATCATGTCCAACCAATTTATTGGAGTTCTTCGAAGAAGTTACGTGTGTTGCAGATAACGGGAAACCAGTGGATGTACTGTACCTAGATTTTCAAAAGGCATTTGATAAGGTGCCGCATCAAAGGTTATTGTGGAAAATAAAAACTCATGGTGTAGGCGGTAACACATTGTCATGGATAGAAGATTGGCTGGTTAACAGGAAACAGAGAGTAGGCATAAATGGGTCATTTTCTGGTTGGCAAGATGTAACGAGTGGTGTGCCATAGGGATCAGTGCTGGGACCTCCACTTTTTACAATTTATATAAATGACTTGGATGAAGAGTCCAAAGGTATGGTTGCTATATTTGCTGATGAAACAAAGATAGGTAGGAAAGTAAATTGTGAAGAGGACATAAGGGGGCTACAAAGTGATACAGATAGGTTAAGTGAGTAGGCAAAGATCTGGCAAATGGAGTATGATGTGGGAAAATGTGAAGTTATCCATTTTGGCAAGAAGAATAAAAAGAAGCATATTCGCTAAATGGTGAGAGATTACAGAGCTCTGAGATGCAGAGGGACCTGGGTGTCCTAGTGCATGAATTGCAAAAGGTTAGTATGCAGGTTCAGCAAGTAATTAGGAAAACTAAGAGAATGTTATCATTTATTGCAAGGGAAATTGAATACAAAAGTAGGGAGGTTATACTTCAGTTATACAGGGCATTGGTGAGTCCACATCTGGAGTACTGTGTACAGTATTGGTCTCCTTATTTAAGGAAGGATGTAAATGCATTGGAAGCAGTTGAGAAGCTTTTCTAGACTAATACCTGGAATGGTTGTCTTATGAGGAAAAGTTGAACAGGCTAGGCTTGTATCCACTAGAGTTTAGAAGAGTAAAAGGTGACTTGATTGAAATAATATGGGGACTCATGATAAGGTGGATATGGAAAGGATGTTTTCTCCTTTGTGGGAGAATCTAGAACTAGGGGTTACTATTTAAAAATAAGGGGTCACCCATTTAAGGCAGAGTTGAGGAGAAATTTTTTTCTGAGAGTTGGAGTCTTTGGAACTCTCCCTCAAAATTTGGTGGCAGCAGAGTCTTTGACTATTTTTAAGGCAGAGGTCAATAAATTCTTGATAAGCAAGAGGTGAAAGGTTATTTGTGGTAGGCAGGAATGTGGAGTTGAGGTTACAATCAGATCAACCCTGATCTTATTGAATGGCAGAGCAGGGTTGAGGGGCCGAGTGGCCTACTCCTAATTTGTATGCTCGTATGACGCTGAGTTTGTGGCATTAGCCCCTGTTGTCAAGCTGCTGTAGTAACTGGTCGTCATGGTAGTGCACACCAGTCCACAGGATGTGTCACCATTTCCCTCTTTCACCAGCTAGTACCTCCCAGGTGTGATAGTCGACATTTAGGTCCTTCATTTCTTGTTTTTGTTTCAGATTTCCAGCATCCGCAGTATTTTGCTTTTATTTTAGGTCCTTCATGTCATGCTTGCAAGCAACTCTGAAGCAGAACTTTGGGCACCCCAACTGGTTGTCTGGCCCCGGCTACCTCACCATATAGAAGGTGCTTGGACCTTGGATGCATCCTGCGGAAGTGTCCGATCTTCCAAAGCCACCTCTGTTTGATTAGTGCCCACACCTTGGGAGCTCTGCCTTTGAGAAGACTGCCACATTTGTGATTTTTGTCCTGCCAGGATATATCCATAATGCGCCACAGACAGAGAAGATGGAAATTATTGAGCTGCTTTCCCTGCTAGCTGTAGGTCGCCCAGGTTTCACAGCAAGATGCTGAGAACAAAGGCCTTATAAACCATCAGCTTGGTCCTAAGGGTCAGCTTTGTGTTATCCCATGCGCATTTCAAGAGTCGGCCGAAGGTAGTATCTGCTATCCCTATGCAGCACATGTACTGCTATCATAAACAGTGATCAGGTACTGGGCCTTAACTGGTCCATTTTTAGTTAGGAAAGAGTTAAACCAAAGCTCACTTCGTAAGTCTGCTTCTTTTGTCTGCTGTCCTCCTGCAACGCCTCTCCACTGTCGTCCAGCTCTCACCTGGTTCTATTCATATATATCTAATCATAGCCAGAGAATCACTTGTAATGTCTTCTCCTCTTGCTCCTGCATAGTTACCTCTAGTGACCCACTAGAATCTATCCTTGGACCCCTCCTATTTCACAGCTACATGCTGCCCCTCGGCGATATCATCCAAAAGCACAGCTGAGTGTTCACATGTACATTGATAGCACCCAGGTCTACCTCATCACCAGCTCGCTCGACTCCACCATTATTGCTAAACTATATCAGATTGCTTATCCGACATCCAGCCCTGGATGAGAAGAAATTTCCTCCAGTTAAATACTGGGAAGATTAAAGCCATCGTTTTCAGTCCCCATTGCAAACTCCTATTCCTAGCTACTGACTTCATTCCTCTCCCTGGCAACAGTCCATGAAGTTAGTCACAACTTTGGTGTCACATTTTCCCCTGAGATAAGCTTCCACCCTCATTCGTGCTATCACTAAGACCACTTATTTCTACCTACGTAACATCTCCCAACTTTGCCCCTCTCTCAGCTCATCTGCTGAAACCCTCATTCATGCCTTTCTTCCCTCTAGATTTGACTATTCCAACACACTCTTGGCTGGTCTCCCATATTCTACCCTCTGAAAACTTGAGGTAATCTAAAACTCTGCTGCCTGTGTCTTCAGTTGCACCAAGTCCCATTCTCCTATCACCCCTGTGCTGGCTAACTTATATTGGTTCCTGCTCAAGCAACATCTTGATTTTAAAATTCTCAACCTTGTTTTCAAATCCCTCCATGGACTTGCCCTTCCCTATGTCTGTAATCTCCTCCAACCCCACAAGCCCCCAAGATATCTGTGCTCCTCTAATTCTGGCCTCTTGAACATCCGTGATTTTTCTCCAAGAATAATCTAACCATCTCCCTGGCACAGTGGCGCAGTGGTTAGCACCGCAGCCTCACAGCTCCAGGGACCCGGGTTCGATTCCGGGTACTGCCTGTGTGGAGTTTGCAAGTTCTCCCTGTGTCTGCGTGGGTTTTCTCCGGGTGCTCCGGTTTCCTCCCACAAGCCAAAAGACTTGCAGGTTGATAGGTAAATTGGCCATTATAAATTGTCACTGGTGTGGGTGGGTGGTAGGGAAATATAGGGACAGGTGGGGATGTTTGGTAGGAATATGGGATTAGTGTAGGATTGGTATGGGTGGGTGGTTGATGTTCGGCGCAGACTCGGTGGGCCGAAGGGCCTGTTTCAGTGCTGTATCTCTAATTTAATCTAATCTCCCCTTGACATTCAATGGTGTTAGTATCGCTGAATCCCTCACTATCAATATCCTGGGGGTTACCATTGACCAGAAATTGACTGGACCAGCCAAGGTAAATAACTCACCTCCTGACTCTCCACAACCTGTCTCCTATCTACAAGGTGCAAGTCAAGAGCATGATGGAATATTCTCCACTTTCCTGGATGGGTGCAGCTTCAACAACATTCAAGAAACTCGACACTATCCAGGACAAAGCAGTCCACTTGATTGACTCCCCATCCACAACTTAAACATTCACTCCCTCCACCACTGATGCACAGTGGCAGCAGTGTGTACCCTCTACAAGATGCACTGCAGCAACTCACCAAGGCCTTTTCAACAGCATCTTCCAAACCGTGATGTTTACCACCTAGAAGGACAAGGGCATCAGACACATGGGAACACCATGACCTGCAAGTTCCCCTCCAAGCCACACACCATCCTGACTTGGAAATATATCGCCATTCCTTCACTGTTGCTGGATCAAAATCTGGAACTCCCTTCCTAACAGCACTGTGGGAGTACCCGCACCAGATTGGCTTTGGCCGTTCAAGAACGCAGCTCACCACAACCTTCTCAAGGGCAATTAAGGATGGACAACAAATGTTGTCCTTGCCAGTGATGCCCAAATCACATGAAAGAATTAAAAGAAAACACTCTACCATCAGTGGCCGTGCCTTCGGTTGCCTAGGCCCGAAGCTCGGGAATACTCTCCCTACACCTCTCCGTCTCTCTACCTCTTTCCTCCTTTTAAGATACCCTTTAGAACCTACCTTTTAGTGGTCATCTGATCTAATAATTCCCTATGTGGCTCTGTGTCATATTCTGTTTTATAATACTCCTGTGCAGCACCTTGGGACAGTTTATTACGTGAAAAATGTGTTAAAAATATAAATATAAGTTGTTTTTCAATTGATTTTTCCATAGAGTGTTGGTTTGTCATCATGTGCCATTAGAAACAACTAGATTTGTTATGTGGTCTCACTATTATCGAAGCAGATCTGCATTGTGGGCTTGATGTGCTGAAATTAGTTCTTATATCTGCAATTTATAGAATTCTGTATTTGCTGCTAGTCCATGAATTGCTAATGCACCCTGACTCAAAAACCAGACTGCATGCACAGTATGGAGTAAATCAGTTGGAGCAACAAAGGGTCTATTAACTATCAACTGAGAATTATGAGAGCCAGCTTTCTGTAGCCTAAAGTGAAATGGTGAGTGTATAGGGATGAAATCTGAATAGGCTCATGTTGCTGCTGCGTGCAGTGTCTGATGTTCCTGCTCTTTGCAGGAATGGTTGTACCTCAGCTGCATCAGATTGCAATTCCCATATATCCAGTACGTCTGTGGGGTTGGCCAAGGAGTCTGATAGAATGCTGATGCCTCGAGAATTCCTTCTCGTGACGCATGAGCTTGCATTCCTTTTCGATTCTTCCAGTACTACGTAAGCTTCCCTGGCATTTGTCAATATCACCATTAATATTGATGTGACGTCCATAAATAGGATATTGCTTAAAAAGCAAATTCAAAGCTGTTACACATATTCAAAAAAAACTCTTCTGTCTCTTGATGGTTCAGTGCTGAAAATCATTTTCAATTTAGACTAAAGCAATGTATCTATTATTTAACCCTGTGCATAATATAATAAATTTATATATCAAAGCACAATTACTACTTGTGCATATATAGGGGGAATAGTCATCAGTGAATATTTCTTGCTTTGAGGCAATTAAACTCAACTCAATGAAGGTTTTCCCCAGTACTCAGCTCATTTACCTCCATAGGCCTATAGGTTTGTGTATTTCACATTCTCCTGTTTCTCATCCTCATGCTGTTCCTTGGCAACATCATCCACAGATTCCACGGGCTGCATTTTACAAGCTCGTCACCAATCTCGGCGGTGAGCATCAAAGATGGTGGCCCGCATGCGCGAGCTTTACTGTGCGGAGCTGTCACAATATTAAACACCACAGCTCATTGACACAGCCAGGTGGGGTCTCCCCCCCACAATGACATGGCAGGGGTGGGCGTCCGTCCCTGGCAATGGCGTCCAGCACCACTGCACAGGTGCCGGCGCCATTTTTAAAGGGCGTACAGCCCTTACATTTAATTTGAATTTTTAAAGTTACAAGAGTTTTAAAAATTAAATAAAGTTACCCCGACCCCCCCTCCCAGTCGCCCACCCCTTTCAATTACCATCAAATTTATTAATTGCCTTCTACCACCCCCCAAAAAAACTTACCTTGTGCTCCCAACCTTCCCCCCCCCCACCCCACAGTTAATAAACTATGAGCTTTACCCCTTCCCACCACCCCCTAGATCAATTGAAAATGTTGAACTTCACTCCACCTCCCCCACTCCCCAGGAAAACTTACATGCTCCCCCCTCCCAACCAGTATTCTGCCTCAGATCTCCAAACGGAGATCTGAAGGCGCAGGAGTCCCGGCAGTCGGCCTCACTATCACAGCTGGACGGCCGATAAATTAGATTAGATTAGATTAGATTAGAGATACAGCACTGAAACAGGCCCTTCGGCCCACCGAGTCTGTGCCGAACATCAACCACCCATTTATACTAATCCTACACTAATCCCATATTCCTACCAAACATCCCCACCTGTCCCTATATTTCCCTACCACCTACCTACACTAGTGACAATTTATAATGGCCAATTTACCTATCAACCTGCAAGTCTTTTGGCTTGTGGGAGGAAACCGGAGCACCCGGAGAAAACCCACGCAGACACAGGGAGAACTTGCAAACTCCACACAGGCAGTACCCAGAATTGAACCCAGGTCGCTGGAGCTGTGAGGCTGCGGTGCTAACCACTGCGCCACTGTGCCGCCCTACATGAATTACCATATTTAAGTTCTGCTTTCGTCGCCAAGCTGGGCCGGGGCAGGGGTCGGGGGCACTGCGAGGCCTTGCCGTGCCAGAAATATGGGGCAGGGTCTTCCCGGCATCAAGGCCTGTGGCAGGCCTCTCCCAGAGCCATTTTCCAGACTATGTACAATGATGATAACCCTCCTCCAATGTCTTTTTGTTGTCAGACTGCTAGTCCAACATCCATCTTCTTACAGTTAAACAGTAGGAAGACCATGCCAATACAATCCTGACCAGCCTCCCTTCCTTCACTGTCTGTAAACAGTATTCCTCCTGGCCCCACAAAAATTCACCCAAAAATTAATTCTGCGTTATTTCCTGAGTGGCCTCTCGTGATCTCTTTAAGGATGGCTGTTTTGTACACTCACTGCTCGATACAGATAAACAGAATGTGCATGATTTGTCCATTTGCAACCATCATAGGACCCTGATTTGCATATCTAAGGTATCTTACACATGAAGCAGGCAGGCACGCTACTTATATAATAAAAGCAAAATACTACAGATGCTGGAAATCTGAAATAAAAACAAGAAATGCTGGAAATACTCAGCAGGCCTGGCAGCATCTGTGCAAAGAGAAGCAGAGTTAACATTTCGGGTCAGTGACCCTTCTTCGGAACTAGCAAATATTAGAAATGTCAAAGGTTGTAAGCAAGTGAGGCGGGGGTGGGGCAAGAGATAACAAAGGAGAAGGCGTAGATTGGACAAGGCCACATAGCTGACCAAAAGGTCATGGAGCAAAGGCAAACAGTATGTTAATGGTGTGTTGAAAGACAAAGCATTAGTACAGATAGGGTGTTAACGGACTGAAGATTGAACAGCAGCAAATACAAACATGAAAAAAAGCAGTGGGTAAGCAAACTGAACAAACTAAGATGAAATGAAATAAACACAAAAAAAAATTGTAAAAAAATATGAAAAAGAAAAAAAGAAACAAAAAAGAAAAAAAAACTAAAAATATAAGTCAAATGGGGGAACCTGTCATGCTCTGAAATGATTGAACTCAATGTTCAGTCCGGCAGGCTGTAGTGTGCCTAATCGGGAAATGAGATGCTGTTCCTCGAGCTTGCGTTGATGTTCACGCTACTTGCCCATTACAAAAACAGCTAAAAATTGCTTCAGATGGGCCGTGTCAGAGTTACCCAGGCTCCCCCAAACACCTCTCCCCCAACCACCACCAATTTTCAATTGCCTGTTAAGGTGGCTGTCAGTTACAGGTGACCACCAAGAATACTGGCGACTTGGGCAACATACCAAAGAGAGTGCATGTCTGTAAAACTACTATGCAGAAAAGAGTCAATGCCTACAGGAGGGGAGGGAAGCTGAGAAAATTTGTGGGACAACAAACAAGAAAAATGGAAGCTCAGATGTTAAGAATTTTTTTTTGTTTTGTATGATAAAATGCTGGAGAACTACAATCTAAAGGCTGCAGAGATCATGCTGCAAATCCAAATCCACAATGATGCACGAGAAATAAAAATGTCATTGCAGTAGTTGGCAATCTCGATCTTTCATCTCAATCAAGTTTCTCATTACAATTTAATCAACCACATGTAATGAGCCGCATTAAAATCGTATCTCAGTCTCACTTGGAAAGCGTGATGCCGCATTTAAGATTTGGTAGCTGGCTGAGAGAAAAGGGGTTGAAGGGATATGGACAGAGGTTGAGTAAATGTGATTGCAACTATTTTGCTTATGTGGAGGGTAAATGCAGACATGGGCTGGTTGGGCCAAATATTTTGTTTCTGAGTTGTAACTTTTATGTCCATATCTGCAATTTTATGGTGCTGAAACACACAATGTACTTATGCTTGCACAATCAGCCTTGTGGTACAGATGAATCTTGCAGTGCAGTTTGCACAATTTATTGACACAGCCCAGGAATTGCTGTAGTGGATGAGTACTTAATGTGTTTGCATAACATTTCTTCATCTGCTCTGTTAATGCCTGCATTAAAATTACAGATGACGGAATGTTGTATGAACCCATTGAGCGTTTGGCTGCCAATATTGCCAACAATAATTTCTAGTCTTAAATTACTAGAAGCACTGAGGTGTCACAGCTCCCATTTGCTACGTTTCCCGACAATGAAACAATCATTTGCACTAATGAGAAGTCTGTAGTTGGACATCTGCAGTAAGACTGTCTGAAACAAATGAACAACTAGCACCATGTAATGACTGCAGTGTAACTGCATAGTTAAGAGTAATTTTCTGGGGTCCCACTCCCAACGGGGAGCCTTACCCATCCACCGCACATATTGTTAATTCGGCTGTGTACTGTCCACAGTTTTCAATCCATTAAAATTAATATATAGAAAATTGTGGCCAAGCCCAGATTTCAGATATGCACTGCTAGTGGGAGCTTTCCTATTGCAAAGGCAAACTTGTAAGGGTATTTCTTGCTGCAAAAGAAAATTTAGGCAGCCCCTGTACTAACTTTATATTTCTGACAACAGAAAAGAATTGACTATACCATCAGCTGTTTTCTATAATTAGAAGTTTCAGCAGTAGTCAGAGGCCATTGAGCACAGCTCAATGCAATTGTTCACATATGTATGCAAGAAGCTCTACCACCCCACTCATCAGTGGTGGGTGGAGACGCTACAACCACAGCTGCCTGCTCGCACGGCTGTTTAAAGATGCACCTGTGTAACACTGCCGTGTAGCAGTTATGCTGACAGTCAGAGTTAAAATTCCTTGAGGCTCACTTTCAGGCTTGAAATGAGCACCACTCAGTAAGAGCACACCTCGACTGGGAGGCCCGAGGCTTCCAGACATTGAGCCTCATTAACATTAATTGGGCAAGCTGGCAGCACCTGTTGCACCTCCATAGATCACTCATGAAAATGAGTATTGGGCCACTCGCTTCACTAGTAGTGGCCCGAAAGTAAGTTCTGCGGAGGGGGGTCGGGGGCGTCGTGGTGTGACGATGAGGGGTGGAGGAAACTGATTTGGATATTATGAAATCAAAGGAGGACTCCTACTCTACCTGGCTCTGCAACAATGGATGATCTTTGGCGGCCATTGCAGAGTGGAGCTGGCCCTGTGATACAAGTTACACAAGTGTAATAAAATAGGTGAAATCCCTCTGAATGGATTCTATTTATCCCTAAGTGCTCCTACCATCCCAGCCTGGGATGCTACCCGTCCGACTCCTTAGGAAGCTACTTTACCATCAGGCCTCCTGATCTAGCTGCAGCCAGGAGTCAGCGGGCTGCTCAGTTTCTAGATACTGTCTGCTGGCCCGATGCAAATAAGGCTCGGTACTGCAACCAGGCCTCCAGACTGAACTATTGGTTTACCAGGGAATCACCTACGTACTGCTTTGGGGGGAAGTTTACCTCATGAATTATGCTTCTCAGCACGAAGTTTAGAACCATTTAAGTAATACTTAGATGCCTTAATGATGGGGAGTGATCAGGGAAACTGTTGGGTCTTTCTGGAAAGATTGGCTAAAATATGCCGAATCTCATTCCTCACCTATATCTACGTTGTGATGTTTTGTTTTTCCTCATTCCAAACTTATGCTCCTCTAATGTCCAAATGGGTAAGAGAGTGATGTGATATTGAGTCATGTAGGCTCAGAGGTCATGGATTTGATTCCCAGACTTTAATGAGTAAGTTCGTCTAGGCCACGACAGCAATTGGAGTTCTATAATTGGTCTTGGTGACCCTGGGTTTTCAACTCCTGACTATTATCTTGTGACCACTGCTGGAAAGAACACTCAAATAAATATCTGCTGAAGATAGGTTTGGACTCAGCTTTAACACCCTGTACTGCTCACATTGGACTCCAAAATGAAAAGAGTGGGTGGAAAAGATTTTAAAAATAACCTTCATACTTCAAGCTTTTCTGCTGTCAATGCCATTTTGTAGTTGACCTGCCAAAAGTCACGATTAAACATGAAGGAACCCACTATTCAATTCTTCCCTTTGTACAGATGTCCAGGTCAGACCGGGAAAACCACTGTACATGGCAGCCTGCAAATCTCAGTTGAGACTCACTGCTTTTATTTTTTAAAAAAAACTGTGGCTATATTGGTTTAAATGAAACATCAGTTACTGGACCCACAGTGTAAGGTGCCTATATTGTTTCTGTATAACAAGTGTTTGTACTTGCTGGCTTCAGGATCAGTCGGCCTGGGTATGTTGCATACCCAGCATGCTCCAGTTTTAAAAGGCTCTGCCAAGAGCCAGAGGAACCAACCCGCATGCCATCGTTAAACTGCCAGTTTCAGCCACTTAACAAGCTTGTTAGCTCATTAAGGGCAAACCTTAAATTTTCATTTGGAGATACAGGATCTATGCAGGATCCAAAACATGACAGGGTGGAGGAGAGTGTGAACAAAGTGGGGAGTTGGTCAGGGAGGCAGGACAGCAGTAGGAGGCTCCATCAAAGAGAGAAGGCTTAGAAAAGGCCCTCGATGAAAAGCACAGTTGCACAGAGTCTAGAATATTATCTGATATTTCCTCACTCTTGAGCGTATTTTTGGGGGACGGCTTTGGGGGAAGTGGTAGGTGGTTGGATGGGTCCTTCTGATTATGGGCCTCATGGGTTCATGAGATGGGGTCCCGGGAAGACTGCGCATCCCAGTAGGAAGGAAGGACATAAAAGCAACTCTGAGATAGGGTCGAATAGAGATGAGGAGTAGCAACTCCAGGGGCAGGAAGGCAAGAGCCTCAACATAGGGTCTACCATCAACTGAGAAGCAACCTGAACATATCAGAACATCAGTGCCACAGAAGGCTGCGCCTGTCCAGGCAGATGGTGCTGACTTGTGTGTCATTGTTGAGGATCATCCAAGGGTACATGGCAATCGTCGCCGTGATGAAATTAAGACACACAGGTCTGCCTTAGTGCAACAACAAGGCCAGTGCTTTATCGAAGTACAGTGTGATATGATTTACAAGAGGAACACCCGAGAGAGTCACTAAGTGACATTATCCATTAGGTGGCCTGCTCTCATGGCCACTCCAACAAGGTGCTCCCCCAGTGGCTGAGGATGAGGCGGAGGCAGACTGCTCACTAGTTCCTGACTGGGCCTGATACCCCCGCGACATGTGGCCTCATCATGGAGTTGCCAGGGGGCCACCTCCAAAGGCTGCTGCACTGGCATCGCTATTGGGGCAGCATCTGTCACCGGGCATGACTCCGTCGGAGGGGCCATGGAGGTGGATGATGACAGAACCCCATGGGGAGTGGCCTCCTCATTGCCATTTGTTGCCACCTCAGCACTTCGGCACACTTGATTGCTGGAGGAAACCATGAGTTGGGGCGTAGCTGTCATCCACTCCATGCTTCATTGTGCCACTGACTGGTCAATGCTAAAGACCGCGGCATGCATTTCATGCATGTTAGTACGCTATTCCTGCATGTGTTCTGATGATGCTGCATATGGTTCTTCATGAGTTTGGCAGCTCTCACATTGGAGGAGATCATGTGCTTATAGCACTGAGACGTTGTGGAGCACATGACATGAATGGACTTCTCCATTCTTGTCCCATGACTCAACAGTGCCGCAGGTAACTGTGGGCACACATCTCACACTGGTTCTCCTGGTAGAGCCGTCTGTTTCATGACTCCTGAGGCTCTGTATCTCCACCCTGATGAGCAGGGCTGCACCTGTCCTTCATCCTCCAAATGGGACAACCCACAGCCAACTCTGTCTCCCCCATATCCTCCTACTCTTATGTTATGTGTACTTCACCCTGTGCCACCCTCTGTAATAACGCACCAGGACCCACTGAGTTGCGAGTATCTGCACTAGTGGAGGGTGCACAAGAAGGATGTGATGATGCAGGCTTCGAGGTGTCTTCCTCCTCTGACTCCTCAGGAACTTGTCTTTGTGTGAGCTCCCGCCCCTCTGCATCTGGCCCTGTGGGAGACAAAAGAGAAGATAGCGATGAGAGATCGGGTCAGTCAACAGATGCTCACACTGCTTAAAATAATGAGATGACATCGCATGCTTTGACAGCTTGTTGCATGGGGGTGTTGCCATGCATTCCCTGAACCTGGAGATGCTGAGATTTTTTCACCCTGTCTATGGTGGACCCCTGTTTCTCCAGCCCAGTGTCCCTGTGACTTGACACTGGCCAAATCAAGGACCAACTCTTCAAAGTGCGTCAGTGACATGAGCTATGGTACTCACAGTCCAGGCGTGACCTTTCATTCTAAAAGTAAAATACTGCGGATGCTGGAAATCTGAAATAAACACAAGAAATGCTTGAACCACTCATCAGGTCTGGCAGCATCTGTGGAAAGAGAAGCAGTTTACTGTTTCGGGTCAGTGACTCTTCTCCGTTCCGAAGGAGGGTCACTGACCCGAAACGTTAACTCTGCTTCTCTTTCCACAGATGCTGCCAGACCTACTGAGTGGTTCCAGCATTTCTTGTTTTTATTTGTGACCTTTCATTCTCCCTGGCATTTATCTTCCCTATGGCCTGCAAGGTGAATAAAAATGCAGTTCGGACAATGCCCCACTCCCTCGCCACTGCCAGCTTTTCAGTCGCACAAGATCTCAGTCTTCACTCCAACCTGCAGTCCAACAGCACGAGGGTTCTGACCTATACATACAGGTCATCAAGGCTGCTGAGCACACACACATCTCCTATAGTCAGGAGATCGCTATGCACACTCAGGATGCCCCTCTATTTAGCACTCAGGTGACCACTGGCCAGGAGGCATACTATCTGGGTCTATCTTTGGACTCACCTTTCCAGACCTGAAAATGTTATTGAAACAGTTTTGGCAATGCACCTAGCTCCTCCTCATCACTCCTCTGCTGCTGACCTTGTTGGTCATCTCCAGCTATGTCACCTTGGTGAGCCTTGCAGGCTTTCTGTTGGCACTGGCAGGGAACAGGGTGTTTCTGCACTTAATCACTGCCTCCAGCAGGACCTCCAATTAGGCGTCCGAAAAATGGGGGGCTGCCCTGGCATGGGTGGGCGTGGTGGCTCCCTTCTCACTGCCCTCTGCTCGACTCCTTCTTCCATTCTGTGGACGAATGGCAACCTCAGCAATGGCTGCTGCCCGCCCTGTAAACCAGGCCCGCTGCTGCCTATGCCCAGCCTCCTTCCCACGTCCGCCGCCACTAATTGGGCGGCGAACATGACTCTAGGCCAATCAGCTGCTTTTCATATTGAAATGGCAATGCGTGCGCGTTACCCACGCAGCACGGAATTGGGACCCAGAAGTGACTCTGATGTCGGGGTCCCAACCTGGGAATGGAAATCCTGCTCATTATGTCACAACTCCTGAGAATAATAAAAACATTCCTGTATGAGCTCACATGGAGTGTGTAGTGCTGGAGAGCATGGGTCATCTTACTATCCACAGCCTGCATAAACACAATGCAAACACTGTAATAAATAGTTTTATTCTGATGGAATACAATGCCCACAAACAAATACCTAACTCCCAAAATAAATTGGAGTCCTGCAAAATGGATAAAGCAAGATATTGAGTGTTAAAATCGATTTTGTTTTACATAAAACAAGGTAGTTTTAAACAAGGTGGCTTTTGAATAAAAACAAACCTACAACTACGAGTCAGCTTGAATGTGGCAAAGAATTGTTAATCATCTAAATGCCAATATCACATGACATAGATTGATGATGTGTACTGTTACAACTGAGGTGGGAGGAGTGCATTGTCTTTCTCTAGTTCCACGTCTCCACTGGTCGCAACATATATTTAAATGTGTGCCCAGTTACCGATGCGGCCAATTATATACTCTATATTTTAGTTTCAGCATGCAATTCATCAATTAGATTTTTTAAATAAACAACTAAATTATTAATTTATTATAAAACAAGACTTAGTCAATAAATATGCAAAGCTTTAACACAGTTTTAAATATGACAGTAAATATATATATATTCCCTTTTGAACACCGAACACGTGTGCACACACGCACACCGGTTAAAGGAAAAATAAAGATGCTTTGGCCAAAGTATTTGTTAATTCTTGAAGCAAAAGGATAAGATATGTTCCAGATCGCATACAGTCTGGCATCTGAGTACACGTAAACGGGTCACTGGGATCTTTTCAGAAGAAGTTTGTTCAGCAGTTGTCGAGAGAAAGGTTTCCAAAAGCTTCTCAGGAGAAATGTAGCATCATGTGTTATAGCTATCGCACACTGGATTTTTTTGCAGGGTTTCTCAGATAGGTGGAAAAAAGATGAGCTGGGTCTTTTTTTTAAAGCAGGCTACAAACGCAACTGGCTCAAAACAGGTTTCAAAAATGAAACCTGCTCTTGAGCACCATAAATCTTGACATGTCACTTCTCATGTAAACAACTCCCATTGTCACAAGACACCTGTTGTTTACTTAACTGAAGACATGTGATATCCAGCAAATGTTTTTAAACAGACTCCTTCCAGTGACCCTTTTTAAAAAAAAATCCGTGGAATCCCTTCAGTCTCAAATGTATACAGCTCCACAATTCTAAAACACAAGTCCTCAAAATAATTTTAAGAATGGAGGTACCTTCATAACAGTAGTAGTGGTGGAATTACCTGAATCAGAGGTAAGAACCAGGAAGAATGCAGGAAATCAGTTTACCCAGTTTAGTTTGGCAGAAATAGGTCTTCATTTATAGTCTCGTCATCTGATCTTTTCATCTGCAACAGACAACAAAATACAGAACCTTTTGTGCATGTATTTTGGCTGACTTGCGGTGAAGTTTAAGCAATAAAAACACACCTCGAAACTGTCCAAACATGCGATGTCTCTATTTTAGCACGTATACTCCATTTGTCTCTCTTGTTCCTGGATAGGTAAACATATACTGCAATCATATGTCATGACTTCACACGTTTTTTTACCTAAAACAAAAGAAAAATGAGATGATGAGTGCAATTTGCAATGAAAAAGGCATTCAGATTGATTCCGTATCTATTGAATCATAAAAAGTTTACAGCACAAAAAGAAGCCGCTTGGCTCATTGTGTCTGCACTGGCTGAGAAAAAAGAGCCACCCAGCCTTACCCCACTTTCCAGCATTTGGTCTGTAGCCCTGCAGGTTACAGTACATTAGGTGCACATCCAGGCACTTTTTCAAATGAGGCAGTGAGTTCCTGACCCCCACCACCCGCTGGGTGAATAAATTTTTCCTCATCTCCCTTCTAATCCTTCTACCAATCACTTTAAATCTATGTCCCCTAGTCACTGACCCCTCTGCTAAGTCTCTCTATCTAGGCCCCTCACAATTTTGTACATCTCAATCAAATCGCCCCTCAGTCTCCTCTGTTCCAAGGAGAAGAACCCCAGCCTATCCAAACTTTCCACAAAGCTGCAATTTTCCAGTCCTGGCGACATCCTCGTAAATCTCCTCAGTATCCTCTCTACTGCAGTTACATCCTTTCTGTAATGAGGTGACCAGAACTGCATACAGTACTCAAGTTGTGGCCTAGCCAATGTTTTATATAATTTCAGCATAACCTCCCTATTTTTATATTCTATGCCTATACTAATAAAAGGAAAGGATTCCACATCCCTTCTTAACCACCTTATCGACCTGTCCTGCTACCTTCAGGGATCTGTGGACATATACTCCAAGGTCCCTCACTTCCTCTACACCTCTCCATTCTTCTTCTTTTATTGTGTATTCCATTACCTTGTTTGACCTCCCCAAATGCATCACCTCACATTATTTAGCAGCAAGCCAAATGTTAATTTTCCTTCCTGAAACCTATTGACATTTTTGAATGTTAACTAAAATAGAAATTAATTCAAAAATGTTTGAAGGTATTCTTGGACGGACATCACTGTACATTTCATAATTAGGAGCCTTTTTAGTTCCAACAATTGTGAGCAAATGGGTAAATACATAAAAAAGCACTAGAGGTGTCAGCCATGGCTCAGTTGGTACTGCTGTTGCCTCTGAGTCACAAGATTGTGGGTTCAAGTCCCACGTCAGGACTTGAGTACCAAAATCAAGCTGACACTCCAGTGCAATATTGAGGCAGGTGCTGTCTTTCAGATGAAATATGAAACTGAGGTCCTGTCTGCACTTTCAGGCAGATATAATATATCTCATGGCACTATTTCAATGAAGAATAGTGGCACTTTGCCTGGTGTCCTGGTCAATGTTTTTCCTTCAATTAGTTCAGTCAATTCAGTTTGTGGGTGAGACACTTGGGTCTGAAACAAGTGTGTTAAACTCAAGTAAAGGCAACTACAAAGGTATGAAGGCAGAGTTAACTACAGTGGACTGAGAAAATAGGTTAAAATGTAGATAAGCAGTGACAGACACTTAAGGAGATATTTCATAATTCTCAACAAAGATATATTCCATTGAGAAAGAAAGATTCTGAGAAGGATGCACCATCCCTGGTTAACTAAGCAAATTAGGGATGGTATCAAATTGAAAGAAAAGGCGTACAATGCTGCAAAGATTAGTGATAGGAAGAAGATTGGGAAAGTTTTAGAAACCAGCAAAAGATGACAACAAAAAAGAGGAAGAAATTAGAATATGAGAGTAAACTAGCAAGAAGTATAAAAACAGACAATAAGAGCTTCTACAAGTATGTAAAAAGGAAGAGAGTATCTGAAGTAAATGCTGGTCCCTTTGAGGATGAGACTGGGGAATTGATAATGGGAAACAAGGAAATGGCAGAGGCTTTGAACAAGTGTTTTGTATCTGTCTTCATGGAAGAAGATGCAAAAGAACAGTAGAAAATCAAGAGGCAAAAGGGAGGGAGGAACATCAAACTAGCACTGAAGAAAAAGTACAAGGAAAACTAAGGGGACTAAAGGCTGACAAGTCCCCTAAACCTGATGGCCTGCATCCTAGGGGCTGAAAAGAAGTGGCTACAGAGATAGTGGATGCAGTGGTTGTAATTTTCCAAAGTTCCCCAGATTCTGGAAAGGTCCCAGAAAATTGGAAAACTGTAAATGTAACACCTCTGTTCAAGAAAGGAGAGAGACAGAAAGCAGAAAACTATAGGCCAGTTAGCCAAACATCTGTCATTGGAAAAATACTGAATCAGGGGTGGCACAGTGGCGCAGTGGTTAGCACCGCAGCCTCACAGCTCCAGCGACCTGGGTTCAATTCTGGGTACTGCCTGTGTGGAGTTTGCAAGTTCTCCCTGTGTCTGCGTGGGTTTTCTCCGGGTGCTCCGGTTTCCTCCCACAGCCAAAAGACTTGCAGGTTGGTAGGTAAATTAGCCATTACAAATTGCCCCTAGTATAGGTAGCTGGTAGGGAAATATAGGGACAGGTGGGGATGTGGTAGGAATATGGGATTAGTGTAGGATTAGTATAAATGGGTGGTTGATGGTCGGCACAGACTCGGTGGGCCGAAGGGCCTGTTTCAGTGCTGTATCTCTAAACTAAACTAAATTATTAAGGCAGTCTCTTCTCTCTTTGGCCTCCTTATCTCGAGAGACAATGGGTAAGCGCCTGGAGGTGGTCAGTGGTTAGTAGAGCAGCGCCTGGAGTGGCTATAAAGGCCAATTCTAGAGTGACAGGCTCTTCCACAGGTGCTGAAGATAAAATTTGTTTGTCGGGGCTGTTACACAGTTGGCTCTCCCCTTGCGCTTCTGTCTTTTTTCCTGCCAACTGCTAAGTCTCTTCGACTCGCCACACTTTAGCCCCGCCTTTATGACTGCCCGCCAGCTCTGGCGAACGCTAGCAACTGACTCCCACAACTTGTGATCAATGTCACAGGACTTCATGTCGCGTTTGCAGACGTCTTGAAAGTGGAGGCATGGACGGCCGGTGGGTCTGATACCAGTGGCAAGCTCACTGTACAATGTGTCTTTGGGGATCCTGCCATTTTCCATGCGGCTCACATGGCCAAGCCATCTCAAGCGCCGCTGACTCAGTAGTGTGTATAAGCTGGGGATGTTGGCTGCCTCGAGGAGTTCTGTGTTGGAGATACGGTCCTGCCACCTGATGCCAAGTATTCTCCGGAGGCAGCGAAGATGGAATGAATTGAGACGTCGCTCTTGGCTGACATACGTTGTCCAGGCCTCGCTGCCATAGAGCAAGGTACTGAGGACACAGGCTTGATACACTCGGACTTTTGTGTTCCGTGTCAGTGCACCATTTTCCCACACTCTCTTGGCCAGTCTGGACATAGCAGCGGAAGCCTTTCCCATGCGTTTGTTGATTTCTGCATCTAGAGACAGGTTACTGGTGATAGTTGAGCCTAGGTAGGTGAACTCTTGAACCATTCCAGAGCGTGGTCGCCAATATTGATGGATGGAGCATTTCTGATGTCCTACCCCATGATGTTCGTTTTCTTGAGGCTGATGGTTAGGCCAAATTCATTGCAGGCAGCCGCAAACCTGTCGATGAAACGCTGCAGGCACTCCTCAGTGTGAGATGTTAAAGCAGCATCGTCAGCAAAGAGGAGTTCCCTGATGAGGACTTTCCGTACTTTGGTCTTCGCTCTTAGACGGGCAAGGTTGAACAACCTGCCCCCTGATCTTGTGTGGAGGAAAATTCCTTCTTCAGAAGACTTGAACGCATGTGAAAGCAGCAGGTAGAAGAAAATCCCAAAAAGTGTGGGTGCGAGAACACAGCCCTGTTTCACGCCATTCAGGATAGGAAAGGGGTCTGATGAGGTGCCGCTATGTTGAATTGTGCCTTTCATATTGTCATGGAATGAGGTGATGATACTTAGTAGCTTTGGTGGACATCCAATCTTTTCTAGTAGTCTGAAGGGACCACGTCTGCTGACGACATCAAAGGCTTTGGTGAGATCAATGAAAGCAACGTAGAGGGGCATCTGTTGTTCACGGCATTTCTCCTGTATCTGACGAAGGGAGAACAGCATGTCAACGGTCGATCTCTCTGCACAAAAGCCACACTGTGCCTCAGGGTAGACGCACTCGGCCAGCTTCTGGAGCCTGTTTAGAGCGACTCGAGCAAAGACTTTCCCCACTATGCTGAGCAGGGAGATTCCACGGTAGTTGTTGCAGTAGTAGCATGACATTTAGCAAATCATAACACAATCAAGCAGAGTCAACATGGTTTTGTGAAAGGAAAGTCATTTGACAAATTTATTAGATGACTTTGAGGAAGCAGGGTGGGTGTCATATATCTGGATTTCCAAAGGCCATTCGATAAGGTGCCATATAGAATAATAGAAAGTTTACGGCACAGAAAGAGGCCACTTGGCCTAATGTGTCTGCGCCAGCCGAAAAACGAGCCACCCAACCTAATCCCACCTTCCAGCATTTGGCCCCTAGCCCTGCAGGTTACGGCACTTGAGGTGCATATCCAGACACCTTTTAAATGATTTGAAGGTTTCTGCCTCTACTACGCTTTCAGGCAATGAGTTCCAGACCCCCACCACCCTCTGGGTGAAAAAATCTTTCCTCATCTCCGCTCTAATCTTTCTACTAATCACTTTAATTCTATGTCACCACGTCACTGACCTCTATTCTAAGGTAAACAGACCCTTCAGATCCACTCTATCTGTACAATTTTATACATTTCAATCAAATCTCCCCTCAACCTTTTCTTTTCCAATGAGAACAAGCCAAGTCTACTCAATCTTTCCTCATAGCTGCATTTTTCCAGTCCTGGCAACAACCTCATAAATCTCCTCCGTACCCCCTCTACTGCAATTATATCCTTTCTGTAATGAGGTGACCAGAACTGCACACAGTACCCAAGTTGTGGCCTAACCAATAATTTATACAGTTCCAGCATAACCTCCCTGCTCTTATATTCTATACCTCGTCTAATAAAGGAAAGGATTCCATATCCCTTCTTAACCACCTTATAACCTGTCCTGCTACCTTCAGGAATCTGTGGATATACATTCCAAAGTCCCTCACTCCATCTACACCCCTCAGTATTCTCCTATTAATTGTGTATTCCGTTGCCTTGTTTGACTTCCCCAAATGCATCACTTCGCATGTCTCCGTGTCGAATTCCATTTGCCACTTTTCTGCCTACCTGAACAGTCCATCAATATCTTCCTGCAGCCTACAGCTATTCTCCTCGCTATCAACCACACAGCCAATCTTTGTGTCGTCTGCAAACTTCTTGATCATGCCCCCTACACTTACATCCAAATCGTTAACGTATACCACAAAAAGCAGGGGACCCAGTACTGAGCCCTGCGGAATGCCACTGGAAACAGCCCTCCAATTGCAAAAACACCCGTCAACAATGACCCTTTGTTTCCTGCCACTGAGCCAATTTTGTATCCATATTGCTACATTTCCCTGGATGCCATGGGCTTTTACTATTTTTAACCAGTCTGCCATGTGAGGCCTTGTCAAAAGCTTTGCTAAAATCCATGTAGACTGCATCAACTGCACTACCCTCATCTATCTTTCTTTTTACTTCCTCAAATAACTCGATCAAGTTGGTCAAACAAGATCTTCCCTTAGCAAATCCATGCTGACTATCCTTGATTAATCCGTGCATTTCTAAATGACAGCTTATCCTGTCTCTCAGAATAGATTCTAATAGTTTGCCCACTACTGAGGTTAGACTGACTGGCCTGTAATTATTTGGTCTATCCCTTGCTCCCTTTTTAAACAGCTACAACATTAGCATATAATATACTGTATTCGCTGCTCACAATGTGGTCTCCTCTACATTGGGGAGACCAAACACAGATTGAGTGACTGCTCAGTCTGTTAGCATGACCCAAAGCTTCCGGTTGCTTGCCATTTCAACACCCCACCCCACACTCATGCTCACATCTCTGTCCTGGGATTGCTGCAATGTTCCAGCGAACATCAACACAAGCTCAAGGAACAGCACCTCATTTACCGATTAGGCAGGCTACAGCCTGCTGGACTGAACATTGAGTTCAATAATTTCAGAGCATGACAGCCCCCCATTTTATTTATAGTTTTTTTCCTTTTTCTTTTTTATTTGTTATTATAGTTGGTTTAGTTTGTTTCTGCTGTGCCTACCCACTTTTTTTTATGTTTGTGCTTGGAGCCAGGTCTGTTCATTTTCCAGTCAATTGACACACTCTCTGTCCTAATGCTTTGTCTTTCAGCACAACATTAATATACTGTTTGCCTTTGTTCCATGACCTTCTGGTCAGTTATTCTCTGTGACCTTGTCCTATCAACACTTTCTCTTTTGTTATCTCTTGCCCCACCCCCACTTTACTTGCTTAAAACCTTTTACATTTCTAATATTTGTCAGTTCTGATGAAGGGTGACTAACCTGAAACATTAACTCTGCTTCTCTCTTCACAGATGCTGCCAGAGCTGCTGAGAATTTCCAGCATTTCTTGTTTTAATTTCAGATTTCCAGCATCTGCAGTATTTTGCTTTTATTTTAGTACAACGTTAGCAGTTCTCCAATCCTCCAACACCACACTTGTATCCAATGAAGACTGGAAAATGATGGCCAGACCTTCTGCTATTTCCTCTCTTGCTTCTTTTAATAAAACCTGGGGAACATTTCATCTGGCCCTGGTGATTTATCAACATTTAAGGATGCTAATCCCATTAATACTTCCTCTCTATGTTGATCACATCCAATATTTCACACCCCTCTTCCTTAACTATAACATCTGTATTGTCTCCCTCTTTTGTGAAGACAGACGCAAAGTATTCATGAAGAACAATACCAACATCTTCCACCCCTACACATAGGTTACCTTTTTGGTCTTTTATGGGCCCTACTCTTTCCTTAGTTATCCTCTTGCTCTTAATGTATTGATCAAAAATCTTTGGGTTCACCTTGATTTTGCTTGCCAAAATTCTTTCATGCTCTCTCTTAGCTGTCCTCATTTCTTTTTGATTTCACCCCTCCACTTTCTATACTCCTCTCAGCTTTCTGTAGTATTGAGTTCTCAGTGTCAGACATAAGTTTTCCTTTTCTGCCTTATCTAACCTTATAAGCTTCTTGACATCCATGGGACTCTAGTTTTGGCCGTCCCACTCTTTTTCTTTGTGGGAACATGTTTACTCTGAACTCTTTGAATCTCCCTTTGAATCCCTCCCACTGCTCTGACACAGATTTACCTTCAAGTCGCTGTTTCTTGTTCACTTTTGCTAAATCGCTCCTCAGCTTAGTAAAATTGGCCTTGCCCCAATTGAGAACTCTACCTCCTGTTCTATCCTTGTCCTTTTACATATTATATTAAAACTGATTGAATTATGATCACTACCATCAAAATGCTCTCCCATTGTCACTTCTTCCACCTACCCAGCTTCATTTCCTAAAATTAAGTCTAAAACTGCACCCCCTCTTGTTGAACTTGCTGCATACTGGATGTAGTATCCTGAATGAATCTCAAGAATACTGCTCCCTCAATTAATTTCACACTAAAACTATTCCAGTTAATATAGGGGAAGTTAAAATCCTCTACTATTAGTGCCCTATTGTTTTTGCACTTCTCAGAGATTTGTCTACATATATGCTCTCCTACCTCCCTCTGACTGTTTGGGGGTCCATAATACACTCCCAGCAGTGTGATTGCCCCATTTTTGTTCTTTAGCTTGATCCATTTGGCCTCATTTGGTGATCCTTCCAACATATTAAGGGTGGCACAGTGGCACAGTGGTTAGCGCTGCAGCCTCACAGCTCCAGCCACCCAGGTTTGCTTCTGGGTACTGCCTGTGCAGAGTTTGCAAGTTCTCCCTGTGACTGCGTGGGTTTCCACCGGGTGCTCCCCTCCCACAGCCAAAGACTTGCAGGTTGATAGGTAAATTGGCTATTGTAAATTGCCTCTAGTGTAGGTAGGTGGTAGGAGAATTGAGGGAAGGTGGGGATGTGGTAGGGGACATGGGATTAATGTAGGATTAGTATAAATGGGTGGTTGATGGTTGGCACAGACTTGGTGGGCCAAAGGGCCTGTTTCAGTGCTGTATCACTCTATGACTCTGTATCATCTCTCCTCACAGCTGTAATTATTTCTTTGACAAAAATTGCCACTCCCCTCCTTTTTATCCCCCTCTCTATCACGTCTGAAAAGCCTGTAACCAGGAACATTGAGCTGCCGTTCCTGTTCCTCCTTAAGCCATGTTTCTGCAATAGCTATGACATCATACTGCCACATAAAAGGTTACTACACAAGATAAAGAGCTCACCATTTGGGGTGAATATATTAGCATGAATAGAAGATTGGCCAATCACATGAAACAGAGTGTCAGGATGAATGGGGCATTTTCAGGTTACAAACTGTAATTAATGGGGTGCCATAGGGATCAGTGCTGGGGCTTCAACTATTTACAATCTGTATCAAGGACTTGGATGAAGGGGTCGACTGTAATGTAGCCAAATTTGCTGACGATACAAAGATAGCTTGGAAAACAAGTGGTGAGGACACAGAAAGTTTGCAAAGGAATATAGATAGGTTAAGTAAGTGGGCAAAAATTTGGCAGATGGAATATAACATGGGAAAATGTGAGATTGTCCACTTTGGTGGAAAGAATAGAAAAGCAGAATATTATTTAAATGGAGAGGGACTGCAAAATGCTGCAGTACAGAGGGATTTGGGCATCCTCATAAATGAATCACAAAAAGTTAGCATGCAGGTACAGCAAGTAATTTGGAAGGCAAATGGAATGTTGACTTTATTGCCAGAGAATGGAGAATAAAAGTAGGAAAGTCTTGATACAACTGCACAGGGGGTTGGTGAGACCACACCTTGAGTACTATGTACAGTTTTGGTCTCCTTATTTAAGGAAGTATATACGTGCATGGAGGCAGATCAGAGAATGTCCAATAGGTTGATTCCTGGGATGAAGAGATTGCCTTGTGAGTAAAGGTTGAGTTTATACTCATTGAAGTTTAGAAGAATGAGAGGTGATCTTACTGAAACCTATAAGATTTTGAGGGGACTTGACAGGGTAGATGCTGAGACGATGTTTCCCCTCGTGGGAGAATCTAGAACTTGGGCACAGTTTCAAAATAAGGGGTCTCCTATTTAAGACGGAGATAAGAAGGAATTTCTTCTCTCAGAGGGTTGTTAATCTTTGGAATTCCCAACCCCAGAGAGCAGTAGAGGCTGCGTCATTGAATATATTCAGGACTGAGATAAACAGGTTTTTGATTTACTAGGGTTATGGGGGGCAGGCAGGAAAGTGGAGTAAAGGCCACAATCCAATACAGCCATGATCTTGCTGAATGACAGAGCAGACTTAAGGGGCCAAGTGGACTATTCCCGCTCCTATTTCTTATGTTCTTAATCAATATCTCAAAAACAGATTATCTGGTTATTATCACACTGCTGTTTGTGGGAGATTGTTGCATGCATACTGGCTGCCGCATTTCCTGCATTACAACGGTGACTACCCTTCAAAAGTATTTGGCTGTCTACCTCACTACCACAACTCTCAACTCCTCTACTGTTGTTAAATTATCAGATTGCTTATCTGCCATTGGTACTGGATGAGCAGAAATTTCCTCTAATTAAATATTGGGAACACTGAAGCCATTGCTTTCGGTCCCCACTCCAAACTCCATTCCCTAGCTACTGACTCCATTCCTCTTCCTGGCAATAGTTCGAGATTTAGCCAGTCTGTTCACAGCCTGGTGTCACATTTGACCCGGAGATGAGCTTCCGACCTCATATTTGTGCCATCACTAAGACCTCCTATTTCCACCTCCGCAATATCGCTCGACTTTGCCTGTCTTGGCTCATCTGCTTCTGAAAACAGAATTCTTGCCTTTGTTACCTGTGGACCTGACCATTCCAATGCACTCCCGGCTGATCTCCCACATTCTACTCTCCGTAAACTTGATGTCATCCAAAATAAAGGCCTGCTCAGGTCTGCAAATGAAACCCAACCTGAGCCTGACAGAACCACATCCAACCTGGCCTAAGTCCTTTGATTTTTTCCTGCGCCCAACCCGACCCGACCACCAGAATAAAGTTGATTATATTAAAGAGGTCGTGCTCTACCCCGGATGGAATTGCTCACTGCAGACTAGTGTGGAGTGTTTCCCGCCTTGACGCCCTGGCTGTCACCGTGTCCGACCCGGCCTGAGCCCAAGTGCCGGACCCGGAAGAGCAACCCGACCTGAACCCGAACCCGACACATGTTGTCGGGACCGGGTCGGGTAGCCATGCTCTAATCCAAAACACTGCTGCCCATGCCTTAACTCACACCAAGCCCTGTTCTCAAGCCCCATTCTGTAATTACCCCTGTGCACACTGTCCTACATTGGCTCCCAGTCAAGCAACATCCTGAATTCTCATCCACGTTTTCCACTCCCTCCATGGCCTTGCACCTCCCTATCACTGTAATCTTTTCCAGCTTCACAACCATCCAAGATATCTACACTCCTCTAATTCTAGCCTCTTGTGCATCCTCGATTTAAATCGCTCCACCACTGGTGGCCACACCTTCAGTTGCCTCGGCCCTAAGCTCTGGAATACACCCCTTACACCTCTCCGGCTTTCCACCTCACTTTCCTACTTTAAGACATTGCGTAAAACCTACCTCTTTGACCAAGCTTTTGGGCATCCGATCCCCTTTTGTGGCTTGATGTTATACTTTGTCCTATTATGCTCCTGTAAAGCAGCCTTGGAACATTTTATTATGTTAAAGGCACTGTGTAAATATAAGTTGTAGTTGTTGTGAAAGGTGCGAAAGAAATGCCATCCTTTTTTCACAATGAAGTTCACCCAACACAATTGGGAAAGACAAAAACCGAGAGAAACTCCATTTAATATTTCTGCGAAAGTAAAGTGAAGGGCAAACGATGAACAAAAGCAACTGTGATGTGAAAAATTAACACCAGTATTCACTGCACCTCTGTTTGGAATGTATAAAATTTCAGTGGTATAAAGGTGGCAGCAGTGACAGTATTAAGATTAGATTAGATTAGAGATACAGCACTGAAACAGGCCCTTCGGCCCACTGAGTCTGTGCCGAACATCAACCACCCATTTATACTAATCCTACACTAATCCCATATTCCTACCAAACATCCCCACCTGTCCCTATATTTCCCTACCACCTACCTATACTAGTGACAATTTATAATGGCCAATTTACCTGTCAACCTGCAAGTCTTTTTGGCTTGTGGGAGGAAACCGGAGCACCCGGAGAAAACCCACGCAGACACAGGGAGAACTTGCAAACTCCACACAGGCAGTACCCGGAATCGAACCCGGGTCCCTCGAGCTGTGAGGCTGCGGTGCTAACCACTGCGCCACAGATAAAAGCCAGTAATTGTAGTATATAATTCCAGGAAGCATGACAATCCAAGCCATATTTAACTCTTTATGTAAGTCAATCAGTAGTGTAGGAATCAATAAAGCAAACACAATGCTCAGTTTTATTGCCACATCAGTAAAGGATATCTCGGAGGTCATCATGCCGATAAATGTATAGTGCTGCTCAAGTTGCCTTGAGTTCTGGCCTCGGAGGCGTAGGGGCCACATCTAGGTTCTGGAAGAAGTGTAGAGAAGGTTGAAGGTGATCCCTAATCTCAGAGAACTGAATTAAAAGAAAAAGTAAGACTTGTATTTATGTAGTGCCTTTCACAACTTCAGGGTGTAGAATAGCGCTTTGTAGTGAATGAAGTACTTTTTGAAGTGTAGTCACTGTAGTAATGTAGGAAGCACAGCAGCCAATTTCGCACAGCAAAATCCCACAAACAGCAGTGTGGTAATGACCAGATAATCTGTTTTAGTGAATTATGTGGAACATTTACCAAATAGTTTTACTTTTCAGCCTTGACTGCAGGTGATTGAGGGGGAATAGCTGGAGTATCATAGAGTCTTCTTTGGCCTCCTTATCTCGAGAGGCAATGGATAAGCGCCTGGAGGTGGTCAGTGGTGTGTGGAGCAGCGCCTGGAGTGGCTATAAAGGCCAATTCTAGAGTGACAGGCTCTTCTTGTTTGTCGGGGCTGTTACACAGTTGGTTCTCCCCTTGCGCCTCTGTCTTTTTTCCTGCCAACTACTAAGTCTCTTCGACGCGCCACACTTTAGCCCCGCCTTTATGGCTGCCTGCCAGCTCTGGCAGACGCTGGCAACTGACTCCCACGACTTGTGATCAATGTCACAGGATTTCATGTCATGTTTGCAGACGTCTTCAAAGCGGAGACATGGACAGCCGGTGGGTCTGATACCACTGGCGAGCTCGCTGTACAATGTGTCTTTGGGGATCCTGCCATCTTCCATGCGGCTCACATGGCCAAGCCATCTCAAGCGCCGCTGACTCAGTAGTGTGGATGTTGGCCGCCTCGAGGACTTCTGTGTTGGAGATACGGTCCTGCCACCTGATGCCAAGTATTCTCCGGAGGCAGTGAAGATGGAATGAATTGAGACGTCGCTCTTGGCTGACATACATTGTCCAGGCCTCGCTGCCATAGAGCAAGGTACTGAGGACACAGGCTTGATACACTCAGACTTTTGTGTTCCGTGTCAGTTAGCCATTTTCCCACACTCTCTTGGCCAGTCTGGACATAGCAGTGGAAGCCTTTCCCATGCGCTTGTTGATTTCTGCATCTAAAGGCAGGTTACTGGTGATAGTTGAGCCTAGGTAGGTGAAGTCTTGAACCACTTCCAGAGCGTGGTCGCCAATATTGATGGATGGAGCATTTATGACGTCCTGCCCCATGATGTTCTTTTTCTTGAGGCTGATGGTTAGGCCAAATTCATTGCAGGCAGCCGCAAACCTGTCGATGAGACTCTGCAGGCACTCTTCAGTGTGAGATGTTAAAGCAGCATCGTCAGCAAAGAGGAGTTCCCTGATGAGGACTTTCCGTACTTTGGACTTCGCTCTTAGACGGGCAAAGTTGAACAACCTGCCCCCTGATCTTGTGTGGAGGAAAATTCCTTCTTCAGAGGACTTGAACGCATGTGAAAGCAGCAGGGAGAAGAAAATCCCAAAAAGTGTGGGGGCGAGTAAACCACAAATATAAGACGAGGAAACACAGATACAAGCTAGTAAAAAGTTAAGTTCAAGACTAACGTCAGAAGTATTCCTGCACGTGCTAAATACAATATTTAAAGAAATTTACATATTTAAGATCTTGGTACACCTGGAACTCAGATTAAATCTTACAATTACCACCACTCCCCACCACTGGTCTCTGCTAAATAACTATTAAAGTTTATTTCAATTTCAGATGTGACAATCTGATGTGTTTTAGAGGTTATCTATTTGAAAACATGTAGCTTTAGGACAAACATCACTGACTACAAAGTGTTGATTCAATTAGGAATAGTGGAAAGGTAACTTCCTGAAAGAGCAATTTCAGTCGAGAGTGAATTGCATGTTGGAAAATTCTCTTTGCACATAAAGGGAATTGATTATTACTTGTGAGATGAGACCTTTCGACTTCATACACCAGCGCTTTTCATCCCACCTGGTTTTGTGAAGGTGCCAAGTTCTGGTGGGCTGCATCAATACTGAACAGAACCTTCAAGGAATGCTGTGCTCGTTCAAACAAAAAAGATAAGAGTGAATGTCTGGGCCTGAACAAACATTCGCAAATTCTGAATTCTTTGCATTGTAGATGGGTGAGGTAATCTTACCACATTTACAATTTGCACTTGTAAAGTAGATTTCTTTTTAAGAAAAATCTGTTAAACAATTAGCAGAATCAGATGCATGATTATTTATAAATGCTCTATTTTTAGACTTCTGCAATTGCCGATCGGTCAGGAGCAGCGAAATTTGCTGCTGTTCTATTGAAAGCTGTTTTCTCAACCTGCATGGGGTAAAATTTCCTCCATGCAAATAGAAATGATTTGACTTTCTTCTGGCAAATGTTATTCAGTGGTTATGTACATTTTTCTCTCAAGTTGTCTGGAATTTGCATATATTCAGATAGACTGGATTGTCACTGAAATGAGTGAAGGATATAGAGTTTGTAAAAAAGCTTGCAGAAAAGTTTCTCTTGCATGTGATTTGTGTTAATATTGATTTAAGCATTTAACACTGAATTTTATTTTGTGCTTTCATTGAAAAGATGAACTTGACAGCAAGGAATTGAGTTAACTGGACCAAATTTGAAAAGTCACTTAAATAGAGTCATAGAGAGAGACAGCACTGAAACAGGCCCTTTGGCCCACCGAGTCGGTGCTGACTAACAACCACCCACTTATACCCTAATCCTACATTAATCCCATATTCCCTACCACATCCCCACCTTCCCTCAATTCTCCTACCACCAATTTACCTAGCAACCTGCAAGTCTTCGGCTGTGGGAGGAAACCGGAGCACCCGGCGGAAACCCATGCGGTTAAAGGGAGAACTTGCAAACTCCGCACAGGCAGTACCCAGAACTGAAGCTGGGTTGCTGGAGCTGCGAGGCTGCGGTGCTAACCACTGCGCCACTGTGCCACCCCTGAAATATTTAAGAAGAATGCTTTTTAATTATATTTTCACCGATTGGGACTTGATTTTCAACTCTGTACCGAGTGACAGGCTTTTTGAGTGCAGAAGTGATAAAGTTGACTACCAATTACATAGAATCCTTGAATTACTAACTTTATTATGGCAGGCTTGAGACTAGTTTCAAAGTCCTAGCAGGTACTGTACTTCTGTTTTATATATTTATTATGTATGTATGTTTGTATATATATATATATATATACACACGACCAGGTGAGGGGTCTAGGGATTCCCTTTCAGCCTTTGCCTGGTTTAACCGTAACAGGGTTTAATTTTAAAAACACCGTGTTTTAGCTCCCACTCAGTGAATCCTTGTCCACGGCTCTCCAATTGTAAGGCAAAGAAACCAGACAGGTTTTCTTAGATTTAAACAAGAAAGATGGAAGTTTATTAACCTTAAACTCTAATCTGCTTAACGACTACAAATACGCGATGCAACCACACTAGCATGCATATGCGATAAACACACACGCAGATAGAGACAGAAAAAGTAGAAAGAATCAAGGGGAAAGGTTTGAGGCAATAGCTGGGTTGTAATTACAGTCTTTTGAGTTTGATGTGGAGTCTTTGGTTGCCAGTAAGCCTTGCTGTTTGTTGGGGCCCAGTGCACGCTTCAACTTGTTTCGATGTAGGAGTCTTTTCTCTCTTGAGGTTTAAGCGACTTCAGTGGGTCCAGAGGTTTGTGAGAAAGAATGAGAGAGAGCCAGCCAAGAGGGAGGCCCACTTGTTCCAGGTTCAGTTGCAATCTGCAGTCTGCATTTTCAAACTGTCCTGTGAGCACAATTCAAAACTCCAGGTTGGCCAGCAGGTTAGTTATGTGACTAACACCTTATTTGGGAACAACTGCTCCTGCAGTTTGTGGATTTCAAAGTTCTCGGTGAGGGGGCGGGGGGTGTGGTGTAGTGCTGTCTCTTACACCGACAAGATGTGGATCACCATTGCTCAGACCAATCTCTGTTAATTGATCAGTGAGCATTCTCTTTGTCTTTTCCTTGGCGACTATCCCTTAGTATGCAAATACTTTCTCGCTACTGCTGATCTCTTTAAACAAGTCATCTCTTCACTCCAGCAACAGCTTAAAATTAATGATCATGTGACAAAATTATGTAATGTTGATTGAGGGATACAGGACATCAGGCACAATTCCTCTGCTCGCCTTTGAAATAGTGCCATGGGATCTTTTACATCCACAAGAGTAGACAAATGAAGCCTCGGTTTAATGGCTCATCCAAAAGGCAGCACCTCCAACAGTGCAGCGCTCCCTCAGTACTGCACTGGAGTGCCAGGCTTGATTTTGTGCTCAAACCCTGGAGTGGGACTTGAACTCAGAACTTTGTGACTCAGAACGTTGTGACTCAGAGGCAAGAGTGCTACCAATTGAGCCACAGCTGTCACTCTGGCTGCCTGCGGTCTCAGGAACCCCAGCATGCTGAGGGGCTCCTGCACAGATACAGGATCCTCCTCTGTCATGTTGGCTATTCGAAGGGCTGGAGTCACTGGCAGAGGGGTTGAGGAGCCGCTGTCCAAACCAGGAGTGCCCTGAGAGGTGCCCCCAGAAGTAGAAGTTAGCCGTTCCTCCTCCCTTGCAAGGCATAGTTGTACCTCCCTGTTGACCTGAGAAGAGGAGCTGGTGGAGACTCCAGATGCCTTGTCCCCCTCTCTCAGCCTTGCCATTGCTGCAGAGCTCATGGACAAGATGATGGCATATATGTCTGTGTGCATCTCTGTCATCTACTGACTGGTGGACAAGACGATAGCATATATGTCTCCATCAGCTACTGACTGGCCTGCTGAATCTGGCTCTCCTTTAGGGTCGCCAATCTATTGATGGAGGAAGCCAAGTGCACACCCATTAGAGACATGGCAACACTCTCCATCATCCATGCATGGGTGCGAAAGCCTCTGGAAGCTCCGCCAGATGGTCCCTCATCTCTTGCTGCAGCATTTGCCATGTTGCCAATGACTCCAGAGGCTCGTCATCAGCCTGGGCGTGGCCTCCCACAGTCCTCCAACTGTCAGTGGCCTCAGCTGTCACAGCCTCCATCAGCTGCTCAGGTGCATCTCTGATGTGTTCACCAGGTTGTGAGGCTGTGACCCTGAATCTAATCACGAGCGCATACCGACCGGCGCGTAAATATCTGCACTAGAGGAGGATGTGGGGGATTGATGTAACGTTGCACCCTTCGATGCTCCTTCCCCTTCCTCAGAGGTGGCTGGCCCCCAGTCTCGAGCTCTCGCCGTTTCAGCGTGACCCTAACCTGCATGAGAGAACAGATACATTGAAGGATTAAAGGGTTCCTATTTTGTCATCTCTGCTCTGCCTGATGTGGAGCTCCATGTGTTCAGTGGTGGACACATGACCATTACCTTGTGTGTGCCAGATGTACCCTTGTGCCCCTGCACTCATTCATTGACCCTCTTGGGTCGACACTCCTGCCTGACCATCAGCAGTAGCGCAGCCACCCTGGTGCCCTATTTCCAAGGCCACCGCCTCCATGGGGGTCAGGACATGCAGGTACGGCACCCGTCCACCACTCTTGGCCCTTTGCTGTTGTGTACTGTCTTCTCCTGCAAGCACAAGAAGGAAGACCGTTAGTTTCCCCACAGAGACAAGCACAACACCTATGCTGTGGCAGCCCAGCAGTCCATGATGGGAGCACATGAATGTCTCCTGCATATGGCCACTCTCGACAGACTGTAAGGGGGTCAGCAGTGACAGACGGGTACCTCTCACCAAGATACAGCCATACCTTTACCACCGACTGGGTGGTCATTCCTCTACACCAAATGCACCCTCTCGCATTGGCACATGCCCCAAAGGGAAAAGAGGTATGCTGTACTCACCTTGGTGGACCAAAGGAGGTCATTGGTGTGCTTGCAGCATGGTATCCAGATTGTCTGAGTGACCCATAGCTGCTGACCTTGTCTGCAATCTCCGTCCAAGTTTACTTGGTCAGGTGGGCCGGTCTCCACTTCCTGTTCCTGGGGAAGAGGACCTCCTATCTTGCCCTTGCAGTCTGGAGGAGAACTTGCAAAAAGGCAACATTGGACCATGGGTCATCCAGGGTCTTCCTTCTGCCATTCCTGCTGCAGGCTTCTGTTCAGCTCCTTGGCAGTAGGCAGGCATAAGGCTCTTGTGGTGGAAGGCAACAGTCAGGCAGCAGACTCTTCTGAGCTGTCAGGAGTGAATGCAGAGCTGGCAGCCCTTTAAATATGGTGCCAGCACTTGCTACAGTGTCACCATACCCCTCCATCACAGCTTCGATTCCCACCTCTGCTCGACAATTGGACCACTCACATGCCTCCACTGAATTAATTGGCCAGTTGCCATGAGATAGCGTGCGGCTGGCTGCTGAAAGTACGAATGGAAGCAGCACCCATTTCCGGTGCTGCTGTCAGGACCTGCGTCCTTGCCTCAAAATCCAGCCCATAAGCTCCTAACTCAAATGTGAGAGTGCTACCAAATAAACCAAGCTGAATGACACAAGATAACTTTTACATTCCTTGTACTAAAGAACAATTTAAAAAAACTTTGGGGATAGCACTTTAAGTGTTTGTGCATTAATAATTGCACAATGCAATTTCTAACCTGCACTTTATCTTAAAAAGAAAGATTTTACGACCAGGTGAGGAAGGGGTCTCAGGCTCCCCCCTTGTCACTTTACTAGTTTGGCTGTAACAGGGTCTATCTTTGAAACCACAGTGTTTTTAGCTTATCACCTCAGTGAGTCCTTTGCTCACTGCACTCTAATTCTAATTGTAAATGAACCAATCGGACAGGTTTTCTTAGATTTAAACAAGAAAGATGTAAGTTTATTAGCCATATCACTCTAATTCGGTTAAAAATTACTAAAATACATGACGCAACCACACTAGCATGCACATGAGAGAAACACACACACAAATAGATACAGAGGGGATGAAAGAATTAGGAGGGGGTCGAAGTAGGGTTGGCAATAAATAGAATTAGGTTACTGAATGATTATGACCTTAGTACAATATCCTCAACTGAAGTTACCGTCTTCGAGTTCTCACTGGGGCCCGGTGCACAATTTCTGACTTGCTTCTCTGGTACCAGAAGACTGGAGCGATGCTTTGTCTTGAGGCTTAAGCTGCTACTGTGGGTCCCTGGGACTTTGCTTGAGAGAGAGACAGAGAGAGACCATCATCCTTGGTTCTCAACTTGCAGTGAGGCACAATTGTGAGGTACAATTCAAACAGTCCCCGGTCTGGCCAGCAGGTAAGTCATGCAACCATCTTTGTTTGAATTAGCAACTTCTCAGAGGGTTACTTGACTTCAGAGTCTTCCAGACATTCGGGGAGGGGAGGTGGAAGTTTGTCTCTTACACAGTCAAGTGGCTCAGTGTCTTTAGATCATCACTATTGACAAAATCCATCTTGCTAATTGAATCAGGGAACACTCCCAATGTCTCTCTATGCAATTGTCTCTCAGAATGCAAATATGTAACCATATTTTCAGCTGGTTCGCTCTGTTAGTTTTTTAAACAAGTTATATGCAATGTCCAGTAAAGAAAGGTTCAAATAGTGTTCCATATGACGAAATTAATATGTTTCCATTTGGCAGGTGTGATTTCCGTCACAAAGACAATATTCACTTAATTTGAATGTGTACTTACTATAAGACAAAAAGGAAGCCATCACTTTGCTGCATAGTGAATGGAAGAGAATTAACCACTGGATGCCACTGTCAAAATTTGCTAACGTCTACCAATTCTTAAAGAGGGGAATGTAAAGAAAATGCAAAATTAAGACAGCTAAGTAATTCTACCTCCGTGAATTAGAAATGTATCATTGGCACAATTCTCTTTATTGAGCCATCCTTCAGAATAATTTTCAGTATAATGTAGGTCTGATCAAATAAATATATAGAAGCTAGTAAAAATTGTGGGGCAAACTTGATGCTTGGTTTATAAGCATTCAAAACAGTCACATTATTTACATTACAGAAAATTGATAAATAAGTATTAGAAAGGCTGGCTGTCCTTAATGTTGTTAAGTCACCAGGACCAGATGAGATGGATCCAAGGATATTAAGGGAAGTAAGAGTGGAAGTTGTGGAGATTCTGGCCATAATCTTCCAATCCTCCTTAGATACAGGGGTGGTGCCAGAGGACTGGAGAATTACAACGGAGGTAGAATTACTTAGCTGTCTTAATTTTGCATTTCCTTTACATTCCCCTCTTTAAGTTGATGTAGTGTACACGAACTTCTAAAAGGCATTTGATAAAGTGCCATATAACAGGCTTGTCAGCAAAGTTAGAACCCATGGAACAAAAGGGACAGTAGCAGCATGGATAGGAAATTGGCTGAGTGATGGGATAAGTCTATGACTCTAATAGTTGTGAATGATTGCTTTTCTGACTGGAGGAAGTTATATAATGGGGTTCCCCAGGGGTCCATAGTAGGACCCCTGCTTTTCTGATATTTATTAATGACCTAGACAAATGACCTACAAAGCACAACTTCAAAATTTGCACATGACACAAAACTTGGAAGTCTTGTGAACTGGGAGGAGACTTGGACAGGCTGGTGGAATGGGCAGACACATGGCAAACAAAATTTAATGTAGGAAAGTGTGAAGTGATTCATTTTGGTCAGAAGAATGAGGATAGGCAATAATAAAATAAAGGGTACAATTCTAAAGTGCTTGCACTTTAGCAGAGGGACCTTGGGGTATATATGCACAAATCATTGAAGATGGCAGAGCAGGTTAAGAAAGTGGCTAATAAAGCATGGGCTTTATAAATAGGGGCATGGAGTGCAAGAACAAGGCAGTTATGATAAACCTGTATAAAACACTGGTTCAGCCTCAACTGGAACATTGTATTCAGTTCTAGGCACCACACTTTAGGCAGGATGTGAATGCATTCGAGAGGATGCAGAAAAGATTCATGAGAATGGTTCCGGGAATGAGGAATTTCAGTTGAGAATAGGTTGGAGAAATTGGGCCTGTTCTAGGAGAAGATTTGATAGAGGTGTTCAAAATCATAAGGGGTCCAGCCAGAATTGTTAGGGAGAAATTGTTCCCATTAGCAGAAGGATCCAGAACCAAAGGACACCGATTTAAAGAAGCAACAGTAACATGAACAAAAACTTTTTATGTGCGGTGAGAGTTTAGGATCTGGAATGCACTACCTGAGAGTGTGATGGAGGCAGAGTCAATCGAGGCCTTGAAAAGAAAATTGGATAGTTAACGGAAGAGAAAAAAAATTGCAGGGCTACGGAGAAACGGCAGGGGACTGGAACTAGGTGAGTTGCTCTTAGAGAGCCAGCATAGATACAACAGGCCAAATGGCCTCATACTGTGCTGTAACCATTCAATGATTATATTTAGGATTCCTCCAAAACTAATTGATATTTAATTAATTCCGCTCCCCAAAACATTTTCCTTCGGAGAGCAAATGTGTCTCTGGGAGGGGTGGAGGACCTAGGTATCCCTACCCTAGTGGCAGATGGATGACAGAATTTCTAAATGAATAGTGCAGATATGGTTAGCATGAGCTGGTCAAGTGCCTGTTACAAATAAGGTGCCCTCCCACTGACCCTAAAAACTCCAGCAGCATCATCGCTGGAGGACATCAGTGGGCATGATCCCAATGTAACTATTAGGATCATGGTCAGGTATTAATAAGGCCAATCTATATTCAATACTTTCATTATATATCAATAATTTGCACACTGGTAGTATCGTCCTTCTTTCAAAAATGTTAGCTTGCAGAAGGAATAAAAGGAGTAGAAGTGGAAAGTCAAATCAACCAGTTACAAGCAGGGAAAGACTGAAATAAAGGAACAAGATGTTGGATAAAAAAAACAAGATAAAAGGAGTTAAGTTAATCACTAAAAAAAAGCACGATACTCAATGTGGGAAATAAACTAGGGGAATTAGAAGCAATTTTATCACAGAAGAAACAGATTTAATAGCACACTCAGAAAAATGCCTGCAGACTGGGTAGGCAGGAAACTAAATCCAATTGATTTTGATATTTTTAAGAAGGTCACAATAGGTAAGAATGTGCTGAAGAGGGAACCACGTGCTGTAACGAGAACAATGGAGTTGTACTACAGAGCTGCTAAATGCGGGAAGGAAATTGAATAGGAAATCTGTAGACAGATAAGCAGAAATAACAGTTATTTTTCTAAGAACATTTAATGACCCACTCATTGGGGAAGTAAGCAGAGCAAGGGAAATGCTATTTTGGAAATATTTGCAGTTCATATGTCTACAAAGAGAGTGGTGTTGCTAAATCCAATCATGAGTGATTAAATAGATCAAGAGTATGAGTTAAATATGGGTGAGCACCTCTGGAGTAGAGGCCTTAATATGATGGGTTTTACAGTCCAATTCGAAAGGAAAACAATTGTTTTAAAAAAAAATCAAGGGCACCAAATTGGGTATGACTTTTAAAAAAAAATGGAGGAGTGAGCTAGCTGAAGTGAGATGGAAAGAGAAGTTACCACACAACATTAGATCAACAATAAAATATTTTTGAAAAGATGAACATGTATACATCTTTTTTCAAAAGAAGACTGCTTCAAGTTTCAGGATGTTGTGGTTCAATAAAAAGGTTTGAAACAAAGTAAAATTGAAGAATAGGGTATAAAATGCCTATAGGTTTGATAAAATTGAGAGAATATGAAAAAATAGGGAAGGGAAGAGTATCATGAGAGAATATCAAATATTAAAAGTATTCCATAAACATATCAATAACCAAAGAATTGAATGTGAGCTGGGACCACTGATAGGAAAGGATAGTGAGTCAGTTGAGGATAAATGGGTATTGGCAGAGGTATTTCACAAGTACTTTAATGCAATGTTTATTTCAGAGGAGCTAAATTGGGAATTGTTAAAAGTGAGATGAAAGTTATAATAAATAAAAGCAAATTATTGGGGAAGTTATTTAAACTGCAGGTGGACAAAGTGCCAGACCTGATGTTTTACATGCAAAGATCCCGTGGAAAACAAGGGAATAAATAATGGAGGTCCAAGAGATGGTACAGCATAGATTCACTGGCATTTTGCCAGCAATGAGTAAATAGAAAGATGAAGAAAGGCGTGAAAAATTGGGCCTGTTTTTATTAGTGCAGAAGAAATTAAAGGCTGATTTGATAGCGGTGTGTAAAATTGTGAAGGGATGAGACACTGTAGATAGAAACAAAGTGTTTACAGTGATTTAGAGGTGCTACCCTAGGGAGCAACCAGAAGAAGTGGACATAGCTTTAAAATTAAATATTGTAAGAGATTTAGGATAAAGAACAAAATAATCTTTTTTTAACACAAGAGGGTAGTGAAGCTGAGGAATGCATTGCCAGAGTTATTGACAAACAATGGCGATGTCGATATTTAAGAATAGGTTAGATAAGGTTATTGAAGGAAAGGGGGATAAAGGGAAATGGGAACAGGGAGGGCATAAAGAATCAGGATTACTGCTCATATGGAGGAAAAATGCCAACATTGACTGGTTGTGCCGAGGGGCCAGTTTCTGTTTTCTGTGTAATTCTAGAGCTGTAGGGAAGATTAAACGGAATGGAAGAACATAACATACCACGTTTGTTACATAATTGTACTTGAAATATTGGGTTACAATAAGGAACTGTAAAAATTTTAAGAAGTTGCGATTGAATAGTTTTTCAACATTTCCACACATGCAAAAGCAATGTAGAATACTGAACACATCTTTATTTAAAGAATGCAATTTAAAAATAGTATGATAAAATGCAGTTTAACACAATAATTAAAAAGAGTTTGTCCAAGGTGGGACAAACTATAACTGATTTTGCATAGTTAAAGGGATAAATGGAACAAAATAAATGGATAAATGTAACAAAATTACTTCAGATTTCAGCTTCAATTACACTATATTTTAATACTATATCTTAACAATTCTGTGAGCTAATGGAATCTGGCACATTAATCCATTACTTGCAATGGCAGGTGAACCTGGTCATTATCAAGTTGACAGTTATGGGACTTTGGGATTGTTCATCCTCTCATCAGGGTGAGACAAGGCTGTAACCCAGAAAATAATTTATGAAGATTTCAGTCTAAAGTATCATCTACTTTGTCACTTAGTGCATTAGAATTAATCCACTCAGGAATCACTGACTTTTTACTGACAGTCGGTCTATTACCTACTGCTTTTAATATTTTGATGCCTTTCATTGGACTGACTAGGTATTTTCTAAATTATATTTGCATTGGAATCACAGAGCTTCCTTCAAGGAATATTGTAGGCAGGTAACCGAGCTCCCTTTCCCTGTTTTACCTGTTGAGAGGTGATCAACTTTTCATTGGAGATGGAAAAAATGTTTCAATACTAAATCCTTGGATTTATACTGCTTTAGTACAAAAATTAATTCAGCTTTCAAGCCAAGCAAAATTTTACGATGCGAAAATATCCACAAAATGTAGCTCTGATTAAATGTGGAATTACATATTAGTACCTCTGGGTACAACCTCTGCCAATTCAAAGTATCAACTCCCATGTAAATGATTAGTTCAGCTTCAAAATGCACTCAGGAGTCCACATAAATCACATTATCAGACCTGTTTTGGAAATGAGCAGAAATCAAAAACAGCTAGTCTCCTCAGGAGACTATGCAAGATTTTTTTTTTCTTTAAAGCAGGAGTTAAATAAGAGTATGAAGGGAAAATATTCACTTACTTGTTCTTACAACTCCATTACAACCTTGATAATGTCAAATTTGGAGAGTACAAAACCCCAATACAAAATATTTCCTTTCAGTATCTATACTCGAGTTGGATGTCATATGTCTAAATTTTTGGGTAATTGAAGATTTATCCAGCTCATGAAGCTAGAACTCAGACCTAAATATTTGAGAAACCAAAGTCAATACTAATCGATGGAAACTTAACTCTATGGCAAATCTTTCAGAAGATGAGGGATTTCAAAGATATTTGATCTGAGCCAATAAAATTTTATTGGCTTGAACTGTCTGGGTAGCACTCAAACTTTAAAAGACGCGAGCTTATTTGATTTTTCCAATGCCGGGACCACACATTCAGTACATTTTTACTGGAGAAACCTCACACATCTCTTTTTCTTATAATGGAAGAACCAAAGTCTATCTGCATCTCTCTCCATGGATGGGATTTTCAGTCGGCCATGGGGTCGTAATCGGAGGAGGGTGGGCCCGCATTCTTGAACTGCTGGCCATCCTGCTGCATCGGCACAACGATCCCGACCCAGAGCCATTTCTAAAGAGGCCAGGTTGGGGTCAGAGCGTCTACTTGCCCACAAGTGGCGGGTAACCAATTGAGGGCAATTCAGGGGCCTATTAAGGGGACCCCTTTCCCATGCAGCTGAGATTTCCAGTCTACATGCGAGCTTTGCACATTGGGCTGAAACACAGCCAGTGCATCAAGGTGGCCTCACAGTAGGAAAGGAGAGCCACGATTAATCCCGCAAGGGACCCCCTTCACCCTTACCCACAATGGCTGCTGGATCACAGCTGCTGCCACTGGCCCTCCTGTGGAGGGGTTACCCCTCCATGTTCACAGCCAAGCAGCTGTGGCTGTTTTAAATTTGAAAAGATCTGACCTTTTCTTCAGACGCGCCTCCATGTTGAGGTTCTTTCTCTCTGTCATACCAATCGGCAGCTCCCATCTCAGCCAGTGGGGTTGCCGATGTGTCAGTGCTGGAGTACCTCCCATTGGCCCTCCAGCCTCGCGAGCCCATCTGCCATCCTTAATTTGATGGCAAACCTGTTCCCTGGCCATTAATTGACTGACACATTAAAAATTGAAGTGGGTGTGTCAAACACGCCGTGCAGGGAAGGGATCTGGAACTGGTCCTGACGTCAGCTTCCCATCGCGTCCTATATGTCTTCCTCATCCATATCTATAAACTATAATAAAAGCAAAATGCGGCAGATGCTGGAAATCTCTTAATTATGAAAATATTAGAGATAGGGGAAAAAGGCTTTTTGACTGATTGGGGCAGTTTGAGGTTGGAGGCCATGTGATGAAAGTTTCAGGAATATATCCAACCAGAGTTGGTAATCCAAGTCACGCTGAATGGTGGTCTACAGTTTTTCTTGTTTTCGCCCCCATATCCCGCTCACCATTCCCTTCCTTTTCGTCCTACCTAATTGCTCCTCCCCCTTTCCCCTTCTCTTCTACTCCACCTTGCCTTTGAGGATCCAATCTGTTCTCAAGCCTCGTTACACATCCTCTAGTGTTGTGGCAACATTAAACCGTTTTCCTGTGACTCTAAAGATGGCATATGAAAACAACTGTGCATTTTAAAGAGACAAAGATTACAATCAATCTATATTTCAGTGCAGTAGAGATCCAGACATTGTAGATCAGTTTTGAGATGTACACGAGAGGGAGGGAGTTCAGATGACACCAGTATCAAGATAGTAGCAGCCGCTTGTCTTGAAGGTTTGCTTTCAGAATGCTTCAAAGCGGTATTTTAATAGATAACCTAAGGGAAAGCTTCCCTTAGACAGCAGATGGATTTAGTATGTGAGAGATATATTTTGATTTCTCTAGATTTAATATTTTTGCATGCTGCATTGACAGATTGGATTTTAATGTAATGAAATAGTCCAAGGATTTTTTTTAATAAGTATGCCTTCAGCCATAATTAAGGCTTCAGCATCCAGTTCTGTAGTTTTATGTTAACTGATATGCAAATTTATTTCCAACTTCTGCCCAGCATTTTGCTTCTTTTGTTGATGTGGAACACTGCCACTTATTATTTACTCTGCTGTTTGGTGGCTTGATTTTCAATCCATATGCTCAACAAACCTACTGTACTGGTGCTGATATTAGTCTGTTCCTTTTTCCAAGATAAAATGCTTATCCTCCATACAGAACTCCATTCAGCTAGACAGCCAAGACCTGATGCCAGAGTTCCCAGATAGTAAAAAAAAGACAAAACACAATAAAAAGATATAACATTTATGAGCCAACAAAAAAAGATCATAAGCCCCCAAGAAACCTTCGCTCATCCAGATATGGCATGACCATGTACACCATTGTCTCACCTCCTAACCACACAGAGAGGAAAAGAAAACTGAGGGAGACTACATCTGGGGTATTGTATTGAATTTTAGTGTCTCTACTTAAAAAGGGATATGATGTTATGGTAGAAGGTTTAACAGAAGGCTACAGTACTTAGAGGATTGAAGAAAGACTCACTCTCTCTTGAAAAGAGAAAACTAAATGGAGGCTTGAAAGAAGGACCCAGACTTTGCGGTCAGCGGTGAAGCAAGTGCACTTGCCGCTGACCCCTAAGAAAGCCTTGCTGAGAGATCTAGCGATCTCTGTGGTGACAGATTTACCTCTCTCACTGTGCAGTGGATTGTAGCATTCTTTAATGGGGATTCCCAATGTGGAGCTGCAGTGATGTCAGCAAGATGTCCAAGCAGCCAATCACATTAAAGAATTCTCACAGAGAGTCAAACAGGAAATGAAAAGCACTAAAGTCAAACCAAAATTTTACACAGAGCAAAATAAAGATTGGGACATACACATGGAGTGAAGGTAGAAGCTGAAATACCTTCACTCCATGAAAAAGCTTTTAATTTTTTATAAATCGTTTTTTAAAAACCTAGTAATTACTCATAATGGAGACATTTAACAACATGCAACGAATATCAAATTACTTTTTCAGGGCCAGATCTGCTGTTCAGCAATAGTTATTACTCAGATCACCTTTAAAAACCCAATTACACCTGACTGCACAAGGTGTAACTTCTTATTGGGTTTCCAAAAGCGATAAGAGAGCAGAAAAGGGAAGTTCTTGGCACATCGCCTGATTTCATTGATTGCTCATTCTGGGAGGGATAATGGGTGGGGTGAGGTGGGGATGTTCCACAACACAGCCTGTGGCAGACCACTGAGTGATGGGCCACAACTTCAGGATTTCCAACTTCAGATGTGAACCTGCCCAAGCTCTAAATCCTGAAGTTACGATAAGTTTCAGAGGGGTATTGATGATGAACACTGACAGTTGGCCATCAAAACCCCCCACAAAATCCAGACCAAGGTTTCATAGTTATGATTGGGTTTGATGAGGTGGAAGTAGATGCATTTTTCTGGCATATATAGAATTTCAGATCTGAACATAAACTCAAGGTAAGAAAAACTAAAGTAAATAGGCAGTTCAAACAGAATTTTATTTGTAAGAAAGTATTCATTGAATAAACAGGCTACCAATGAAGTTACTTCAATGTAAAGGTTTCAAAAAGCAAATGGCAAGTTTTGTTTTTTAAGTTTTAGAGGTAAATGATATTCACAGTAGTGAAAAGGATTAATTGGTCGATAGCCTAGATGGATCCGGCAGTTTATAAGTGAGCAACAATGGAACTAGAGCCCATGACAAGAGAAAGACTTTAAAATTCTAACACATCTGATTTTTGTTCCTAATTTCCTCAAATTGATCAATTTGGAACAATACGGATTTCAGATACCATCATTGCTCATTTCCGTGTAAGAACAACATTAACCACAGATATTGTAGCAAAATACAATATCTTCTTCTTCTTCTTTGGCCTCCTTGTCTCGGGAGACAATGGGTAAGCGCCTGGAGGTGGTCAGTGGTTTGTGAAGCAGCGCCTGGAGTGGCTATAAAGGCCAATTCTAGAGTGACAGGCTCTTCCACAGGTGCTACAGATAAAATTGGTTGTTGGGGCTGTTACACAGTTGGCTCTCCCCTTGCGCTTCTGTCTTTTTTCCTGCCAACTGCTAAGTCTCTTCGACTCGCCACACTTTAGCCCCGCCTTTATGGCTGCCCGCCAGCTCTGGCGATCACTGGCAACTGACTCCCACGACTTGTGGTCAATGTCACAGGACTTCATGTCGCGTTTGCAGACGCCTTTAAAGCAAAGACACAGACGACCGGTGGGTCTGATACCAGTGATGAGCTCGCTGTACAATGTGTCCTTGGGGATTCTGCCAGCTTCCATGCGGCTCACATGGCCAAACCATCTCAAGCGCCGCTGGCTCAGTAGGGTCTATATCCTGGGGATGTTGGCCACCTGGAGGACTTCTGTGTTGGAGATACGGTCCTGCCACCTGATGCCAAGGATTCTCTGGAGGCAGCGAAGATGGAGTGAAATGAATTGAGACGTCGCTCTTGGCTGACATATGTTGTCCAGGCCTCACTGCTGTAGACGAAGGTACTGAGGACACAGGCTTGAAACACTCGGACTTTTGTGTTCCGTGTCAGTGTGCCATTTTCCCACACTCTCTTGGCCAGTCTGGACATAGCAGTGGAAGCCTTTCCCATGTGTTTGTTGATTTCTGCTTCAAGAGACAGGTTACTGGTGATAGTTGAGCCTAGGTAGGTGAACACTTGAGCCACTTCCAGAGCGTGGTTGCCAATATTGATGGATGGAGCATTTCTGACGTCCTGTCCCATGATGTTCGTTTTCTTGAGGCTGATGGTTAGGCCAAATTCGTTGCAGGCAGCCGCAATCCTGTCGATGAGTCTCTGCAGACACTCTTCAGTGTGAGATGTTCATGCAGCATCGTCAGCAAAGAGAAGTTCCCTAATGAGGACATTCTGTACTTTGGTCTTCACTCGAAGAAGGGCAAGGTTGAACAACCTGCCACCTGATCTTGTGTGGAGGAAAATTCCTTCTTCTGAAGACTTGAACGCATGTGAGAGCAGCAGGGAGAAGAAGATCCCAAACAGTGTAGGTATGAGAACACAGCCCTGTTTCATGCCACTCAGGATAGGAAAGGGGTCTGATGAGGCGCCGCTATGCTGAATTGTGACTTTCATATGGAGATGGAATGAGGTGATGATACTTAGTAGCTTTGGTGGACATCCAATCTTTTCTAGTAGTCTGAAGAGGCCACGTCTGCTAACGAGGTCAAAGGCTTTGGTGAGATCAATGAAAGCAATGTAGAGGGGCATCTGTTGTTCGTGACATTTGTCCTGCAGCTGACGATGGGAGAACAGCATGTCAATGGTGGATCTCTCTCCTCGAAAGCCACACTGTGCCTCAGGGTAGACACGCTCAGCCAGCTTCTGGAGCCTGTTTAAAGCGACTCGAGTGAAGACTTTCCCCACTATGCTGAGCAGGGAGATTCCACGGTAGTTGTTGCAGTCACCACGGTCACCTTTGTTTTTATAGAAGGTGATGATATTGGCATCGCGCATGTCCTGTGGTACTGCTCCCTCGTCCCAGTACAGGCAAAGCAGTTCGTAGAGTGCTGAAAGTATAGCAGGCTTGGCACTCTTGATTATTTCAGGGGTAATGCCGTCCTTTCCAGGGGCTTTTCCGCTGGCTAGAGAATCAATGGCATCACTGAGTTCCGATTTTGTTGGCTGTACGTCCAGCTCGTCCATGACTGGCAGAGACTGGGCTGCATTGAGGGCGGTCTCATGACAACATTTTCCCTGGAGTACAGTTCTAGGTAGTGCACCACCCAGCAGTCCATTTGCTTGCGTTGGTCAGTGATTGTGTCCCCGATTTAGATTTGAGGGGGGTGATCTTCTTGATGGTTGGCCCAAAAGCTCTCTTATTGCCATCAAACATTCCTCTGATGTTTCCGGTGTCAGAGGCCAGCTGAATATGACTGCATAGGTGTTGCCAGTAGTCATTTGCGCAGTGCCTGGCTGTTCTTTGTGCAGCGCTTCTGGCTGCTTTCAGTGCTACAGATGTTAACTCGCTGCGGGCTTTCTTGTAGTTCAGCAGTGCAATGCGCTTAGCGGCTATGACAGGTTCCAGCTCTTCAAAGTGAGATTGAAACCAGTCTGCATTCCGCTTCACACGTTTGACAAAGGTGGTCATTGCTGAGTCATAGATAGTGTCTCTGATGTGGGCCCACTTGGTCTCTGCATCCCCTGTAGGAGTGTTTTGAAGGGCTTTTTCAAGTGAATTTAGAAACTTATGTGACAGCTGTGGATAAGAAATTCTGCTCGTGTTGATGCGCGGGTGGCCCTTCTGTTCGCAGTGATGCAGCTTCTTTGGTTTGAGTCTAACCTTGCTGCACATCAGGGAGTGGTCGGCGTCGCAATCCACACTGTGGAAGCTGCGTGTGATTTGAATGCTGTTTAGAGGCTCGCTTTGTGACGATGAGGTCCAGCTGGTGCCAACGACATGATCTTGGGTGCCTCCAAGAAACCTGGTGACAGGGTTTAGTGTGAAAGAATGAGTTGGTGATGCAGAGGTTATGATAGGTACACAACTCAAGCTGTCTCTGTCCATTCTCATTCATCCTTCCAATGCCATAGCGCCCAAGGCAGGAGGGCCATGAGTCATGGTCGGCCCCAACCCTGGCATTAAAGTCCCCCAGCAGGAACAGATGTCCGGTGTTGGAGATGCTACTAATGATATTATGGAGTTCCTCGTAGAACTGGTCTTTAGCTTCAGGTGGGGAGCAGAGTGTTAGAGCATAGATGCTGAGTAGGTGTACTGGACCAGAGGTGGTGAGCGATCGGATGGACAGTATGCATTCCGAGCCGTTTGAGGGTGGCTCTATCATGCTGAGCAAGGAGTTTCTGATGGCGAAGCCCACTCCATGCTGTCTTGGTTCTTCAGGATCCCTACCCTGCCAGAAGAAGGTGTAGTCTTGCTCTCTTAGAGATCCGCTCACAGGGAGGCGTGTCTCCTGAAGTGCTGCAATTCTACATTGAGTCTACTGAGCTCGTTGTTAATGATGGCGGTCTTCCGAGAATTGTTGATTTGTGTAAGGTCTTCCGACAGGCCAGGACACATAGTTCTGACGTTCCAGCTTGCAAAACGAAGGGCTGGTACCTTCTTTCCTTTTTTTGTCGTGCTGTTTGGTGCGGTGTTGCAGTCCACTTTTCGGGCAATGACCCTGAGCTCCAAGCACCTATTGAAGCAGATGGACTGTGGCGGGACAGAACCTTACGGTCAGGGGGCTGCCCGGTTTGAGGCGGGCGGTAGCTGTCCAGTGAGATGCGATGACCTCTCCCACTGACAAAGGCAACCCGTGGCACCCAATCTCTGTGCCAGTTGAGCTGGATTTATAACTCGTAACTGCTGCCTTCCGTGTTGTTTTGGTCGCTGTGAGGCGACGATGGAATGACCTCTCCATGGCGCATGCCTGGGCGGATGTATGGAGGTTGTGAGTTGCCCAAGCATCAAAACCCCCCTCTCGGCTTTCCTGGTCGGGTCCAAAGGAGTGCAGAGCATGATGTTTGGCACTGGTATGGCTGCAGGAACTGCCGGAAACATGCCTAAGATGACACATGACCACCTTCAGGGTTCCGCTCAGGATTTTCTGTTAGGGTTTACTCCCTTAGCCTTGGTCTCTCCCGAGACACCCACAAGGCAGTGGGGTTGTTAGGGCCCCTACTCAGGGATAGGTGGATCCCGGTGGGAGGAGGTGGGGGGGAGGGATGCGAGGGGGAGGGGTGCGGTGGAAAGGGGTGGAGGGAAGGGGGTGCCAGGGGAAGATGGTGCGATGGGGGAGCTGGGAAGTGGGAGCTTGCGGGGGGGGGAGGGGGTGGAGGAAGGGGGTGCAGGTAATAAAACATTTCATCAGTGGGTCGCGATCCACTTGTTGATGATGACGATGCAGATGGAAGCGAACAGGTTCACCGAGGGCCCGATTACCCTGATGGAGGTCCTTTTCTAAGTGCATTACTACTAACCAATTAATGAAGGTACCCCACCAGCATTCAGATCACTAGAGGACAATGGTGGGACCTGATGAAATGTTATTAGCAAAATACAATATGCCTCCACTTTCTAGGTATCTTACTCAGAAAAATAGATCCAAATTTGGCATTTAGAGATCCAATCAAATTATTAAAGTCCGAACAGTTCATTCAGATTTCACCAATGTGGAATCAAACTTCTGATATTCTTTCTGATTAGAAGCCAAATATTCAACTACTTCTGGCTCTCAATTGAGAATTCATAGTGCAGATTCAACAAAATGCATCCCTACTGTGAGCTTTTCATTTCATTTGAAAAAATGCATGACTTTGAATCCCAAAATGGAGGCAGTTAGTAATGAAACCTTTTACCTCATGAAGAAAGTGAGTTAACTCTTCTTTCCCAAGGGTTCTTTGTTCTTCGTACATCAGAAAAAATAGTTTATTTTCACTGAACATTCTAAATTTAAATGCAATTATGGGCATCACACTCAGTCAAGTGAAATAACCTTCATATTAATGACAGCAATTGTAGCAATATTATTTGCACCAAATGATATAACTCATTAATGCTTATGTTAAATTGGTCTAAATTTAAAATAGGATAAATTAGTCAACTTGAAAATGAAGGCTGTACTGCCTGGCCCTAATCCTGATCGACTTCTGTTTTAAAATATTTCTTGCTTTTTTAGCAATCTGTACGGTGCTTTTATACCAGTGCAAATATAGAAAGATCAAAGAGTAAATGGTTTTGAATTGACAAGATGAAATCTGATTTATTTGGAAGGAACTGTTTTAGAGCTCAGACACCATTCATAGTGTAAATATAATGTACAGATAGAAATATTGCTCTTTATACTTCATTTCAAGTATGCAAACTCTCTTTTGTAGATTAGATATCTCATTAATATATACAACAGAACAGATGCAACCTCCTTACAAACACAACACAAAGTAAATCATCACACAATGAATTATGGATGCATCCATGTAAATATCCTACTGTGCATGCATTACTAACCCTTGCCGATCAAGACTCAATCAATACACGGGAGACAGTAAATATTCAAACAGAAAAATACGGCTAACGTATCCATATATATTGGGAGAGCTATCCCACAGATTCATCAAGCAACAGCCTAACATAGACATATTTTCACAATCCCACCTTTCAGCCAATGTTGCAAACTCATCCCTGGGTAGGTTCTGTCCCAGCAGCAAGACAGACCCATCAGAGGTGGTGGCACAGTTTTATACAATAAGGTGGGAGAGACCCTGGGAGTCTTCATCATTGACTCGGGACCCCATGAAGTCTCATGGCATCAGGTCAAACATGCGCAAGGAAGCATCCTGCTGATTATCTCTTCCTACCCTCCCTTAGCTGATGAGCCAGTACTTATTCACATCGAAAACCACTTGGAAGAAGTGCTGAGGGCAGCAAGGGCACAGATTGTATTGTGAATGGGGGACTTTCATGTCCAACACCGAGTGGCTTGGCAACACCACTACTGACCAAGCTGGCTGACTCCTGAAGGACATAGCACCAAACTAGGCCTGAGGCAAGTCCTGAGAAAACCAACTTGAGGAAACAATCTACTGACCTCATCCTCACCAATTTGCCTGTCGCAGATAAATCTGTCCTTGCAGTATTTGTAGGAGTGACTACCACACAATCCTTGTGGAGACAAAGTCCTGTCTTCACAAAGAGGACACCCTCCATTGTGTTGTGTGGCACTACCACAGTGCTAAATGGGACAGATTCAGAACAGATCTAGCAGCTCAAAACTGGGCATCCATGAGGTGCTGTGAACCAATAGCATCAGCAAAATTTAATTCCACCACAATTTGTAACCTCATGGCCCAGCATATCCCTCAATCTACCATTACCATCAAGCCAGGGGATCAACCCTGGTTCAATGAGGAGTGTAGTAAAGCATGCCAGAAGCAGCACCAGCTGTTCCTGAAAATGAGGTGCTAGCCTGGTGAAGCTACAGCAGGACGACATGCATGCAAAACAGCAGGAGCAGAATGCTATAGACAGAGAAAAACGATCCCACAACCAACTAATTAAATCAAAGCTCTGCAGTCCTGCCTCACCCAGTCATGAATGGTGGTGGACAATTAAACAATTATCATTAGGAGGAAGCTTCATGATCATCCCTGCTTGCAATGATGGCGAAGCCTGGCACACGAGTGCAAAATACAAGGCTGAGGCATTTGCAACCATCTTCAACCAGAAGTGCTGAATGGAAGATCCATCTTGGCCTTCTTCTGAGGTCCTCACCACCACAGAAGACAGTATTCAGCCAATTCAATTCACTCCACATGATGTCAAAAAACAGCTGAGTGCACTGCATGCAGCAAAGGCCATGGGCCCCAACAACATTCCGGCTCTAGTGCTAAGAACTTGTACTCCAGAATTGGCTGCGCTTCAACCCAGCAGTCCAGAACAGCTACAACACTGGCATCTATCCAACAATGTGGAAAATTTCCTAGGTATGTCCTCCTCACAAGAAAGCAGTGCAAATCCTGTCTGGCCAATCACTGCCCCATCAGCCTATTCTCAATTATCAGCAAAATGATGGGGCAAAAAGCGTCATTGACAGTGCTATCAAACAGCACTTACTCAGAAATAACCTGCTCACCAATACTCAGTTTGGGTTCCGCTAGGGCTACTCAGCTCCAGACGTTAATACAGCTTTGGTCCAGCATGGACAAAAGAGCTGAATTCCAGAGGTAAGGTGAGAGAGACTGCCCTGGATATCAAGGCAGCATTTAACCGAGTATGGCATCAAGGAGCCCGAGTGAAATTGAAGTCAATGGGAATCGGGGGGAAACTCCCAACTGGCTGGCATCATAGCAAGCACAAAGAAAGTTGACTGTAATTGTTGAAGGCCAATCATCTCAGCCCCAGTACATCGCTGTAGGAGTTCCTCAGGGTAGTCTCCAAGGCATAATCATCTTCAGATGCTTCATAAACATGCTTCCCTCCATCATGAGGTCAGAAACGAAGATATTCGCTACTGATTGCACAGTATTCAGTTCCATCTGCAACTCCTCAGACACAATCAGTCCGTGCCTGTATGCATCCAGGTCAGGACAATATTCCGGCTTGGGCCGATAAGTGGCAAGTAAGCAGTTGCACCACAGAAGTACTAATAATGACCATCTCCAACAATAGATTCTAACCACCTCCCCTTGCCATTCAATGGCATTACCATCTCTGAATACCCCACCATCAACATCCTGGGGTCACCATTGACTAGAAACTTAACTGGACCTGCCACGTAAGTACTGTGGCTACAAGAGCAGGTCAGAGGCTAGGAATTCTTCCGTGAGTAACTCACCTCCTGACTCCCCAAAGCCTATTCCACCATCTACAAGGCACCAATCAGGAGTGTGATGGGATACTCTCCACCTTGTCTGGATGACTGCCACTCCAAAACCACTCAAAAAGCTTGACACCATCCAGGACAAAGCAACCCACTTGATTGGCAGCCCGTTCACCACCGTAAACATTCACTCCTGTTACCACAGATGCATTGTGCTTGTAGTGTATTTCATCTCCAAGAAGCACTGCAGTAACTCGCCAAGGCTTCTCCGACAGCACCTTTCAAACCTGCGACCTCTACCACCTAGGAGGACAAGGGCGACAGGCACATAGGAACGCACACCCCCGCAAATTCCCCTCCAAGTCACATACCAGCCTGACTTGAAAATACATTGCCATTCCTTCATCGTGTCTGGGTCAAAATCCTGGAATTCCCTTACCAACAGAACTGTGGGAGTACCTTCGCCACATGGACTGCAGTGGTTGAAGAAGATGGCACACCAGCACCTTCTCAAGGGTAATTAATTAGAGATGGGCAATAAAGGCTGACCTTGCCAGAAATGCCCAAATCTCATAAATGAATAAAACAAAAATATAGGCATGCATGGCTGTTCGTTTTACACTCAGATGGGCTTGAGCTGTTCTAATACATGGTTTAAATATTCATTGTTTGTAAAGTTAACATATTTGTATGGCATGTAAAAATTCAGGAGTTATACTCCCTTGCAAAAAGTAAATGTATAATTGATTCTTTAAATTATATTTTACTTTCTCTATAATTTTTATTATTATTTCACGGGATATGATCATCATTGGTAAAGCCAGCATTTATTTCCCATCCCTAATTGCCCTTGAGAAGGTGGTGATGAGCTGCCTTATTGAACCTCTGCAGTCCATCTGGTGAAGGTACACCCACAGTGCTATTAGGAAGGGAGTCCCAGGTTTCTGACCCAGCGACAGTGAAGGAACAGCGATAGAGCTCCAAGCCAGGATGGTGTGTGGCTTGGAGGGCAACTTGTAGGTGCTGGTTCCCATTCTTTTGTCCTAAGTGGTACAGATTGTGGATTTGGAAGATGCTGTTGGAGGAGGCTTGGATAGTTGCCGCAGTGCATTTTGTTTATGGTACGCACTGCTGCCACTGTGCGCTGGTAGTGGAGGGACTGAATGTTTAAGGTGGTGAATGGGGTGCTGATTAAGTGGGCTGCTTTGTCCTAGATGATGTCGAGTTTCTTGAGTGTTGTTGGAGTTGTATTCATCCAGGTGAGTGGAGACTATTCCATCACACTCCTAACTTAAGTCTGGAGGTGAGTTACACACCACAGAATTCCCAGCCTCTGACCCGTTTCTTGTAGCTACAGTATTTATATGGCTGGTCCAGTTAAGTTTCTGGTCAGTGGTAACCCCCAGGATGTTGATAGTGGGGGTTCAGCGATGGTAATGCCATTGAATGTCAAGGGGAGATAGTTAGATTCTCTCTTGTTGGAGATGGTACTTGTTTGGCGCAAATGTTACTTGCCACATATCAGCCCAAGCCTGAATATTGTCCAGTCTAGCTGCACGTGGACTGCTTCAGTATTGGAGGAGTCGCGAGTGCTACTGAACACTGTGCAATCATCAGCGAACATCCCTACTTCTGAGCTTATGATGGAGGGAAGGTCATTGATGAAGCAGCTGAAGATGGTAAAAAGGTAATATGTTGGGATACGGATTGTAACACAAATACTTGGTTCAAATATAGTCTAAACTGATGTCAGGCAAATGTAATTATCCTAAGCAAAATTAGTTATGGCTAGACTAAAGTCAATTCTTTAATGGCATGAGCCTACAGCATAAAATTAGCAATAGTTCAATGTCTAACACAAGATTTACAACCTCACTTACTGTTGCGTGATTGCCTATAAAAGAGTGATGTTCCTTTAATATCTTAGTATGCTAATGAGCTGAGTACCAGGATGCAGTTATGTGACTACATGCCACTCTGTAACTGTAACACCAAGAGGCATGTTCTGTAAATAGATGGCTCTGCACTGTATATATTTGTTAGCTGTTTAATAAACCTGTTTTAGATCTTTAATCAACTGAACCCCACGCATCTCATTTTATGTGGCATCAGAGAACATAAAAAGCTTCTCATTACATGGTGGCAGTGGAGGGATACGAACCCACGCCCCCGAAGAGACTGGGGTTCTCATTACACTTACCAAAGTAGGAGTGTACATTCGTTCTTGGAAGTGCTCACCTACCAAAAAATTTCTGTTTCTTCTAATAAAGAAGGGAAAGGCAGCATGGCAGAAATACTTTGTTGTTTTGGAAGTGCTTATAATAGAAACTGCCTTTTGTCAATGGCAATCGCTGAACAAGGTATGATGATGAAGTCAAGTTTGGAAAACTTGATTAAGCTACAATCAGTTTTCAAAATCACATATCAAATGGACAAAAGTCAAAAGGATTATAATGCTTAATGTGCCATAAGCCACAATACAGTCACAGACTGAGAAATTCTCTTACCCCATTTTTATAGCTGCAAATAGGCACAAAGAATGATCAAAGTGCCCAAAAGTGGAGGCCAAAGGGTCGCTAAAAATTGATCCTTGTGCCTCATCTACATATTTAGGGTGAGCTGTTGATGCCTCCACAGGCAGCATATGCAATAGAAGAATTAAATTTTGGACAACTTGCATCACTAGCAGTGCCTCTCAGGTACGCTCAGCTCCACATTAAAAATAAAAACAAATGTTTTACTTACCTTGTCAGTAAAGCTGCATGCAAGGCCATATAGGTGCCTGGAAAACCTGAGCAGGGCAGTTGCTCGGCCTGCTCCAGGTAGCCCTATTTGTCACGGGGGCCCTTCAATGGACATTAGGCCCCTAATTAACATATGTAAGGCACATAATGCCTATTTAGGTGGCCACTCAGAAGCCCTGGAAAAAAAAGCTAGCTGACAAGCTTGACCGTGGGTTGGATGCCTGCACAGATTGTAAGCTACTACTAAATTCATCAGTGTTGCACCCATTTTACACTGAAAATAACAGTAGGTTTGAAAAGACAGTGCAAGGGTATGTGGGATGCTCACTGTAGGATATAGATGAATGTGCAGCTGTACTCACCTTTCCTAACCTGGTTAGGTCATTATACCACTTCTTGCACTGAATCCAGAAGCTTGGCACAATGCTCCTGCTGCTGATCTCCTGGGTCACCTCCAGACACACCTCCTTTGTGGCAGCAGCAGGTTTCTTTCTCCTGTTGCTTTCTCTTCAGCTCCTCCCAGCTCCCAGCAGTACATCAAGGGAGGCATAATTGAAGTGGGGCACAGCCTTTGAGAATCCTGAATTATCAGTACAGAAATGCTGGAAATACTGAGCAGGTCTGGCACATCTTTTAAGAGAGAAACAAGAGTTAATGTTTTAGGTATGTGACCTTTCATTAAAACAGGCCTGAAACATAACTCTGTTTCTCTCTCCACGGGTGCTGCCAGACCTGCTGAGCATTTCCAGCATTTTCTGTTTTTATTTCAGATTTCCAGAATCTACAGTATTTCGTTTTAGTCCATTATCACAACTTCTCTTCTCTTGTTTGCAGCTCTTCAAAATTCAATTTTTAGATTGGCCCTTGAAATATTGGAGTTGAGTTTGTGTCACGTGGGTCCTCATCATGCCCGATGCTATGCAATTGACACCAAACCCAGAACATAAATGATAATGATCTGACCGCGTTCAGAAGCCACTGACAGGTATACTGAACTAACTTCCAAGTTTCCTACGCAATATTGGACTCCCCAACTGCTATCAATGCATCTCCGTGTTAATATTGTGGTCTATCTAATAGTATTTGAAGTAAATGCCAGGTTACAGGTTGTCAGAGTCTTTTGTGTCTGATAGGTGAAGATAAAGATTGCCATGTTCCATTGTGGTTACACCACATTCTTGGCTTTCGATTGGCTGAAAAGGGGCCTTTTAACCCAGTTTTTAGCTAATGAGAACATAGTTTTATGAAAACTTACTCTCATTCAAAAATAAATGGTGAGAGCCAGTGAAAGAAGAAAACAAAAGTAACAACTTTTTTTTAAAGTCCTTCAAATAATGAATGGAAAAGGAATGATATTAGCAGGAATGGGGCACAAGGTGGAGCAGAGTTTATGTGGGTTAACATTGCCTTTTATTTTTTATTAAAATTGTACTTACAGCATTTTATAGCGTTTCATTAATACTTTAGGAACACAACTATTTCTGAAAGTTGGACAGCGTGATCAGTCTATCTCAGCTCAGTGGTAGCACTCTCACTTCTGAGTCAGGACGTTGTGGATTGAAGCACTTCCAGAGATGAGAGCACCTTGTCTTCAGCGCAACTCTGATACAGGTGCTGTATTTTGAATAAGCTGTTAAACCAAGGCCCCATCTGTCCTTTTGGGTGTACATAAAAGATGTCATGACATTATTTGCAGAAGAGCAAATGAGTTCTTCTGGTATCCTGGCCAACAGTTCCACCCTAACTAACATCACTGGAGGCAGGTTATCTGGTCACTTGCTGTGCACAAATTGGCTGCTGTGCTTCCTTATACTACAGCAGTGATGACACTTCAAACTACTTCTTGGCTGCAAAGTGCTTTGGGACATCCTGAGCATATGAAAAGCATTAATTGAGTCACTTGTTCTTGTACCAATTTTGATTGTTTCAGTGTCACGGCATGCAAAAAAAGCCTGATAGTTATTTATCCTGGATCTGTGGGCAGTAAAATATTAATTTAATATTCTTTGATATACATTTCAATCCTCAAATGATGCTATGATCCCACTGATGTTATCGGGCGAAACTTATCCATGCTCTTCATATCACCTGTTCACCTCATTCAGTTCCTACAAAAGAAAGGATCTGACAAATTTATGGTATGTATGCATAATCTCCAAGCTTCAATAATTTATTAAACCTTTAAAGCATATCCAACCAGCTTTAAGATTTATTATGAATTGTTACAAGTGGTTTTAATATCAATCCACACTGAAAGCTGCTAACATGCTTGAACACTACCTAAATAGTTGGATTTCTTGTGATTCAGAGTTTAACTTTCAATATGCAATTTAGATCCCCAGTCACTGTTGCCAAATGGATGGCAGTTTATAATAAGCCCATCTCTACTGGCATAAGATTGACTTCCTGAGTTAGATATATATTTTGGCAGTAAATATGAAGCTGAATCATATGTTCTGTCTACTGCATATCACCCCATAGTGAATTCTTTGGCTTTTCGACTTTATGTTGACTCCACTAATGCAACTTTTAAAAATAGCATCAGTACTAGTTCAGTATGGAGCTGCCCTATAGCAAATTGAATAATTGAAATCTGGGCAATTCCACTAATTTCCTCACAGGGATTTGTTATGGTGGTGCTTCCATGTTTTTTGTTTAGTATTTTTTTCTTGAGAACTCATGTATTTTAGAATTATGGACATTGTTTTATTTGGGAAAACTGAAAAGGATTCTACGGATTTTTTTTCACTGGGGTCATCAGAAGGTATTTTGGACTTGGTTTGTAAACAACCCTTACTAGAAGTCACCTGTCTTCAGATAAATACCCAGCAAGGGCTTTTTGATTTGGGGGGAGGTGTTTACAGAGAATTGACAGGTCAAGATTTATACGGGTCAGGAAGCTTGACTCGAGATTGTCTGAAGTGAAACCAAAAACAGTCAGTTGGGGTTTGGACAGTGTTCTGAAAGGAGTTTAAGAATCAACCTGCCAAAGAAAAAGCCCAGCTCAGCCTTCTTCCATCTCTGAGAATCTCTTAGAAGCGAGTCAAAGAAATAGAGAAATTGATGTTGCATTCCTCCTGAAAAGCCTGCCAGAAATCCCTGTTGCCACTTTTCTTTTGGAAAGCCTGCTAAACTGATCCTCCACATCACCAGAAAAGAACTGTTCTAGGAAGATCCTAGAGACAGCCATCTACGTGTATTTGAAATGCCAAACCAAAAAAGGGACAACTGACATCTTTCCATATCTTCTCTTGTTTCTTCAAAAATTAGCAAGTATTTAGCCAAAGTATTCTTTTTGTCTTTTTTTGTGACAGAGCTCTAAAAGGAAAATCTCTAATTTTTTCCAGTTAACCAGTGTGTGTGTGTATGTGAGGGGCTAAGGTAAAAAGGGAACTTTCATATTTCAGTCTGTGTTAATGCTTTGTTTCATTACTGATTAAGTCTTGTTTTATAAAAACCTAATAATTTTGTTGTTTGTTAAAGAAAACTGGTTGGTGTATTTTATTCTGGGTTAAAAATAGAGTCTATAATTGGGTAAACATTTAACTATACGTTGTGACCCGTGGAGAGTGCGGCACAGTGGCGCAGTGGTTAGCACTGCAGCCTCACAGTTCCAGGGACCCAGGTTCGATTCTGGGTACTGCCTGTGCAGAGTTTGCAAGTTCTCCTTGTGACCGCCGGGTGCTCCGGTTTCCTCCCACAGCCAAAGACTTGCAGGCTGATAGGTAAATTGTCCATTGTAAATTGCCCCTAGTGTAGGTAGGTGATATGGGATTACTGCAGGGTTAGTATAAATGGGTGGTTGTTGGTCGGCACAGACTCAGTGGGCCGAAGGGCCTGTTTCAATGCTGTATCTCTAAAAAAAAAATGGTGCACTCCTCTTGCCTTGATCGTAACAGATTCCACATACAGAGGATTACAGATTACTGCACTGGGTCTCGCTACATCCTATTGATATCAATAAGTTTTCACTGTTCATCCCTTTTTCATTTTTGCTTTTCTGTCTCACACATGTTGGAATTTAGTTATAGTCCTCCAGGACCTCACTGATTCTTAGGTGCAAGGAAACATTAGGAACAGGTCTAGACCATTCAGCCCCTTGAGCCGGCTCTGCCACTGATCTAGATCCTGGCTGATCTGCATCTCAACTCTATTTTGGACCAAAATGGTGCATGTTGCCATGTCATCAGATGTTGGATCCTGCAAACAGAGCTCAATTCTTGCCCTCATCAAACCTTCTGCTACAGGATGTTGACCAGAGGTAGGATCCCAGCTGTTCCTTGAGTTTTGTTTAGTTGTTTTCAGTGATGCCCGTAGCCAATGGGAGTTAATAATAAAATGTATTAAAAATAAATTTATGATGCTATGTTATTAATGAAGTGCTTCATCAAATTGTGTTCATATATCGGAGTAATTATGGGGTCTTCATTCTCAATTGTAGACATAAATGTTCAACATCTGAAAAGGAGTGTTTGGTCCTGGTATTTGCATTATAGACTTAGAAAATGCTTATAGAAGCATTATTTTCTCTATAAATCAGTTTGAATTCCATGGACAGTATTGTAGAAAATAATCCATGTTTTTGCTGACATACCTGCCAACTTTTGGTCTCTGAATGCTTTTATGGCTAAAAATAGATTGTCACAAAAAGTCCAACACTTCAATTATAATGAAAGATTGCCACAGATCAGTGTCAGGTGACGAGTGACATTTTGAAGTACAATCAGTTTTTATAATAAGACAAACATGAGGCTTTGCAATGACTGGGCATCTCAAAATGAACACTCCAGTGCTTTTGAGATTATTTAAGTAGGTGACTTTCTTTTGCTTGCCTTACAAAAAGGAAAAACTACAAAGGCGATACTGTGACAGAGATGAATAACAAGGACTCTCTCTTCCAGCTGAACAATTAAAGTGAATTGGCACTGCAGTTACTATGGACAAGGACCAGCTCCCTTAGTTTAAACAATCCGAGGACAACTGATCTTTCAGGTTTCCTTATCCTTGCCCTTCCCGAATCAACTTTGAAAATCTCCAAACTCTCCAAGGACATGCCATATATTCTTATTACTACCCAATTATTGCTTGCATTATGAGCATTTTATTGATATTTCTGTTTTGTCATACTTACTGCAAGTATGAAATTTCTGCATTTAATTAAAGCCAACTGCAATGGGTTCATGAATAATGACTCAGATATTGTGGTCAACATCAAGGTGACAGAGTTCACAACCGACCTTGAAGAAAGCTGCCCATAGAGATCTAGCAAGCTCTGTGGCATTAATTTCACCTTTCCCAATGTTAATTTCATTCTGATGCCAGCTGAAGTAGATCTCTGGTGTCCACCAACAGTAATGTTATCATATAGGTTAAGGAACCCCAAATTCTCAGACAGCAAAACAGGAAGTAACAAGTAGGTTTAATCATTCACTTTTTATAATTTCACAGAAAGTGAAATAAGGATTGGTGAGATACACATACAATTAAGGTAGAAAATGAAATATCATAAACATTAAGAAAATTCTTCATATTTTATAAATTTACGGAATTGTTATTGTGGAATGGCTAAATCTGACAGTCCACAAATATAAAATTACTTTTTCAGGGCTAGAGAAGTTGTTCATAGAACTATAGAAATGTTACAGCACAGAAAGAAGACATTCAGCCCATCATATCTGTGCCGGCTGAAAAAACCAGCTGCGCATTCTAATCCCACTTTCCAGCGCCTGGTCAGTGACCTTGCAGGTCCAGGTACCTTTTAAATGAGTTGAGGGTTTCTGCCTCCACCACCGATCTGGGCAGCGAATTCCAGAGACCCACCAGCCTTTGGGTGAAAAAGTTTTTCCTCATGTCCCCTTTAATCCTTCTACCAATCACCTTAAATCTGTGCCCCCTGGTAATTGACCTCTCCACCAGGGGAAACAGGACCTTCCTGTCTACTCTATCTGGGCCCCTCATAATTTTGTACACCTCAATTAAGTCACCCCTCAGCCTCCTCTGTTCTAAGGAAAACAGCCCTAGCCTATCCAATCTTTCCTCATAGTTGCAATTTTCCAGCCCTGGCAACATTCTTGTAAATCTCCTCTGTACTCTCTCCAGAGAAATTATGTCCTTCCTGTAATGTGGTGACCAGAACTATATGCAGTACTACAGCTGTGGCCTAACCAGCGGTTTATACAGTTCTAGCATTACATGCCTGCTTTTGGATTATATACCTCGGCCAATAAAGGAAAGCATTCCATTTGCCTTCTTCAACACTTTATCTACCTGTCCTGCCACCTTCAGGGACCTGTGGACATGCACGCCAAGGTCTCTCACTTCTTCTACCCCTCTCAATATCCTCCCATTTATTGTGTACTCCCTTGCTTGTCTGTCCTCCCCAAATGCATCACCTCATACTTCTCCAGATTGAATTCCATTTGCCACTTTTCCACCCACTCAACCAAACCATTTATTTCATTCTGGAGTCTACAGCTATCCTTTTCACTATCAACTACACGGCCAATTTTTGTGTCATTTGCAAATTTCCCAATCATGCCTCCCACATTTAAGTCCAAATCAGTAATCATTAATATATACCACAAACAGCAAGGGAGCCAACACTGAGCCCTATGGAATGCCACTGGAAACCACTTTCCATTTGCAAAAACATCCATCGACCATTGTTTCCTGTCATTGAGCCAATTTTGGATCCAACACGCCACATTCTCCTGTATTCCATGGGCTTTTACTTTGCTGACCAGTCTGCCATGTGGAACCTTGTCAAATGCCTTGCTAAAATCCATGTCGACAACATCCACTGCACTACCCTCACCAATCCTCCTTGTTACCTCTTCAAACAATTCAACTAAGTTGGTAAGATAAAACGTTCCCTTAACAAATCCATGTTGACTATCCCTGATTAATCCATGCCTTTTGGTCAGAAGAATAGAAAGGCAAATTATTTTCTGAATGGAGAGAAACTTCAGAGTGCTTCGGTGCAGAGGGATCTGGGTGTCCTCGTGCATGAATCGCAGAAAACTAATATGCAGGTACAGCAGGTAATAAGGAAGGCAAATGGAATTTTGGCATTTATTGCAAAAGGAATAGAGTATAAAAGTAGGGAAGTGTTGCTGCAACTGTACAAGGCATTAGTGAGAACACACCTGGAGTATTGCGTAAAGTTTTGGTTCCCTTAATTGAGGAGGGATCTAGTTGCATTGGAGGCAGTTCAGAGGAGTTCACTAGATTGATTCCAGAAATGAGGGGTTTGTCTTATGAAGAGAGATTGAGCAGTTTAGGCATTTACTCTCTAGAGTTTAGAAGAATGAGAGGAGATCTAATTGAGGTATAGAAGATGATTAAGGGGATTGACAAAGTAGACGTAGAGAGGATGTTTCCTCTTGTGGGGCAATCTAGAACGAGAGGTCATAGTTTTAGGATAAGGGGTAGCAGATTTAAAACAGAGATGAGGAGAAATTACTTCTCTCAAAGGGTTGGGAGTCTGTGGAATTCACTACCCCAGAGTGCAGTGGATTCCGGGACATTGAGTAAATTTATGGATGAGATAGACAGATTTTTAATTAGTAATGGGCTGAAGGGTTATGGAGAACAGGCAGGAAAGTGAAGTTGAGGCCGAGATGAGATCAACCATGATCGTATTGAATGGCGGAGCAGGCTCGAGGGGCTGCATTGCCTACTCCTGCTCCTAGTTCTTATGTTCTTTCAAAGTGAAAATTTATCCTATCTCTCAGAATTGAATATATATAAACCACCAGCAATAATTATGACTTAGTATGCCACTTAAAAAAATCTAGTTGGCCTCATTCAACAAGATTTTATTTGTCAAGGGTTTTCACAGTGAGAATAATAGTATAAAAAGTGAAAGTTCACATCAATTCAGTGATTCCTATCTAATTTCCATTTGCGAGGACTTCAACAGCATACCCTGTGGAGGAGCAGGGAAATTACTGGCAGCAACTCTGGTTTAACTGTGTTTGTGCAGATGCCAGAAGATGCTGTCAGTTTCACAGAGTAATGATGGCAAACACTGACAGTTTCACTGTTGTTACAACTGCAAAATTCAGGCCAATGACTGAAGCACTAACTCAATTAAATGTCAGCATGGCTCAACTTTCTCCTCTAAATTAAGAAGTTTGTGGGTTCAGCTACATCCGCCTATTCAGCTGGATGTTAAAGAGTCCATGAAACTATTTCAAAAGGACCAGAGAGTTCTTCTGGTGTCCTTGTCAACATTCGTCCCTCGAAAGTAATATTGATGATGTGTTTATTAATGTAACAGTGCATTTCAAAATAATTCATTGCATGTGAAGAGCTTTGAGACATTTCTGAGAGACACACTAAGGCACTGTATAAATGCAAGCCTTTCTTAAAGCAATTCCATCAATTGCCATTTTTTGTACTTTTGAGGACAAAACATGTTAGCAGTAAATTACATTTGAAATGGCATTTAACACCAAAGATATTTGATTAACTATTACTAGTGATTCACCAAGGATGACTCTGTCATATATTAAATTTGGTACATGAAGTGCGCATTTGAAAACTCATAATAAGAACCATCAGTTCTTCCTATTGATGGAACTATGAAAGGCACATTCTGTATTAAAGGTTTCACATCATTTGGAACACAAGACCTGATATTTTGTAGTGAAAATATATTGCCCTGAGATTGCACAATCTGGACACCGGGTTCCTATAAATTATTCAAAATAGTTTCTGAAAGTTTTTCAGTTACTTTTTTTTTCCATTTCAGCAATTAGTAATTTCAGTTACTCAGGTTTTTTTTTAATACCTTTAGTATTCTAAGGTGCATGCCTATGACTCATTTGGCAACACTGTTGTCTCTGAGCCAGAAGGATGTGGGTTCACTTTGGAGACTTGAGCAGAAAAATCAAGGCTGACATTCCAATGCAGTACTGAGGGAGTACTGCACTGTCAGAGCTGCCTTTTGGAGAGACGTTAAACCAAGTCCCCAACTGCCCTCTCAAGTGGACCTAAAAATTGCCATGGCACTATTTTAAAGAAGAGTAGGGGAGTTATACCCGGTGTCTTGGCCAATATTTATCCCTCATTCAACATCACAAAAACAGATTATTTGGTCATTATCATATTGCTGATTGTGGCAGTTTGCTGTGTGCAAATGGCAGTGTCTTTCCTGCATTACAATAATTTCTACTGGCAGGATCTTCCCCATGGGTTTCAGGATTTGCCATCAGGCTCAAATAGAGGTCAGAAGCCCACACTATATGGGAAACAGTCACTTGTCTGTGATTTTCCCTGAATTGGTCAATTATTGGTCAGAGGGCAGGCTTGCCATCCAATTATGGACAATCGGGCAGGCTCCCGAAGCGGGAGAGCAATTAGAAGGCCCTCCAGCACTGAAGGAGCAGCAGGATGCCTTTGCAGGTAAGTGAGGGACAGGGCACAACGCCCTCTCTTCAACTTTTAAAAATTTTAAGTTTTTTAAAAAACACTCTGCAGCTGAAGCCAAGCAGATGGGTAGGGCCTCTAATCTTGCCTGGAGCACTGAAAAATTCCACTTGGCCTCCAAGAAAGGCCTTATTAGGCCTTTAATTAGTTGAATCGGCTACCCACCACTTGCTGGCAGGTACCCATGCTGCCCCCTCCATCCCGCCTCTGGGAAAATGGCCCGGGGCGGGATGTAGCCAGAGAACCAGCATGCCGTCTGCTGGCTCGAAATACTGCGCTTGCCCACCTCTGTACCTGCCGCATTGGGGCTTAAAAATTTAGCCCAATGCTTCAAAAGTACCTCATTAGCTCAAAATTGCTTTGGGACATCCTGAGGTTGTGAAAATCACTGTAGAAATGCAAGTCTTTCTTTGAAGTCTTTCATACATATCTATCAACCAAGGAATACAACTAAGTTGTTTCTACTGATATGTTATAAGCCTTCCACACCGGGGTACATCAGGGCATTGAATGCCATCACTTATCGTTCTAAAGAAAACAGAACAATATTGTACAGGACTGCAGAATTTTAATGGACAGCAACCATTAGAAAATATAAGGAGCTGTCTTATAAGGAATGATGTTGTTTGGTTTCCATAATACAATGAATCAAGAAATTTTTAATTTGTGTTACATTAGTTCAGCCAGAAATTGTTCAATATTCCCTTAGAATTCTTTCTTTCTTTCCCTTCTGTTGCAAAATAAAAGTGCCACAATGAATTCCCCACCAATCAGGAGCATGCGAATGCCTGGGGTGTGGTTTCCATTCCCTACTTAGCCTTTGAGTTTGAAATAGCATGTGCAAATATCAGCATAAATATTAATGGGATATCCCACTGATTGGCCCTCAGGGGAAGGGTTGTATCTGACTCTTGAATATCTAGCTCTGTCCATATCTAATAACAAATGGATGTGCTCCAATTCTCAAGTGATTCAGAGAGGTTCTTATGCCTGACTGAAATAGTGGATAAAGGAATTTCGTACAAATATATTGAGCATTTTTAGCTCATTTATCTGAAATTACTCTGTGTGAATATTAACTTCTAATCTAAACAAAAATTCAATCTGCATATGTTGTGACTGTGTGCTAATATTGACAAACATTTTTATTTCTAAGTTACTGCATCTATCAGGAGATCAGGAAAAGCTCAACCTGCTAAACAAGCTAGCTTGAGAGACGGGCACTCCTAAGGCCGGAAAAGGTCTTCTATGTCAACATTAAGTGCCATTAAACCACTTCTGATTTTACTCAGATATTTAAACATGGAAGCAATTGTGTTCTATGACCCTAATATTTATTTTTCTTGTTGCTGAAGTGCATTATCTTAGCAATGGCATGTAGGAAAAAGATACACAAACAATGGAACATTATTGTCATGAGCTTAACCCAAAATGAAACTCCATAGTCGTGCTGGAGCCATAATACGCTCAAGTTTCCTGATATTCTTACTAGCTTTTGGGTGAGAATGTATTTTATCAAAGCATTCATTGTTAATCAAAAGCAACTGATCACAGTTACACTGAAATGACAGGACCCACATTGCAGGGCTATGAGGTAAACCGTGTCTGTGGTATGTCAAGGCATATTTACGTCAGTGCATGTCGGACCCTGTTACAGCCATCTCCAAGTGATCAAAAGGTATTATCACCAAGGTGCTGAAAGGACAATTGTTCATAAAATCTATATAAAGATTGATAGAGAAAATATTTTACATTTTTCTATAAAAACGTTTAGACACAGGTTCGGTTGTAAGATTCTGACCTCTTGCAGACAGGAATGTGGTGCTGAGAGATCTTGGGTACATTGTGTTTAAACAACAGCTTTTTGTTAAACAAAAAAAAAAATGGCCAGGGGCTATACAACTGTCAGACATGAGGTGGCTTGTTACAAATAGGATAGGTCTCTAACTGGTTCTATTATTGAGAAGTCTATATTAATCAACTTCAAGGCATTTCCAGGTGTGGGAATTGTGAGCTAAATGTATCAGAGTGATGTCAAGTCTGTTCAAAAGTACAAAGATCTACTGACTAAAGAGGATGTAATGTGAAGCAATACTAGACAGGTATCAGGTCTATGATTGAATAAACTATTCTCAGACTGATGAATCATTTCAATTCAACTCCAACCTCACCAAACCAAATGTCAGACTAGAGTCTTAAGTCCGTTGATACATAAAACAAAGTCCACGTGGCTACTCCCTAGGGCTTGCAATTCTGTCCTTTTGAATTTAATGTTATTGTGCAAATTTTAGGTGTAGGCATTTGTGAGTTGGGCCTGCTTTGAGCTTATAAAATTTGGGCAGTTTAGTAATGAAGACAAACCTCTGATTTACTTGGGACTAATAGTGCATCCCTTTATTGTTAGATATGAGCTCAACAGAGTTATCAGGGTTCAGATACAGCCCTCCCATAGGCCCAAACAGTATAGCAGTAATGATGCATATGAAATCTGGTGCAACCCCCTTCTCAGCTTCCAAAGCAGAATGATCCTTACAATGCCAGCTAGATGACTAAGGATAAGATCTGCTACTACAAAAGCGCATGCATGAAGCAAACATGCATGCACCACCCTCCCCATACGCACACACACAGTCTCTCTCCACATGCACAATCGAATTAGATTGCAAGGTAGAGAAGAGACAATTACATGTTGCTGGTCTAGCCAGACAGTAGGAGTTTCAGTGCTACTTATTAGCTTTAGGGACTATGATCAGATGGGTAAGACTTCTTCTTCTTCTTTGGCCTCCTTGTCTCAGGAGACAATGGGTAAGCGCCTGGAGGTGGTCAGTGGTTTGTGGAGCAGCACCTGGAGTGGCTATAAAGGCCAATACTAGATTGACAGACTCTTCCACAGGTGCTGCAGATAAAATTGGTTGTTGGGGCTGTTTCGCAGTTGGCTCTCCCTTTGCGCTTCTGTCTTTTTTCCTGCCAACTGCTAAGTCTCTTCGACTCGCCACACTTTAGCCCCACCTTTATGGCTGCCCGCCAGCTCTGGCGATCGCTGGCAACTGACTCCCACGACTTGTGATCCATGTCACAGGACTTCATGTCGCGTTTGCAGATGTCTTTAAAGCGGAGACATGGACGGCCGGTGGGTCTGATACCAGTGGCGAGCTTGCTGTACAATGTGTCCTTGGGGATCCTGCCATCTTCCATGTGGCTCACATGGCCAAGCCATCTCAAGCGCCGCTGACTCAGTAGTGTGTATAAGCTGGGGATGTTGGCTGCCTCGAGGACTTCTGTGTTGGAGATACGGTCCTGCCACCCGATGCCTGATACCTGAGGCAGCGAAGATGGAATGAATTGAGAAGTCGCTCGTGGCTGACATACGTTGTCCAGGCCTCGCTGCTGTAGAGCGAGGTACTGAGGACACAGGCTTGATACACTCGGACTTTTGTGTTCCGTGTCAGTGCGCCATTTTCCCACACTCTCTTGGCCAGTCTGGGCATAGCAGTGGAAGCCTTTCCCATGCGCTTGTTGATTTCTGCATTGAGAGACAGGTTACTGGTGATAGTTGAGCCTAGGTAGGTGAACTCTTGAACCACTTCCAGAGCGTGGTCGCCGATATTGATGGATGGAGCATTTCTGACGTCCTGTCCCATGATGTTCGTTTTCTTGAGGCTGTTGGTAAATGCATTGATAACCAGCTAAATTCTACTTTTATACACATAAGATGATGAAGCCAGAAATAATGGGCTAAATTTTACGCTGCCCCAGTGGGTCAGTTGGTGGTGTGGGGGTGGCGTTAAATTGAGCGAGAGGTTCCGGGAGGCCTACCCGCCCCGCTCCCGCCTCCGGTTGACTTTACGGCCGTCAGGCGTGAGGGGGGGGGGGGGAATGGCCTGCCTGCCCGAGGCCAATCAAGGCCCTTAAGTGGCCACAACGGCCACTTAAGGGCCCGCGCCCGCCTCCACGGCCTTTCCGCACCCCGGGGGGAGGGGGGGGGGATGGCAATTGGGCACAGGGTGCCCGATTGAGGCCCGTCCCCGCCTCCCAACCCACCCACAGGACTCAAGATGCCCCCCCACCGCCCCAAACTACCACTCCAGACTCACCAGGGAAGGACCGACCCCCTGGTGAGGCATGCCCAATTCACTCACTCTCCAAGGTCCATTTCATCGGCTGGCCTGTAATCCCACTGTTGGCCACTGTTCCCGGGACAAAGAGCTGCCGGCCCACTGATTGGCCAGCAGCTCACCGAGGCGGGACCTCCTCGCTCAAGTGGGTGAAAGTCCCGCCTCAGGACAATTAAAGCCTGTGGATACAGGATGGACCCCCAGGCTAGGCGGAAGCGGGTTCGCAACTGACTTTCATGTCGGTTGCGAATTCCCATCTGCCCAAGGTAATATTCAGCCCAATATGTGCTGGTATATATGCACAGGTGGATGTTATGTGCATAATCCACTGACTGTTGCTGAATGGAAGTGAAGATTTTGTTACTTTTCTCATTTGAATATTGCAGTACACTCCCTGGATTTTCTGTTTTTAAAATTATTCGTTTCATGCAATGTGGGCATCACTGGAAGGCCAGCATTTGTTGCCCATCTCTATTTGCCCTTGAAAGTGTGGTGGTGAGCTGCCTTCTTGAACCGCTGTAGTCTGTCTGGTGCAGGTACACCCACAGTGCTGTTCGGGAGGGAGTTCTGGGATTTTGATCCAGTGACAGTGAAGGAACGGCGATATATTTCCAAGTCCGGATGGTGTGTGACTTGGACAATTTAACACATTCATAATCTGATTTGTTTTACTCACTGTCACTAATTTGTTTGTCGAAATTGTCGACCACCTCCAGGCGCATATCCATTGTCTCTCGAGATAAGGAGGCCCAAAAGAAAGAAAAAAAAGAACTGTCACTAAGTATTGTTGCGATAGCTTCAATTTATTGTCAATTAGAACTTCCAAAATCTTAATTTTCCATGCACATTAGTAATAGTATTTCTCCTGGATTTAAGTACAATGAATTTTATCTGCCACATTCTCAATTAGCTTTTCCTGTGTGGGCTTGCAGTCTACCACCTTCATTAGCTTTGTATCATCTGCAAATTTAGCCACTGTGCTTGTAACTCCTAGCTCCAGATTATTTATGAACATATTGGCCCAGATTTTGCAGTCAACAGTGAAGCAACTGTGCTCACTGTTGACCTCGAAGAAAGCTGCCCACAAAGATCTAGTGATCTTATGGTGGATTTCCTCTTTCCTGACGTTAGTTTGAATCTGGCATCAAGTCAAGGGGATCTCCAAGCATCAAGCAGCAGTAATGTCATCGAGCAGGGTAAGCGACCAATCACATAGAAGTATTCTCAGACAGAAAACTAAGAATAAAATGCATCAAATGTTCTTCACTTTTTAATATAATTTTACAGATAGTGAAAGAATAAATGATTGGGACACACACATGGAATTAAAGTAGAAGTGAAGTATCAAAGTTTCTTTTTAAATGGCATATGAAGTTATCCGCTTTTGTCGGAAGAATAGAAATGCAAATTATTATCTAAATCGAGAGAAACTTCAGAACGTTTCTGTGCAGAGGGATCTGGGTGTCCTCATGAATAAATCACAGAAAGTTAGTATGCAGGTACAGCAGGTAATAAAGAAGGCAAATGGAATTTTGGCATTTATTGCTAAAGGAACAGAATATAAAAGTAGGGAAGTGTTGCTGCAACTGTACAAGGCATTAGTGAGACCGCACCTGGAGTATTGCATACAGTTTTGGTCCCCTTACTTGACGATGGCTGTGGTTGCATTGGAGGCAGTTCTGAGGAGGTTCACTAGATTGATTCCAGAGATGTCTTATGAAGAGAGATTGAGTAGTTTAGGCCTTTACTCTCTAGAGTGTAGAAGAATGAGAGGAGATCTAATTGAGGTATAGAAGATGATTAAGGGGATTGATAAAGTAGATGTAGAGAGGATGTTTCCTCTTGTGGAGCAATCTAGAACAAGAGGTCATAGTTTAAGGATAAGGGGCAGTAGATTTAAGACAGAGATGAGGAGAAATTACTTCTCTCAAAGGGTCATAAGTCTGTGGAATTCACTACCCCAGAGTGCGGTGGATTCCGGGACATTGTGTAAATGTAAGGAGGAGATAGACAGATTTTTAATTGGTAATGGGATGAAGGGTTATGGAGAACGGGCAGGAAAGTGGAGTTGAGGCCGAGTTGAGATCAGCCATGATCGTATTGAATGGCGGAGCAGGCTTGAGGGGCTGAATTGCCTGCTCCAGCTCCTAGTTCTTATGACCTTAATTATCATAATGGAGAAATTTGTCATTCCACAAATATAAAATTAGTTTTTCAGAGCCAGAAAGCTTTTTCATTAGTAATTATGAGTTTAATACATGTTAAAAACACTGTTGCACCTCATTCAAAAAGGTGTGACTTTTTCAAGGGTCTTTACAGCAATACTAATAGCTTAAAAGGGGAAGTTCTCATCAATTCAGTGATTTCTAATTTATTGGCTGTGAGGACTTGAACTATGGAGTAGTGTAGAATCACTGACAGAAACGTCTGGGTTTTGATACGGTTTCACCATCATTATTGGCACAAAAGCCAGACCATTAAAGTAAAAAGGTCCCAAAACAGAGACCTATGGGATCCCACTGGTAACGTTCTCCCAAGTTAATGACAATCCCTGTACCACTACCCTCTGGGTTCTGTCAGTCAACAAGTTATGTATCCACTGTAAAATATTTCCACTGATTTCCACTTTATTTTTAGTACTTATTTTCAGTTACCTTTCCAAAGCAACTGTATCAAAGGCCTTACTGAAATCCTAGGACACCACATCCACTGCCTTGACCCTATCAAGCTCCTTTGTCATGCACTCAAAAAAAACCTATAAGTTAGATTAGCAAGACCTCCTATTTGTGAACCCATCTTGGCTATCTTTTTATGCTTTTATTTCTATCCAGATGCTCCACGATTTTATCTTCAATAAGAGTTTCCATAACTTTATCCAGAATATATCTCTAACTCAGTGGTCAGTAGTTTCCTGGGTCACTTTTGCTACCTTCTTTTTAGAAAATAGGAGTAGCATCTGCCTTTCTCCAGTCCTCTGACATCTCTCCTGCATTCAATGATTTCGGGAAGATTTGTACCAGAGGTCCTGCAATTTCCTCTCTTATTTCCATAAGGATCCTCAGCTATATCTTATCCAGCCCCTGAGATTTCTTTACCTTAAGAGTGCACAGCTGTTCAGCAACCATGCTGGTGGTTTAAGGTAGGGTGTGACATCAATCTTCATTGGGATTTTTCTGACTTTCTTCCCAGTTACTACTCCCGAAAAAAACACATCATTATAAAGGCAGTATTGTTGCGTCCAGTGTCCCAGAGGCAGAAAAGATCTGATAGACCAAAGGTCACAAGTTGCACTATTTCAGCAGCTCTGTTTTGACTGGAAGTAACTTCCAATACAAAAAAGCAGCTGTAAAATCTCTGTATGGAATTGTTGAATTTTATCCACAATTAGAAGAGAATTCATTTGAGAGAAATAATGGATTTCTGTACTTTGGTGAAGAGGATGTTGAAAACATGGAAGAGGATCATGCATGCAGGTAAGACCCACACCAGGAGCTGAATTTTATTTCAGCGATGGGGGTCCTAGCAACGGGCCAGAAGGCAAGAGGGTGGGGGGAGGAGGGGGGGTGGTTTGCGGGTGGTGACCTCCCCTCAGCCCTCTCTCAGACCCCCAGCTGAATTCAGTGAATTACTTACCCGCTGTTAGGGATGCTATCCCCTTTAAGGGACGAGATCCCATCCCAAGAGCTGCCGGCCAATCAGAGGGCTGGCAGCACAGCAGCACCACCAGGAGCAGTGGTCAATGCTAGTAATGCAGGAGGCCCAGAGCAGCAAAGATGGAAGAGGCCCCCGGACCAAAGTAAGTGGGGTTGGGGGTCACCAGGGCTAGTCAGACCAGAGGGTGGAGTGTGGTGGTTGGTGAGGGTGGGGGGGTGATCTTGCCGTGGGGATGGCCATTGCCACCGGGGAGGGTGGGGAAGGGGGGCCCTCCATGGGCTATGGATTGCCCCCAGAGGAGGGACTCGCCCTGAGACCGCTAGGAGGCCGCCAGGTCTCACCTGGTGGTGTCTCCACAGAGTTGTGGACTCCTCCAACCTTGGCTGAATGCCAGTGGAGGAGGCCCTTAATGGACAACTTAAGTAGCTTAATTGGCCTAGCAGTGGACTTCCCATGCTCCACCATGCCCACCGCAGACAAAATGGCAGAAAGACAGGACAATGTTGGGCATCATCTTCCAAACCCATGACCCCTACCACCTAGAAGGACAAGGGCAGCAGATGCATGGCAACACCACCACCTGCAAGTTCCCCTCCAAGCCAACATAATCCTGACTTGGAACTATATCGCTGTTCCTTGACTGTCGCTGGGTCAAAATCCTGGAACTTCCTTCCTAACAGCACTGTGGGTGTGCCTACCCCAGATGGACTGCAGCAGTTCAGAAAGGCAGCTCACCATCACTATTTGAAGGGCAATTAGGAATGGGCAATAAATGCTGGCTTTGCCAGCGATGCCTACATCCCATGAATGAATTTTAAAAATGCCACTCAAAGCCATTTTATCTGCACCCATCCCTCCCCCTTCCCAGCCCATCTCCCATGTGTCTACAAACCAAAGAGGTCTTCACTGGATGCTGGTCTTAACCCCCTGGATACAGTGAGTGAAATATGCCAGCTGTTGGAACCTGACCTGCAGCCTCTTTCCACCAGGGTGATACCAGCACTAAATCTTTAGGCACCTGGATGCTTCCAAGTGGTCTCTGATAATATTACTCTAACCAGCAATCAGCAGTGAATCACTGCATTGCACTGGTGATGGATGGCTTGTTCAGGCAATCCTCTGTGTTTATTCACTTTCCCATTGGACCCAGTGAAGCAGAACAGAGAGAAATCAATCAACAACATTAGAGTGGATGGATTTTCCCCAAGTGCTGGGTATTGTTACTGCCACCCATGTGGCAATAAAGGCTATATAGGTAAAAGACATAAATTTAGTTAACAGGAAGGGATGTTGTTCACTGAATCTGCTGATAGTAAGTGATACAAGCCACCTCGTTCTTCATGTTAATGTATGGTTTTCCAGAAATAGCCACGATTCCTTTTTTAAAAATTCATTTGTGGTATATGGGCATCGCTGGCAAGACCAAAGTTTATTGCCAATCTCCAGATGCCCTTGAGAAGGTTGTGTGAGCCATCTGTGGAGGTGCACCATTCTCTGGAATGATGTTAACATCTGCATGAACACTCATGCCCTCACTTACACTGGCCAACCTGCTGATGTCATTAAAATGCTGATGGCACAGATTTGCTACTTGTGGAATGCCTGAGCCACCTCTCTTTCAACTGCCTGATCATCCTTTTTTCTGGGGTTTCTTTTCCTTGGTGCCAAAGCGCCTTTCTTTTTTTGCACTTATTTCTGCTAAGATGACCGCTACTGCAGCTTCAGGAAGTCTTGGGGCTTTGGCCATTGCAGACCCTCACAATATTGCACCTCATTCTGCCACTGCAATTGTTACTTGAGCTCTATCTCCAGCTTTCACTCACTCTAGGGGCTGAATTTTACCGGCCCCTCGATGCCGTGGGACGTGGTGTGGGGGCCGGTAAAATGCTCCAGGGAGAGGCCCACCTCAACCCGCAACATCGAGAAGGGCTAGCCACATATTAGCAGCAGCAGGGGGACCTCGGTGCTACCCGCCCACCGCCAGGCAGCGGGCCCATTATCTCCATATTAAAATGAGCCCTAGTGACATTCAAATTAACTTACCTGCAGGTAGTGGCTTTCACACTCCGATATTACCCCTGTTCAAGCTCCACGTGCCTTTGAAACTCCACACGGAGTTCCGGGTGAGAACCTGGTGGGGAGGGGGAGCAATAGAATTTTCAGGGCGGAAGGGTTAGGGTTAGGAAGAACGGGGAAATCAATTTTAATTGGATGTGTGGATGGTGGGAAGGGGTTGAAGGGCAGAAAATTGAATAAAAGCAAAATACTGCGGATGCTGGAAATCTGAAACAAAAACAAGAAATGCTGGATTCACTCAGCAGGTCTGGCAGCATCTGTGGAAAGAGAAGCAGAGTTAACGTTTCGGGTCAGTGACCCTTCTTCGGAACTGACAAATATTAGAAAAGTCACAGATTATAAACAAGTGAGGTGGGGGTTGTGGCAGAAAATTGAAGGTTGGGGGGAAAGTTCGGGTCTTTGTAAAATCAATGGATGGTCATTTCGGGTAATGAAATGATTTTTGCGGGGGTTGTTGGGGAAGGGCCTCCATCTCGTAATTATTTATTAAAAACATATTAAGTGCAATCCATCTTTAAAAATTTAAATGTCTGTCAAGTCCTTTAAAAATGGCGCCGGCGCCTGCGTGGTGGCACCGGACACCATTGCCGGGGACATGGCGGCCGGCCCCTTATGTCATCAGGGGCGGCCGCTCCGGTCCCTCTATTTAAATGAGCCCCCGCGCATAATATCGCGGGGGTTCAGGGACGGCGCATCCGCGCGGGATGTACGCCATTTACAGAGTGCACTGCCGCAACCAGCAGCGCACTCATAAAATTCAGCCCTAGATTTAATTGCAATGCTGTGTTTCTGGTCCTTTAAGCTGCTGCAGCCTTTGAATTGCCACAGCTAGATCAAATTTCCTTTCCTGCCAGCAGACATCCCCGTCAGGAGTGAGATTTCTATTCTAAATTATTCTGCATACTAAATTAGTACTTACTACATCAGAAAGAATGTAATCAGGTGTCAGTTGGATCATGTGGGCAGACAGAAGTCCCATCCCACATTTCTCCAATGACAGCCACACTCTGGGACCTACTCATAGATGCTTACTAAATCTCAAATTAACACCCAGTTCCAACTATGGCTAATGTCAACCTCATCTACCCATCCTTCATTCCAAGAATCTTCATATTCTTCTATATATTCATATATTCTTGCCATCATGTGTACCAGCTCCTTATCTGTTTGCTCCTCACCCCTGCGCATACTAACCTACACTGACTCCTGGGCTGGCAATGCTTCAATTTTAATATGTGTACCCTTGTTTCCAAATCCTTCCTTGGCTTCGCCCCCTCACTATCCTCCAACCCTTCAACACTCCAAGATATCTGAGCTCCTCTTAATCTGGCCTCTTGTGCATCCCCAATTTTCATTGCTCCACTATTCCCAGCTCTGCCTTTTGCTGCCTGGCCCCTAAGCTCTGGAGTTTTTTTCCCTAAACCTCTTCATCTCTCTACCTTGCTTGCATCCTTTTAAAATGCTCCTTAAAACCTACCTCTTTGACCAAGCTTTTAGTCACCTGACCTCTATCTCCTCAAGTGGCGCAGTGTCAAATTTTATTTGATAACGCTCCTGTGAAGTATCTTGGGACAGTTTACTATGTTAAAGGTGCTATATAACTTCAAGTTTTTTGTTGCCCATGAATAAGTAAAATGCATCAAATATTCATGTTTGTTCATTTCAAAGTATCTTTGTTTTATTATTGACATCTCAAGTGTAACAACCAGAAGTGTAAATCATGATAGGATTGCAGCAGCAACAAGAGGAGAAGCAGCCAGATGCTATAGTGATGTTCAGGGCAGTCTGTGAATAGGTTTTGGGTAGGACAAAGGGTGAGGCAGAAGTTATTAGTTGAAAATGTAAGAAATTAATATACTGTTATGTACAGAATAATTGCTTACTTTAATATTGGGTAAAATTCCTATATATAGTGCAGATACTTTTCTCTGTCTCATCAAAAAATTCAGTGCTGGAATAGCAATGGCAAAGAATGTATTCTCCAAACATAAATAATTGCTCAGTATAGAAATGAGTCGTGATCTTAAGAAAAGAATTAGCAAGACTGTGATTTGCAGTGTCTTGTGTACGGGGCTGAAATGTTGTGGACCTTGAGACATCCAGAGACTAGAAAATTGTGAAATGTGATTCTGGAGAAGGTTGGAGTGAGTCACCTTGGAGAGAAAACAACAGCAGTGAAGAAGTTCTCAGGAAGATAGATCGTTAGCGAATATCATCAAGAAAAGCAACAAGGTTGGATTGGCCATATTCTAAGGCATGAGAACTTGTTAAAGGAGGTGATTGAAGGAAGATCAGAGGGATGTAGTCCAAGGGGGAGAAAGAGAATGATGATGTTAGACAACTTGAAATTGAAAATGGGAGGCTCCGACAAACAACTGAAGAGGAAAGTGCAAGACTGTGAGATGTGGAGAAATGAGCAGAGGACCTGCCCTTAGGCAAATCACTGTAACAACATTTCTCTCCCCCATTAGAAATAGACAGTAGTGTTAGGAAGTAAATTGGTGTACTGCTGTCAGTGGCACGCATCCCAAAGGAGCCACATAGACAATGAAATTTGGTTGTGCCAAAGTTAAATACACCAGAAGTCTACAATGTAAATCAATATAATTAAAAAATAAAGGAATCGTGAAAGTCTCACTCTGTTGTGTTCTTAAGTCAATTTCAGATCAGTTTTACAAATTCATAATTAACCCACAAGTGATCCACCTGTGAATTTAGACCTGGGGACTGGGAATTATCACTAAAAGATGATTGTAATTTCAATAAATGTCTAATCCAGAACGTGTAAGTAACCGGATTTTAAATAACTGAAAATGATTTTAAAATTTACAATTTTCATTAGTGTACACTAGTCTGTTTTGTGGTAAATTATTTGATATATAACATGTTTTAAAAAGGCCTAATACATCTTTGTATCGAGAAAAAAGCTTAATTTGAAGAGCCTCCTCAAAGGCTCACAAATGGGCACAATCAGCGGACTCGTGCTCATTAATTCAATCTGGGGGCATGGGCAGCTTTGTGGGCAGGGCTGGCTTCAGGAGCAATTTTTTAAACCAGTATGGAAACTCGATTTGCGCTGGATGTAACCTGAGCTTGAAATTCCTTGATCATTTACGCTGGTTTAGCCGGATTTCAGGCGACTGCGGAAATTCTACTCCAAGGAATTTTGCTGCAACTAAACTAGAAGTCCTTCATTCAAAAGCAAACAAATAATTACGTTGAAGGTTGTAAATGTAAAATGATACATAGCACTAGTTGAAGAATTCATATTCATTTTACCGCTCCTTAAATGTAAAGACAACTCCAAATGTAAACAAGACATTTTCTAAAGTGTGAACACGGGCTAAAATACTTGACTTCTGAGGCAGGTAATAGCATAATAATGTATTTGTTTTGTTGAAAGTTGGTGTTATGTAATTATTAGTCTCTCTATTACTGAACAAAAAAAAATCACTAGATAGTTCCTCCAGAATATACTTTCAGATTTGTTTTCCATGGACTATTGTCCTTTCTCAAGGTTTGTAGTTAAGATTACTAACTGCTGTTGAAATTAAAGATGAAAGGAAACAATCACATTATATTACTGCAACATTCCAAGTATTGACTAGACTGCAGCAATCAATTTCGCTGAACTTTTTTTTTACATGGAACAGTTCAGAATCAGTTGACTTAGTGCATTAATAGTCGGGCTGAGCATTCAGGTTTCTTCCTATTGGCACTTCAGCTTCAGTGACCCTACACTTTAAAGATGTGTGAAGCTGAAAGCACAACCCCGAGTAGAACTGTTAGAACATCGCTGGTACCGCCATTTGCAGTGAACCTCTTTACATTGCAAGGAAATTCTTCAGTTGTTGCGTTAGGTTTGCATTACTGATCTCTGATAGTATTGGGTGGTAGTTATGAGTTCAATCTCTTGACAGATGCATCAGTTGCCTAGTATTGTAATTGTGATGCCATTAATCTCTCAAATTTGTTCCTACATTCTTTCTCTCACTTCTACTAAATTGTCAGATAATGTAAGCATGTCAGACTTAACTCCTGTAATGTTTCCCTGTGAGTTCTGTCATGTATGTCCATCATGTTTTCTGTCATAATTAGACTTCCTGTTTATTTTGCCTACCTTGGAATCAAGTGCTCTGAGCCTGGTCTCCATCTAGGTGGTGACATTACTTAGTTACCTCTGAGCAGTCTTGAAGGACCTGATATTAGTCCTGTGGCCTGAAGCTGATGCCCATTCCCTGTTACCACCTCTCATGGCTACCTTCTACAAACCAACACTGCCTGCCATTCATTCACCTTTCTCTGCATAAACGGGCCCCCTCCCACAGTGACAAATGTCAAATAGTTCTTGAAGCACTATTTTACAGCTGTTAAAATCAATATATTAAACCATGCTTTTGGCATTATGGGAAGGGTGTCAGTCAGGTGGAAGGTGGGGATGCAGAAAGTGGTAGAGGGATTGTTAAATTTTTATTATTTCCAACGAATACTAAGCTGCGTGTTTAGAATAACAGGTTCCCTTGCTGCCGCTGCAATCCCAAACCTTGAGAATACCTTCCTGCTCCTTGCTACTTCCTCCATGCCAAGCGCCTATGACTTTCCCCCACCGACAATCAGCCCCATCCAAGAGAAAACTGTCAAGTTTTTGTCAGTGGCACCTTCTTCCCTTCTGCTTCCACTCCATTATTCCATTACTGCCACGCCCCAGGTCACTCTCACATCACCGAAACACGTAGCGCCTAAGTGCTGCCTTGATCTCTCCCAGTTCACCCAGCTCCTTGCACTGCCCCAACCAAATGTTCCTACATCCCATAGCCCTTGCTCCAGAAATATCTTACATATACTATCCACTCAACTGATCCCCTCCCCAGCTCAGCCTCACTACTACACAGTTGCTAACAGCTACCTCCTAGTTGCCTATATCTTCCTTACCATTGATCCTGGCCTTTAGAAAATAAAAGGTAAGAGTCAAATTTACCCAGATAGTTTTACTACCTTTTAATAGTAATCAAATCCTCTGATTTAGAGTTTCCCCATAATGTACACAAAATACATAATCATAGATTTGAACATAAAATTAAGACACCGACAATGCTGTGTAATAAAATCACCATTTGATTACCGTGAATCAGCAGTTCTGATGCATTTTATATTACCTGCATAAAATATGATGTTCAGATTCCCAATGAGCAATTCCACAGGAGGGCCACATTAACCCTTTTTCTATATAATATAAAGAAAGGAAAGAAATCCAGCAGCTCCTCCAGGTGGTAGAAAGATGTGTATCACCTCCATCATGTATTCTGCTACACCTTGTAACAACATATAATATGTACAAGTCAATATATGACACAATACTTTCTGATATATCTTAGTAAGTCCTGGTTGTCAGTATGTGATGCAGCTCTTAGCATGTTTATAGAATTACATAGAAAATGTTCAATACCGAAACAGGCCATTCAGTCCAGCAATTATGCTCCACCTGTCTTTCCTCATTTAGCTCGATTAGCATAACCTTCTGTTTCCTTCTCCCTCATTTGCTTATCTAGCTTCCTCATAAATACACATATATTATTCACCTCAACCACTCCCTGTGGTAACGAGTTCTGCATTCTCACCACTCTCTGGGCCAAGAAGTTTCTTCTGAATTCCCTATTTGATTTCTTGGTGACTATTTTGTATTGATCGCCTTTAATTTTGGACTTCCTCACAAGTGGAAGCATTCTCTGTGTCCACTCTATCAAAACCTTTCATAATTTTAAAAATTTCGATTGGGTCACACCTCAACCTTCACTCTTTGAGGAAAAAGACACAGTCTGTTCATCCTTTCCTGATAGGTTTTACCTCACATTTCTGGTACTATCCTTGTAAATCTTTTTTGCACCCTCTGCAATGCCTCCGATATCTTTTGTTTATAACATGGCGACCAGTTTAGCATAATTTCTCTACTTTTCAATCTTATTCCCCACCCCACCCCCCAAGAAATAAACCTTAGTGCTTGGTTGGCTTCTTATGCCCTTTGTAACCTATATCATGACTTTTAGTAATTTGTGTATCAGGACTCTCATGAGAGGTCCGGACAGAGTGGATAAGGAAAAACTGTTCCCACTCGTGAAAGGATCAAGAACGAGACGGCACAGATTTAAAGTGATTGGTAAAAGAAGCAAAAAGCGACATGAAAATCTTTTTCACGCAGCAAATGGTTAAATTCTGTAATGCAGTGCCTGAGAGTGTGGTGGAAGCAGGTTCAATCGAGGCTTTCAAAAGGGAATTGGACTGTTATACGAAAAGGATGAATGAACAGGGTTGTGGGGCGAAGTCGGGGGAATGACATTAGGTGAGTTGCTCATTCGGAGAGCCAGTGCAAACACGATGGGCTTAATGGCCTCCTTCTGCGCTGTAACAATTCTGTGATACTGTGACTCTCAGATTCCTTTGTTTCTCTATGCTATTCAGATTCTTATTTTCCAAGTAATATGTGATCTCCTTATTTTTCTTAGCAAAATATAATACCTCCCACTTATCTGTGTTGAAATTCATTTACCAATTATTTGCCCATTCTGCAATTAACGCATATTGTAAATTGTTGCTGTCCTCCTCAGTGTTGACTTTCCTTCCCCCAACCCCAAAGTTTGGTGTCATGCTCAAATTTAGAAATTGTGCTTTTGATTCCAAGGATATATAAATTCTGAACAAAAGTCCCAGCACTGATCCTTGTGGGACCCTACTTTCCACCTTCTGCCACCCTGAATAGCTACCTTTTACCCATACTCTCTGCTTTCTATCTTGAAGCCTGCTAGCTTCAAGCCACTTGTGGGTTCAAACTCCACTTTAGCGCTTAAGCATATCGCTTAAGCTGACCCTTCAGTGTAAATAGAGTGAGTGCTGCTGTGTCACAGGTGCTCCTTTTCAGATCAGCGGGTGATTTTCCTGGATTACCTGGGCACGAATGAATATTGGAAAATTAGATGGATTGAAGCATACATCTTGAAAGGAATACACCTGATTTTCCTTCCAATAATTGAAGTAGAAGGAAAATCAAGCAAGCTGCTTTTACAGGCATGCATTCCCACTCACCAATTCTGTACCCCAAGTCGAACAGGTATTGTGTAAAGAAGAGCAGCAAGTTTCCTGTCAATCAACACCACTGAAAACAGGCAAATAGCCATGTATCCAATTACTATTTGTGAGACCTTCCTGTACACAAAATGACTGCTGTATTCACCTACATTATAACAAAAATAATTGATTGTTTGTCAAGTGCTTTAGGATCTCCCGGGAGGGCATGATGAGATATTGTATAAATGCAAATTCGCAGAGAGCATTTCATTGGGTAATTCTTCAAATTGTCCAGCAAATTGGAGCTTAGAGTGTTTAAAGCAGCTTTAGAATCTATCAGCTTATGAGCTTCTTCTGGAGATTGAGTGGCACTCCAGCTAATGCAGTGAACAGTGGACTAACTGCTGCCTGTGTTGGGTTACATGACCAGTACCCCTATAACTATGAAATTACAAAACAAAACGTGGTTCTGATTAGGAAGCTAGTTGTAGGGGAGATGTATTATGTTCATTTTTCTATATAAGGAAGGTTTCAGGCTGATACTTCTGCATTGGTCTAGAAGTTGTTCTGCAATTTGACTATCTTTACCAGAAATTAATTATTATTTGGTGAGTTAATTACAATATTAGATTGCAGTAAAAAAAATGCATCTTTTATTCAATACCATTAACGAATTTATCACTTTAGACTGCAAAAATAAGCTGCTTATTTTTTCTCTTCCTCAGATGTAATCCATTCTATTAATGAAAGCATTGATAGTATTAAATAAAAAAGTGCTAATATGGGACACGGAATTTAACTCCCCACTCGGGAGTGGGCGGGGGACTGTAAAATCAAGAGGGACAGCAGGGGTCAGGGAGCCCATCGCCATTCCAGCTCCCTCAGATAAAGTCAGGAGTGGGGATGGTCAAAGACAGCCTTCCTGCCCAGAGGCCAATTGAGGCCTTGTGGTCAATTAATGGCCACCTAAGGGCCTCATCCTGCTGTTGCTGGCATTTTACCAGGGGGCCTCCCAGTGCGCTGGTGGGGATTTGGGGGGTGGGTGCTGCCTCCTGCCTAGGCAATCTGTGGCAGACGGCCCCCCCAAAAGGCCACTCTTGCGTCAATGCCCCTGCCCTTAACAACCACACCCACTGCCCCACCCCTCGCCAGGGCCTGCCTGACTGGCCCCAGTAAGCCCATCCCACTTACCTGCAGTCCAGAGCCCAATGGCTGCTCCTGGTCTCAGGCCTATTACAGTACCAGCAGCGACCACCACTTCCTGTGGTGCTGCTGGGACTGCTGAGCTGCCGGCTCACTGATTGGTCAGCAGCTCTTGGAGGCGGGATCCCCATCCTTAAAGGGACGTGGATCCCGGCGCTGGGCAGTTAACTGCCTGAGTGCCATTAAATGCAGCTGGGGATCCTGAAAATATCTGAGGCAGGGTTCTCATTGCTTTTCTAGACTGGTGTCAGGACCCCTGCTGGCTGCATAAAATCCAGTCCAGGATTATTGATCACCTATTCTTATTAGGAAGTGAGTCATTAGGATTTCCAGAAATAACTATGTCAACAAAATGTCAATAGTTCCGGAAGTATACTTGAGTGCCCTCCTGTTGGACTAAAACCATGTTTTTCATGCTGACCACAAATTAATAAATAATACCTGCATTTTTATTCTTGGTACATGTTGTTTAAAACTCTGTCTGGGGAAGCAAAATCCAGAAAAATATTTACACATTTCATTAATTTCTGCTCAAAATCTCTATGGTTCTCCAATGCACGTGATCCAGTATTGACACCAGTTCCTGATGTAGATGCAACAATCTGTTGAAAATACTTTACACTAGCTGATCATTTGTGTCAGAGAATTAACTTTTTGCAGAGACAAAAGCATTAAATGATGCTCAAAATGCAATTGGATGCTAAGATGGGAGAGCTAACATACTGGAAGGTTGAGCTTAAATGCACCAAATACCATTACTTCACCCATGACTTTTATTTTCGAATGATTTTCAAAATAAAGGATCTAGCCTCCCACATTCTACTGTCTGTAAACTTGAGGTCATCCAAAACTCTGCTGCCCGTGTCTTCACTTGCACCAAGTTCTGTTCCCCTATCACCCCTGTGCTCTCTGATCTACACTGGCTCCGATTAAGCAATGTCTTGATTTTAAATTTCTCATCCATGTTTTCAAATCACTCCATTGCCTCACCCCTCCCTATCTCCCTATTCTCCTCCAGCCCCGCACCCCTCCAAGATATCTGCACTCCTCTAATTCTGACCTCTTGTGCATCCCTATGACTTTGCACATCTCTAATTCTATTGGGCTGAATTTTGTGAGCCTATTGCGGCTCACGGTGGTGTGCCGACGCCGCGTGTCACATGCGTAGCTGGCTGAGCGCAATCATGCGGTAGTCGGCCACTTAAAATAACGGAGGCGCAGGGCCCGTCTAATTGCATTATGGGGGTGGGCTCTGAGATGCTGATTGCAGCATCAGTTGACTCCAATGCAGGTGCAGGTGCCATTTTTAAAGCGCTGCCAGCCCTGCTAGTATTGATGCCTTTCAGTGAGGCAGTGAACCTGGAGTGCTGCTGGATTCCGGACCCTCGAGCCCCCCTGCACCACTGCTGTAGCTGTTTTCCAGGGACTGCAACTCCTGGAGGCCCCTGCACCAGCACTGCCAACCGTCGGGATGAAGCTTGAGCAAACTGGGACCATGTCCGAGGCAAGACACCAGGTGGCCCCACAGGTTAGCAATGCCTCCCTGAAGATCCTCCTCCGGGCTACAAGCGAAAGATGGGAGGTTCTCTGTCCAAGGAATGGTCAGAAGAGATCCTCCCACCTGACCAAGCAAGCCTGGATGGAGATCGCAGAGGAGTAGCTGTGGGGTCACCCGCTGGAACTGGGAGCAGTGTCGCAAGAGGAGTAATGGCTTCCTTCACTCTGCCCTGGTGAGTGCTCCATACCTCTCTCCACTTTGGGGATTGCATGTGGCTATTCAGGAGGGGGCACTACATGGAAAGGGAGTGACCACAAAGGTCGTGACAAGGGGGTTAGGCATCATCACATCCTGGCAGATGCATGGCTGCTTCTTGGTGACATGCCACCACCTTTCACAGCTCAGCTCTGTTGCATCAAGAGCAGACGTGAGGAGGAGCCATGTAGGAAACCCTCATCAGAGGACGAGGGGCTGCCACTAGCATAGCTGCTCTGTTGCCCTTCCTGTGACGTATTGCTCTGTCACTCTTTCCATTTGCAGGACAAAGGGGCCAATAACACCAGGGAGACCTCGAGGACTGGTGGAAGGATCCCTGATCTTCGCCCTCTAGCATCTGCTTAGATAATGGGACTCAGGGTGGCCATTCAATTGTGGACAGTGATACTGGAGCGTCAGCACAAGAGTGAGGATTGTGTTCATGTGACCTCCACCACACTTCTGCGGATCCACATCATGCATGGTTGACATGTTTGTGTGTTCTCTCATGCAGCTCGTCAAATGCCTAAGGCAGGCACAGCCACTGCAACAGAGTGCCTGCCATCGATCTCTGAGGAGCAGTTAGCACAGATGCACCATCACATCATTCTCCTGTACCCTCCACCAGCGCAGATACTCAGCTGTACGCTCAGACTTAGATTCAGCGTCACAAGCTGGTGAGAACACCATACGCACGCCTGAGCAGCTGACAGAGGCTGTGACAGCCAAGGCCTCTGGTACTCGGAGGACTGTGGGTGGCCAGGCCCATGCTGAACCCCAGGCTGATGATGAGACTCTGGTGTCGACAGCACAGGACATGCTGGAGTTGCGGAGAGAGGTAAGGCAACATCTGGTGTAGCTGCCAGAGGTCACATGCAGCCAGAGCAGACAATGGAGGAGTTCCTCCATGCTATGAGTCTTATGAGCTCTTGGTTTCCTCCATCACGAGGTTTGCGACCATCATGGAGAGACAAATCTCACAGATGCGCTCAGACCTGCACACCATCACCTTGGCCATGAGCTCAACACAGCTGTGGCAAGGCGAGAGAAGGACGAGCTGCCTGGAGTCTTCTCCAGGTCCTTGTCCTTCTCTTGTGAGCAGGGAGGGTGAAGTAAGCCTTGAAAGGCAGGAGGAAAGGCTGACCTCCACATCTGGGAGCTCCCCTCAGGGTGTTCTAAGTGTGGTCAGCGGCTCCTCAGTCACTCCGCCAATGAGCCCAGCTCCAGTAGCCGCGATGCCTGAGGACAGTCCTGCACTTCGGCAGGAAACCCTCAGCCAGCCAGAGGACAGCTGCCGAAGTCATCCCAGGCCAAGGGGCAGCCAGATCAGCCTGCCTCCAGCGCAGCTGCTGTCATAGGAGTCACAAAGCATAGAAACACACACAATGTATAAAGAAGAGCACCAGGATGAACTTGGGGATTCACAGGTGTATTATATTTGGCCTTTATATTGTTTTCTGCATTTGGTGTTAGAAATATAGTTCACATTCATTGTTGTAAAATGTTCTATTCTTTTATGCCTGAATTGAGAGATGCTGCCTTCAGCCTTGCTCCCTCAATGGACTGCCAGTGTAAACACAGGCCACCTTTGGTAAGCATCTCAGATGTGGCAGTGTGTGTGGTGAAGCTAGGCGCTGGGCACGGAATCAAGATGGAAAGGAGGCGACATGTGGAATACAGTGAGGTGAGTCTTTATTGTCATCTTGAAAGGCCATCATTATAGGAGGAACTGGGTATGTATGAGATTGTCTCTTGCCTCCCTTGCACACCTCTCAATTGCCCTGGTCTCTGGTGCAAGGGAATCAATATCCACTGCTGCCTACTCATTAACCTCCTCATTGGATGACAACTGGTGATCAATCCTGTCCTCTTCATTCAAGTCTTGCCCCCTCCACAGTGCTACATTGTGCAGAGCACAGCAGACCACCACGATACATGAGACCCTCACTGGGGAATACTGCAGGATTCCACCAGATTGATCAAGGTACCAGAACCTCATCCTCAGCAGCCCAGTGGCCTGCTCAATGGTCACTCGGGCGGACACAGGGCAAGTGTTTTACCTCTCCTCTGCTGCATGCGAGGGTTCCTCACAGGTGTGAGCAGCCGTGTCTTCAATGTCCTCCAGAATCCAACCCTGAAGATGAGGAGGGTGCCTGAAAAGCTGAGGTGCCCGGGACTGTCGAAGTATCTCGGCGTCGTGGCTCCTTCCCGGGAAGCGGACACACATCTGCAGAGAACACGTTTGGTGGTCACAGACCAGTTGAACTTTGATGGAATGGAAGCCTTCCTGTTGATGAAGGTAGCTGGCTGGTCTGTAGGAGCTTTGATGGCCACATGCATGTTGTTCATGACACCTTACACCTGCGGGAATCCAGCAATGGCCCTGCACCCGCTGACCCTCTGTCATGGTCGGTCTGGTACTGTACATAGTCGCCATCCCTCTTGAACAGGGCATTGGTTATCTCCTTTATGCAGCAGTGAGCTGCTGCCTGGGAGACCCCATACATGTCCCCATTGGATCCTTGGAAAAAGCCAGAGGTGTAGAAGTTGAGCACCACGGTGATCTTCAGACTTTGGGTGTCTTCCCTTGAGTGCCGCAGTCTTCGCTGACACTGCCACTCGGACATTTGGCGATAGCTCAGTCGAGTCTGGTACACTCCCTGGCGTGGATAGGCACTTTTTGGCATGGCTGGCTGCTGCTGCTCTCCTCTTGGAGCTTCACTGGCAAGTGCAGCTACATCCTGGCCCTCCCTCCCTCTGAGACATTGCAGTGTGGTATGGGGGTCCACAAAGGTGGGGTGTATGAAACCCATGTCAGCTGATCAGTAACCCTCCAGCAAGCTGTCCTTGCAGAGAAGAAGTAGCCTTGGTTCCTTCCCTTTTGCTAATCCCCTCGGAATACTCGCTAATGCCCCTCAGTGTCCAGCCTTGCAGATAGCCCAGCACCCGAGGGATTGTCCACCGTACCCTCACACCCGAGAGATAGCCCACCCGTGCAGAGTGCCCAGCACTGCAGGCCGACAATGGCCTCCGCTTCCCCCCCGCCCCCCACCTTCCAATCCTCCCCATGGCTGCCTTCTCACAGCGTCTCTGTGGCCTCGCCTCTGTGCCGCCACCTTTAAACAGCTGGGGATCAGAAAGTACGCCGCTGACAAAATTGAAAACCTTCCATAAAATTGCATTCACTTCCATGCAAATGTATTTCAATGAGCTGTTGACCAATTTAAATTGCAGTCCCGTCGCATCGGAGCTTTCCCGTCGCTGGCAAAATCGGGAACCGACGTCATGACATTGGCTTTCCGGACGAGTGCGTTATCCCAATTTTTCGGCTCCCCATGCCTCCACTGCTGCTCCTTCTGGCCGTACATATTTAAGCCCATTGACTGCAATGGAGCTGAATATCAGATGTTGTGTAAAACGGGGGTGAGGGTGGGCGGGTGCTGATGCGATGCTGATGGTTTTCCGCCATCGTCTGAGATAAATTTCTACCCCACAATCTCTACTATGGTACAGAAGATAATGTGCATGGACGTGGGGGCGGGGGGGGTACGCATCAGTTTTACTGTCCAATGGATGCTCTCATTGAAACATATATCAGGAAGCAACACTTAGTCATGCTCATAATGGAGCTGCCAACAATCAGTTATTTTTAAATGCTGTTTTGGATTTTAAAAATGTATTGATAAATAGCATTGTAGAATGCGAGTTTAACCATTATGTTCACGAAAACATGATTTAAGTATGCACTGTCCCATAAACACTTTCGTACAAATGAATACCTACAGCATTCTAGCTTTTCAGTGAACCTGTATCGCTCCTCAAATGGTCGACTTATCAATTTCAGGTCCATTTTATTAATTCAGAATGAGAACATCAATAATTCTTCAGAATCCGCCATATTTACACCAGTAAAAGATCAGTTTAGTGACAGTGAATCAATATAGAGATGTGATTTTCAGATTTGTGTCTAATTTCAAATGGCTAAACACTTTATTATCTTTGGCTCAACTAGAGCTGCTCACACTGTTGCCACCAAAAAGATTCCTTCATCAGAAGACAATAATTGATACCATACATTCTTGAGTTATCAGTGGTATAGGTCTTTTGTTTCCTTTAAAGTAGATGTATTTTTCATCTTTGCATTTAATTTATTTGGCAACATGATAAAATTATTTTTTGGTACAAACTGTGCAACTCATGGCATCCACAGTTATGAGCAAGTTATGTGACCACAGCAGAGTTGTTACTACTATGCCAGTGTGAATTCTGTTTATACAATATAAGTTAGAGACTTTGGGAGCTAAACTGGATAGCCCCCGAAAACAGGCTTGTAGATTGCCATACCAGTTGATTGTGTTGGGACAGAATTGAGAGAGAACTGAAATCCCAGTTCCCTTCCCATAATCAGTGTTTTTTTTGACAAGGAAGATGTGTTCATTTTAACCCCTGAATGCCTGGACGATTTGAATATGCAGCAGCAAGCTGTTTGCGGGTTTAAATAAAGAGGATTATTTATATTTATGCATTCAACCCGAAAATCTAATGCGACATCACTCACTCACTCACATACACACACACACTCGAGAAAGAAAGCCGTTAAAGAGGATAGTGCACTTTTACCAAGTACAAACACAGAGGGGAAGCCTTGAGAAAAAGGTGCCCCGAACACATAAAAGGCCACGAACGGCTCCTCGGCCACAACTTCAAAGTGCCCGCGGGAGATAGCTCAGAGAGCATCTGCAGCGCAATGTCGGCGAATTCCTACTGGTACCAGTGCCTGAGGCTGTCGCTCACCTCCCGGAGGACGCGGCTGAGCTTTCCTGGCGTCGATGGTGGGAAGTGATGAAATGGTTTATTACCTGCACCCCCTTCCCCCCAACTCCCCTCCCCCCCCATCCCCTTCCCCCACACTTCCCCTTCCCCTTCCCAGCTCCACTCTCCCAGCTCACCACCCACCCCCGCTCCCCCCTCCCCCACCCCATCCCCCTCGCAACCCCTTCCCAGCTCCCCCCTCGCACCATCTTCCCCCTGCACCCCCTTCCCCTGCACCACCCCCACCCCCTTACAGCCCCCTTCCCAGCTCCCCCTCGCACCCCCTTCCCTCCACCCCTCCCCCTTGCACCCCCTCCTCCCACCGGCATACTCCTACCCCTATGTAGGGGCCCTAACAACCCCACTGCCTTGTGAGCGTCACGGGAGAGACCAAGGCTAATGGAGAAAATCCTAACAGAAAATCCAGAGCGGAACCCCGTAGGTGGTCATGTGTCACCTTTGGCATGTTTCCGGCAGTTCCTTCAGCCATACCAGTGCCAAACGTCGTGCTCTGCACTCCTTTGGACCCCACCAGAAAGGCCGAGAGGGGGGTTTTGATGCTTGGGCAACTCTCAACCTCTATACATTTGCCCAGGCATGCGCCATGGAGAGCTCACTCCATAGTCGCCTCACAGCGACCGAAACAACACGGAAGGCAGCAGTTATGGGTTATGAGTCCAGCTCAACTGGCATAGAGATTGGGTGCCACGGGTTGCCTTTATTGGTGGGAGAGGTCATCGCATCTCACTGGACAGCTACCGCCCGCCTCAAACCGGGCAGCCCCCGGTCAATAAGGTTCTGTCCCGCCACAGTCCACCTGCTTCAATAGGTGCTTGGAGCTCAGGGTCATTGCCCGAAAAGTGGACTGCAACACCGCACCAAACAGCACGAAAAAAGGAAAGAAGGTACCAGCCCTTCGTTTTGCAAGCTGGAACATCAGAACTATGTGTCCTGGCCTGTCGGAAGACCGTACACAAATCAACGATTCTCGGAAGACCGCTAACATTAACAACGAGCTCAGTAGACTCAATGTAGATATTGCAGCACTTCAGGAGACACGCCTCCCTGCGAGTGGATCTCTAGCAGAGCAAGACTACACCTTCTGCTGGCAGGGTAGGGATCCTGAAGAACCAAGACAGCATGGAATGGGCTTCGCCATCAGAAACTCCTTGCTCAGCATGATAGAGCCTCCCTCAAATGGCTCGGAACGCATACTGTCCATCCGACTGCTCACCGTCTCTGGTCCAGTACACCTACTCAGCATCTATGCTCCAACACTCAGCTCCCCACCTGAAGCTAAAGACCAGTTCTACGAGGAACTCCACAATATCATTAGTAGCATCCCAATACCGAACATCTGTTCCTGCTGGGGGACTTTAATGCCAGGGTTGGGGCCGACCATAACTCATGGTCCTCCTGCCTTGGGCGCTATGGCGTTGGAAGGATGAATGAGAATGGACAGAGACTGCTTGAGTTGTGTACCTATCACAACCTCTGCAACACTAACTCGTTCTTTCACACTAAACCCTGTCACCAGGTTTCCTGGAGGCACCCAAGGACCAGCCGGACCTCATCATCACAAGGCAAGCCTCCTTAAACAGTGTTCAAATCACACGCAGCTTCCACAGTGCGGACTGCGACACCGACCACTCCCTGGTGTGCAGCAAGATTAGACTCAAACCAAAGAAGCTGCATCACTCCAAGCAGAAGGGCCACCCGTGCATCAACACGAGCAGAATCTCTCAACCACAGCTGTTACAAAAATTTCTAAATTCACTTGTAAAAGCCCTTCAAAACACTCCCACAGGGGATGCTGAGACCAAGTGGGCCCACATCAGAGACGCCATCTATGAGTCTGCTTTGACCACCTATGGCAAACGTGCGAAGAGGAATGCAGACTGGTTTCAATCTCATTTTGAAGAGCTGGAACCTGTCATAGCTGCTAAGCGCATTGCACTGTTGAACGACAAGAAAGCCCCCAGCGAGTTAACATCTGTAGCACTGAAAGCAGCCAGAAGCACTGCACAAAGAACAGCCAGACGCTGTGCAAATAACTACTGGCAACACCTATGCAGTCATATTCAGCTGGCCTCAGACACTGGAAACATCAGAGGAATGTATGATGGCATTAAGAGAGCTTTTGGGCCAACCATCAAGAAGATCGCCCCCCTCAAATCTAAATCAGGGGACACAATCACTGACCAACGCAAGCAAATGGACCGCTGGGTTGAGCACTACCTAGAACTGTACTCCAGGGAGAATGTTGTCACTGAGACTGCCCTCAATGCAGCCCAGCCTCTGCCAGTCATGGACGAGCTGGACGAACAGCCAACAAAATCGGAACTCAGTGATGCCATTGATTCTCTAGCCAGCGGAAAAGCCCCTGGGAAGGACGGCACTACCCCTGAAATAATCAAGAGTGCCAAGCCTGCTATACTCTCAGCACTACATGAACTGCTTTGCCTGTGCTGGGATGAGGGAGCAGTACCTCAGGACATACGCGATGCCAATATCATCACCCTCTATAAAAACAAAGGTGACTGCGGTGACTGTAACAACTACCGTGGAATCTCCCTGCTCAGCATAGTGGGGAAAGTCTTTGCTCGAGTCGCTTGAAACAGGCTCCAGAAGCTGGCCGAGCACGTCTACCCTGAGGCACAGTATGGCTTTCGTGCAGGGATATCGACCATTGACATGCTGTTCTCCCTTCATCAGATACAGGAGAAATGCTGCGAACAACGGATGCCCCTCTACATTGCTTTCATTGATCTCGCCAAAGCCTTTGACCTCGTCAGCAGACGTGGTCTCTTCAGACTACTAGAAAAGATCGGATGTCCACCAAAGTATCATCACCTCATTTCATGACAATATGAAAGGCACAATTCAGCATAGCGGCACCTCATCAGACCCCTTTCCTATCCTGAGTGGCATGAAACAGGGCTGTGTTCTTGCACCTACACTGTTTGGGATTTTCTTCTCCCTGCAGCTCTCACATGCGTTCAAATCTTCAGAAGAAGGAATTTTCCTCCACACAAGATCAGGTGGCAGGTTGTTCAACCTTGCCCGTCTAAGAGCGAAGACCAAAGTACGGAAAGTCCTCATCAGGGAACTCTTCTTTGCTGACGATGCTGCTTTAACATCTCACACTGAAGAGTGTCTGCAGAGTCTCATCGACAGGTTTGCGGCTGCCTGCAACGAATTTGGCCTAACCATCAGCCTCAAGAAAACGAACATCATGGGACAGGACATCAGAAATGCTCCATTCATCAATATCGGCGACCATGCTCTGGAAGTGGTTCAAGAGTTCACCTACCGAGGCTCAACTATCACCAGTAACCTGTCTCTAGATGTAGAATTCAACAAGCGCATGGGAAAGGCTTCCACTGCTATGTCCAGACTGGCCAAGAGAGTGTGGGAAAATGGCGCACTGACACGGAACACAAAAGTCCGCGTGTATCAAGCCTGTGTCCTTGGTACCTTGCTATATGGCAGCGAGGCCTGGACAATGTATGTCAGCCAAGAGCGACGTCTCAATTCATTCCATCTTCGCTGCCTTCGGAGAATCCTTGGCATCAGGTGGCAGGACCGTATCTCCAACACAGAAGTCCTCGAGGCGGCCAACATCCCCAGCTTATACACACTACTGAGTCAGCGGCGCTTGAGATGGCTTGGCCATGTGAGCCGCATGGAAGATGGCAGGATCCCCAAAGACACATTGTACAGCGAGCTCGCCACTGGTATCAGACCCACTGGCCGTCCATGTCTTCCTTTTAAAGACGTCTGCAAATGTGATATGAAGTCCTAAGACATTGATCACAAGTCGTGGGAGTCAGTTGCCAGCGATCGCCAGAGCTGGCAGGCAGCCATAAAGGCGGGGCTAAAGTGTGGCGAGTCGAAGAGACTTAGCAGTTGGCAGGAAAAATGACAAAAGCGCAAGGGGAGAGCCAACTGTGTAACAGCCCCGACAAACAAATTTTTCTGCAGCACCTGTGGAAGAGTCTGTCACTCTAGAATTGGCCTTTATAGCCACTCCAGGCACTGTTCCACAAACCACTGACCACCTCCAGGCCCTTATCCATTGTTTCTCGAGACAAGGAGGCCAAAGAAGAAGAAACAAAGAATTAATTCATAAGTCACGTGATTTTGGGCTCGTCCTGGGGAAAAGGTATGCGTTGCGGGCTTGGTGAAGAAGGCATTTTTACTCCTGAAGTGTGGTTGGGTGGATTCAATAACCGGAGTCGTATATCGAAGTCATTGCAGGATTCTTTCGAAGGGGTAGATTTTCAGCAGGTCACAAAGTTAGTTGCTTATAGTCTTATTACTATGAGGTCAGTTTTCTGCACTGGTGGACTTGAAAAGGAACAGGCTTGGAGATCTTAGGATGTAGTCTCCAGTTTAAAGGCATAGGGCTGGATTTTACGTTGGGCGGACAGGAGCTGGCCTGGGGATCCATCCCGCATTTTATAGGTCCCCAGACTTTAATTGTTCCGAGGCGGGACTTCAACCCGCTTGAGGGAGGAAGTCTCGCCTCATTGATCTGTCTGTCAATCAGCAAGCTGGCAGCTCTTAGTCCCAGCAGTGCCACCGGGAGCAGTGGCCACTGCTTGGACTACAGCCCAGCCAACGGCAGATGAAGACATGGAGCCGGGATCTCAGGTGAGTTTTGGTTGCCTCGCCGGGGGTAATCGGTTGGGCCCTGGCGAGGCAAGGGTGGTCATTTGGGGGAAGGAGAGCGTGCTCTCTCCTGGGGGTGGTTGGGGAAGCGGGGGTGGCCCTCAATCGGGCACCCTGTGCCCGATTTTTAGGGCTCACCCCCAGGGCGCTGAGAGGCCGCCAGCTTTTACCTAGCGGCCTTTCCCGGCTCCAGGACGCCGCTTGCCACGCGTAAAATCCGTGTAGAGGTGGTCGAAGGTCCTTAAGTGGCTGTTAATTGGCAACTCCAGGGCCTTGATTGGCCTGAGGTGGGCAGCCCATTTTTCACCTCCCCCCCCCGCCCGCCCTATGCAAAGTGGGGTGGAGGTGGGAGTAGGTTGGGAAGGCCTCCCGGAGCCTCCCACTCCATTTTACGCCACCTCCCCCCGCCCAACCCCCACAACATCCGGTTCGTTGAGATGGCGTAAAATTCTGGCCATAGTTGTTTTACCTTTGTTGCTGTCTCTCCAGCTGTTTGCTCACTGACTAGCTTCTCCCTGGTGCTTGGAGTAATAAGATTCATTATTTGTGATTAGTTTTGGTCAGGTCGCCACCTGATCAATACTTCAATTGTCCACCTTGAACGATTTGAATTTCGAAGCCATTGCAACACAATTGGGATGGATGGTGGCCATTCGTACCTACTTATGATTTAACTGTTTTCTTAAAGCTCTCTAAGTTTTTTCAGAGATAGTGAGTCTGGGAGTCCATAGATATTGAGTTTTGGATCAGACCATAAACAATAGGAGGTGTGAGTTCCACAAATGGTTCACCTTGGAATGTCCATTTAGGCTGGCACTCCATACATGGTCATTCAGTAGGAACTTTCCAGAAGCTTGAGATACTTCTGAGTCCGGGCCGGAATTGCAGAAGTCACCTGACCCGCGGCGGCCACCTTACATAGCGTTTGACTATCCATTGTGGTTAATTTAAAAACAGGACAATTCAGTTTCAGAAGATTCTATGCTGAATACGGTCCACATTTAAAGTTATGAATAGCATATGACTTCACGAGGCATGACAACTGAACTGCAGGTAACATGCCAACTTCATGCTATCTGCTTAGTATCAGGATTTCTGTGCACAGTCAGCATGCCGCTCATTGGCTGCATGCATCAACAGGGAGCCCAAAACTGTAACCTCTTAAAGCAAGCCTGTAGTGCATAAAGCTAGCCTGTACCTCTTAAAGGGGAGATGCATTGTGGCTGGACCAGCTGCTTGGAGATATGAATAAATCCTGAGAAACAATGAGGAATGGCACAAATGGAAGAAAGTGGGCTCCAAGGTTTTTGGATGCTGCAATGGAGGCCTTAACAGAGGAGGTGGAAAGGAGGAGAGGTATCCTCCAACAGATTACGAGGAGTGCTGAGGCGCTGCTTCAGGGGAGTGGTTC